>NC_079295.1:3079326-3382356 GCF_023638135.1 Falco biarmicus | reverse complement strand
TGACCATCACAGCTCACATATTCTGCTGGAACAGATAAAGCAACCCACTTGCACAAAAAGGTGGGGAGGGAGGTAGAACTCACAATAAGAAAAGGATTAAAAGCTAAGCAGAATTATATGTATACGTGTAAGAATAATGCTGACGTATGCATACACATATGAAAGCTCACAGTAGCATATTTAATGATTTTGTTAAAAGCTTTGGGGAGGTCAGCGCAGGTCACAGAGCAGACATACAGTGAGCATAGAGCGGAGGAGAAAAGCTCACAGGAAAGGGAAACAAAGGAGTTGAGTGAAAAGAAGGCATTTAGCTTTTTGGGGAGGAATCCTGAAAAGAGCTGGCTAAGATAAGAGACCTAGTGCAAACTGACTTCTTCGTTTCATATTAATGTGGAGCAAAAAGTGTAATGAGGATATGTGAGAGATTACAACAAACACATTGCAGGGGCACCTAGGAGAGAGAGAAAATCCCTGAATCATTTGCCAAGTAGATAACAAAGCTTTGATATAAAAATAGCAATGAATATCTGCTACAGATGTTCAGTACCTTTGTTCCTCTACCAAAGAAAAGCCCATCATGTGAGGGATGTTCTCAATATTTGCAGTTCCATGTCTGATAACAGATCTGCCTCAAAATGAGAGCTCAGGCGCTGGGGCACAGCTCACTGTATAGGATTTTGCCAACACTCCAGGCCTTTATTTAATACCCTGTACTTATACCCACTACAAAATAAAATAAAACCCTATCAAACAGAATGTTAAAAAAGAAATGTAGGTCAAAGCTTCCATTTTGAGCAATGTACTTCAGCAGTGGCTGTATGCCAAAAAGAGTCATCCCTAGGATGCTGTGCTCTGCGCTGGGAGGGCACTGCTCAGTGACGGGAGGGCAGAGCAGGACCACGCTGTTTCTGACAGCTGGAGCTCACAGAGAAACCTGGGAAAGACAAGGAGAGAAACTGCTGCCCCACTGAAGAAAAAAGTGGCGTTGGTGCATAAAAGCTTCTGGAGGTTTTTGCAGCAGCAGCCGTCTCCCCTAGGCTCTCCCAGGGGCAGCTTTTTGGCTTCTTCCAAGTATTGAGCTGTGATGACCCATCCTCTTCAGGAATCTTCATGGCTGACTGGGAAGACGAGGTAGTGCAGGGATGTGTCCACCAGCCCTGAGGTCTCTCAGCACTGGGTGACCCCTCTGCTAGCCCACCCGGCAGAAGTCTGATTTTCCCTATTATGCTGCCGTGTCAAAACGAGAGGGAATTGTATGTGTGGAACCACTCCCACAGCCATGTCACCCCCGGAGAAATCAGCAATAAGCTTCTGCCGTGTCCAGTGCAACAGAGCTGGGCCTTGAGATCACAAGTAATACGGTACTAACGTTTTCACTATGCAGCTTCAGAACTTTCACGTTAATACCTCAATATTTTCCCCAGAGCATAAGACACCAATCTTCAGGCCAAATAACATTAATGAGACTGGGTAATGTTTGTGTCTTTCAATATTCCCATTCCTGTTAGAAGATACGCTCACGTTCGGCACACCGGATACTACAAAAAATGTTCATTTTTACCGTATCACTTCAGCTGAGCTTCGGGTAAAGACTACCAAAATTATATGCTTTGCTTATTATAGCACTCCAGCTAGAAAAGAACTTTAGTTGTGTGTTCCCAATTTCTTCATTTTGTGCACTTTCTAAGCATATATACACGTGCCAGCATATTTCACAGGCCTTTTGATGTTTTATTATCTCTGTATGTGGGTGGTTTGGTTCCAGCTATAGTTTGAAGTGCAAATTTGCCTCTCAGTTTTCGTATGTGAAGGTTAAAAATATAGTCATGAAACAGCCCCCACACATTTTTTTTCTAGGTTTCCAAAGCAGAAATCTCAAACCAGGCACTTTTCTTGAAACATTTGCATTATTAAAAATAAAATAAAATAAATCAAACAAATAAAGAACAATCAGCCGTTAAATAAAGAGCTTCAAGGCCCACTATCCCTAAGTATTTCTCCATAACCCTGAAGCATTAGCCATAATGCCCACCCTGTTAAAAATCTCCTGGGTGCAACAGGCACAGCAGCAAAAGGAAACACAACGGGTTGGAGATTAACTCAGCACCCGCCGTTTCAGCCCACTGTGCGCTTCTGGTGCTTTACATCTTACTGTGACTCATATGGAAATGAGGGGATGGGTCCCAAACAGAGCTTTACTTTAAAAAATCAAACATAAACCCATCTATTTATTAAATGAACATTTCCGTCTGACATACTGAAAACAAATATGAAAGTGTTAGCTACAAGTTATTTTTCATTCTTTGTTTGGCATTCTCGCAAAGCAGGACAGCATGTTCCCAGCTCTGCTGGTCCGTCGGTCAATGGCAGCAGCAACTGCTACAACACGGCCCCTGGGAATTCGGCTGTCTAGAGGATTTTTTAAATCCTATCAGCTGTGTTGCACATGCCAGTGAAGCAGCGTGTTATCTGAGGGGGTTTTCTCTATGTCTGAAAAACTTAGGAGGGTTTTTTGAAATTTTGCTGTGGAAATTACTGTTTAAAAGTAAACCCAGAGCCCTGAAATTTGAAGTGCTGTGATGAAGACTAGAAAAGGTTAAAGGGAGCTTGCTGACCTTTAAAATTAACACCTTTTTAAAAGACGAGATGTTGCATAAGGGTCTTTCCAGGAAACCCGGTATGAGTGGAGGGGCCAGACTGGCTGGGAGGGGCGGGCGTGCACCTGGCCTGGCTGGGCTCAGCCAGCTCCAGCAGCCCAGCAAACACTCGCTGCCGGTGCAGAGCAGCTGTGAATGATTGCTCCTGTGCAGCAAAGGGCAGCAGGGAGAAAATTGTGGTTTGCTCAGTGAAATTTTTTCCCTGCAATGATTCCAAGGCACTTCGTGCCGCATATAGTCTTTTATTACTGCAGTAACATTTTGAAGAAGTTGAGCCTCTCATTGAAACAGTCAGACATGGAGAGAAAGGAACTAAAAAGGAGATTTTTTTCCAATTTACTTGACTTTAAGAATCTCAGGATGCTGCTTTTAAAGCTTAATGAGAACAGGCAGAAGTGTGATTTTCAGGTGGTGGGTGCTGCTTTTAACGATGCCAGCAGATAAGAGCTGAAGCAGTAGCTGCAAAGCAGCAGTTACAAGTGGCCTGCTCCCATACTGTTGATGGGTCGTACCTTTCCCAGAAGGTGGCTGCTCTGCTGCCACTAAGCATAAGAACGCTAGGTTGCAAAGCTGATGAGAAAGTGGTGTGCTTTTTTTTAATCCATGCTGGCCAATGGTAACAGGATTCTTAATCCACCAAATGCTATGTTGACAGAAGTGAATTTGATCTGTGGATCAGTCTTTCCTTTATTCCTTTGGATTCATTTTGCTTTGTTAATATTCTTAACCCTTTCCCTGGAGACAGCCTTTCTTTTCCAGCTCTGTGACCCCTTTTCCTTTGCTTACCCCTGGCTTTCAGTTTCCTTTCACCTGAACCCCTACCTGCTCTGTACCTAGCTTACTGACACCTCCTTTCTCTTTCCCCTTCTCTCCCCTCTTTCAACCTGATACAAGCTACGTGCTTTCCACCTAGGCTGAACTGTAAGAGTGTGTCTTTTCATTTCTGGGAGATATGAAATATTAAAACCAACATTCCCTCACTTCAGTCTCAGTAAGAGCTTAAAGGAGCTGTAACAAGGATTATTTTTCCTCTACTTACTGGAAAACAAAGATAAAATTGTAGCTTTCAAGTAGGTCATTTAATCTTAGAACATTTAATTGTGAGGTTGCCAACCATGATTTGATTTCTCATCTTCTTTTGTTCCAAGGTTACAAACTTTCCAATTCATTTATATTTATAAACAATGTTCCCACTATATTACATGCATGGATTATTAGGAACACCTCCCAATAGAGTACTGTCAACTTTTTTGTACATAATTAATTAAAAGCCTCAAAGTTACCTTTTATCAAACTTTCACAGAGGTTTAGCGTATCAGAAATCTCAAAATGAAAGAGCTCTATTTAGACCAAAGGGCTATCCAGCTTACCCAAGTAAGGAAATACTCTTTATTTCATGGGATTTAAAGGAAAAAAAAAAAAAAAAAAAAAAAAAAAAAAAGGATTAAAGCCAAAGTGGAAATCACCTAGGGCAGAATGTGGTTGCACTGATAACAGAATTATATTTCACAGTAAAAGAAGCCAAATCCTGGCTCTAATTAACAGGAAATAAGTCAAAGGAGAAAACTGCTAGCCCAAAACTATGATCTTACCTGCAAAAGAATTGAGGTGGCAGTAATAACTGACCCCTAACAGTTAAACTGCTTATAAATCACCCACGAGAGGGAAGAAGACTGGAAATGCAAAGCTCTGCCTATCTGTCTGGCTGCTGCTTTTTACAGGAGTTCCTCAAAAGCAAATTGAGCCTTTGAGCTTCAAATTAACTTGCAAAACTTTGACTCGGAGGCCAGGTCAATCTCACGCAGGACCCATGCTCATGGGACTCCACACATTACCACCTAATTTTGTACTTGCCATGTGCAGCATGTGTGAGTAGGTCTGGGATGGCCCCACAGTGCTGGAGTGAGCTGGCTAATAGGAGAAACACATATTTCTCCTTGCATGCCTTAAAAAAAGGCCCTTTTTGTGTTACCTTGCCATCCTAACACATCTGCATCTCTAACTGCGAGCTCTCTGCCAGAGGAAGTACCATGGTGAAGATTATTTATAGGCAGCAAATGTCCCTTCGATTCAGACCATCACTGGCATGTCACAAATAAATGTACCACTCTCGATAGCATGTAGCAGCATTTAGCCTTTTACTGGGGCTTTTGGGGCAGGGCTTGTGGCCTGTAAGAGTGTTATTACTTTGCATAAATTTTAGTATGAAAGTTAAAACGTTGGGGATTTTAAGGGCTTTTTTCCCTTGCTCTGCTGTAGGCAGCAGTGGAAAGAGCACAGGAGATAGTTCTCATGATTTCACGCGTTAGTGGACTGGACCATTTCACAGAGGTGGATTATCTGCAATATGACCAATGGTTACGTTCCCACCATTCACTCCAATGGCCAGGAGATAATGTGGGCTCTGTATATGAGATGAGGAAATCTCTGAGCCACACTGCCAGCTCTTATCGGTTTTAACAGCAGACTGAAACCATTTCCCAGGATCAACAACTTTCTGTTTTTCAAATGCTATAAAAAGCAGCTTTGCAGCGTGGCTATCTGCCAAGGAGTTTTCCTTCTCCTGGTAGGTCACCGCTAGTGCAGCAGCACTTCAACCGAACAGACAGCTTCTCTCCAGAGAAAGTCATATATTTAGTTTCTCAAATGCTAGGTTAGATGTCAGATTTAATTTGAAACCTGAGATGCTGTAATTCAGAAGAAACTCTTGGCAAAGTGTTCGTGATTATACAAGAGGACATTGGTTTTACTAAAAGGAGTTGTCTCATTCTGCTTGATATTAATTATCTTTAATGTGTAACAGTTTACCTAAAAATAATTGAGAAAGCAAAGGCTAGCAACTTTCTCTAAAGTTCCCTATGGTACCAAAAGAGAACAAAAGTTAAAGATGCTAATGATGGAGTCTCTGGTCTTATCCGCCTTCTTACTGGTGCCCAGAGCACCATTATATTGTCTATAACAAAGAAAAATTCCACTTCCCAGAGCGGCACTCTGAATGAATAATTTACTACATGAACTTCAAACACAATGATGTATTTTATATTGTTCTTATTCTAAGATGTCCATGCATTTCTTCTGCACACATAAGCCAGAATCCACATGGCTGTTCTTACAGAAATAACTTGGTCATCTTAGAAGCTTATCCTTGTTTTACTTCAGTGTGCCGGCTCACCATAGTTTATGCATTCCCATTACACGTATCTACATCTAAGGTCCTCATCCTGAGCTTCACTTGTATTTAGTGGAGCTCTAGTAAATGAGGCTAGAGCACAGGCTATCTGTTTACATTTGCTCAGATATATCATATCCTGACTTCTTCCAATGATAACTAGATATACAGTGGTAATAGAGAGATCCCTGGGTTCCTGCCTCACATGTAGACATAAATACTAAATACTATCACCCCAGGTTCCTGTTACAGCTTTATATACCGTCAAGCGTGGAGATTCAGACTCAAAAGTTTATAGATGTAAAAAGTAATCAAACATTTTCCTTTTCTTTAAATAGATACAAAGGGAGGCTAATGTAAGGTACAAGACTAGTCAAAGTTAGTTAGCTGTTAGCCCTCTATAGTCTATTAAGGGGTGAAAAATTTCCCTCTGTGTAAGTAGCAGAAGTCACTTGAAAAGTCTTGGACATTGCCAACTTCCTTAATCATTTTCATAAAACACTGAGATTGTATGAACTGCAGTAAACTGATGGCCACTTCTAGTTGACTTCAAGACTTCTAGTTGAAAGCCCAGGACACCCCTCTGCTGTGTTTCTGCATCCTGTGCAATATCTTGCAGAAATTCTGTAAACCCATTTTCTGAAAGAAAAAACTCATTGCCATTGCTGTCTTTTGGGACACCTGCTATAAATAGTTAAAATTGCCCTGCTTTACTCAGTTTAATTATTTATTTGGAGAATAATTACTTCAGATGTCAGATCCATTATCATGGAAGTTGCAAATGACCCTGAAACTGAAACAAATGCTGTCCTTGAGATCAGTCACCTTAGCATTACAGACACTATTTTAATTGTGTTTTCATTGCAGAATCCATATAGAATAAGAATGAAATGTGAATCTTAGACTGTCCTGAGATTTAGTTCAGAAGAGCTAACAAAACCTACAGATAACAAGTAGTGAAGGATTTCCTATTGCCGATACTTGTCTGTGCCTGTCAGAGTCTTGCAGATAATATTATATCCTTCAGCAACAGCAGAATAACTAAAAGAAATAGTATTAATGGAGACTCAGTATAAAATGTGAATATATTATGATAGAATATTGTTGTTAGAGTCAATGAACTTGAATTAATTTCTCTCCATCAAAACCCAACCCTTTCAATCATATATGTGTGCAAAGGAGATGCCTGCCAAGACCAAAACTGAACATGCTTCTATTCATCAAAGAAAGGTAAAATTTGTTTATTACATTTATTAAATATTCAGTTGATTTCCTGATAGCTCGCACACATCTGCCCAGTTCTCTGAAACATCAACCTTGCCCACCTCTCAGAAGGACACTGAAATTTTTCACGAAACATATTGTTGCTGTTAAGCACTTTCACAACACTCATCTCTTGTCACTGAACAAGAGAACATGCGGACTGGGTCAGACCAAAGATCTGTCCAACCCAGTAACCTATCTCCAGTAGCAGCTGAAGGCAGATGGCCAGGGGAGGGCTGAAGACTATGGCACGAAGCCTGACACTTCCCCTAGCAGTCCCTTGGCTGCCAATCATCCACAGCCCAGGCACTGCTGGAGCCGAGTGGGGTTTCTTTGCTCTTAGTCACGTCCACTGGACACCTCCTCCCACAACGTGCCCAGTCTTCCCCTCGAGGCATGGAAAGCTTCAGCTTTCAGTGTTGCTTTCAGCCCAGGTCATTGCATGAAGACCGATCCTCTCCAGTGGAGTCGGTGGCAATTGCCTTCTGTCTATGCAGGTTTTCCAGCCATGGCTGTTTAACCATTACAAGTTTTAATTTCTAGTTCTGCACCGCTCTTTCTTGTTGTATCTGCTTCTATACACAGCATATTTGCACTCGCACATTTATCCTTTATTATTATTGTGTTTGGTTTTGTATTTTGGTGCTTATAAACTGTGAGAGACTGTGTATTCCTGGAATGCTAATTCAAAATTGCTATTGGAAGTCACTAGGTTGTGTCACATGAAAATCTTTTGTTCCATGACCTAAAAGCAGCACAGACATCTCCCTTTACCCAGGAAACCAACACGTCACCATCTCAATATTGTTCCTCGGGAGGAACGTTCTATAACATGAAGAATAAGAGGAATATTGTTAGGTACAGACTAAGGGGTTTACTTTTGTTACTCAGAAAAGAGCCTACTACCCCTCCTCACCTGTGTGAGGTTCACTCTTACACCTACCCTCTATCTCTGGTTCATTTTGGCAGATTTAAACATGTAAGGCCAGGTTTTGCATTATATCTACTAAAAGCTAACCTAATTTCTGAACGTATAAAATGTTGCTTTTTCAACCATCTTTTAAGACTTACTCTATTGGATTTCAAACCTTCTCTACTTCTCATTTACTATAAACCACTTTTTTTTTATTATTATTGCAACCAAAATACCATCTGTGCTGAAATTTGTTACATGAGGGTTTTTCTTTGGATATCAACTATTTCCATAAAACATCACTTAAAATCAATTAGTCACTTTGGACATAAAGATAAACTAAACAAACAGTTACATATATCTTCCTACGCCTTTTTTCCTTTAGCTCTTATGGTATTTTGAGAAGCACCAGATTTGCCTGATGAATGCTTGCCTATTTAATGACAACAGATAAAAATTCTGTAACAGCACTTGGGAACAAATACAGTGGGAAAATATATCACTCTGCTTATCATCATCAAATGAAGGAAAATATCCTGAAGCTTAAACTAGTGCCTAAGACAACTCGGGTCTCCTCCATCTGCCCACAAGGCTGGTGGCAGTGGTGGGGTGATGGCCGGTAGGATCTCATACCTCTCAGCAAGGTGAGGGTTGGTCCAGGGAAGCACAGAGGCAGACCCCAGCAGGGACAAACTCCTGTTGCAGGAATGGGAACCAACACAGCTGAGCCTGGGAGAATAAGTTGGGAAGGTAGCTTGGGGCTTGTGGTTGTATTCAGGCAGGAATACAAACTACAGAGTCTAGAGGCAAACTTTATTATTTTTTTTAATCAAACTATAAATTGTCTTTTGCCTCTGCTGACAACCTAAATATTCAAAAATCTTAAATCAGAATCTCAAGCACAACAGGTCTGACTTTAAAAAGCAGGAAATTAAAAAAAAAACCATTGGTTATCTTTGTCCCTGAAGACCATTACACAGTTTCCAAGGCTTTGAGGGACACCAGCATTACGTACCTGAACTCCTATAGCTGCAACAGCTACCGTCTTCACTGGAATTAGTTTGCTTTTTCTGCACTTGTGTTATTGCACATGTCCACACAGTGGGGCTTTAGTACCGCACATTGCCGTGACACCAGACTCCCAGGGACCACAGGTGAAGTCAGGTAGCCATTCCAGCATTGGCGGGCTTCTCTGACCTTCACTGGGCTGCAAACTCAGCCAGGGAATACTCTTCCCTGTGCCCCTGCCAAGAACACCTCCATGATCTCCATGGTAATATTTACACTGCGTTGGTGCCTGTGGCATGCTGGATGCTGCCTGCATGTAAGATGTGGGGCTTTTGGCTCTGCACTCATGATCGGTTTAATCTCATTTAAGTATGGGTTGCGACTATGAAGGAAACTCCATCCTGCCACTAGCTGCCTAATCTGTAGAGCAGACACCGTGATAATGGAAGAAGCTGGATCGTGGAAATGGCCTGGTTGAAAACGCATCCTGACAAAAAATTAGGGGATAGTTTTCCACACTGGCTCCAGGAGGTGGTTCCCCACACAGTCATTCAACCATTAATGCCACACAAAGGAGAGGTCAGGGACACAGGGACATCCATTCAGTCTGCACTTAGTTAAATTGCGGTCATGGAAACACAGATAAATTCCTGAGGTCGTTCGATAGTCCTGTGAGTTAGGACTTTTTCTGCCGTGCTTAGAGCCCAAGCTCTTTTTCAAGAGGACCCAAATACGATGGGAAAATACGGATGCTATACTTTTTTCTTTCATGCTTTGTCAGTCAGATCAGATTACAAACCCTTCAGGGCAGGTTTTACCCATCTTTCTGCCTCTACAGAAAGCGCCTTACTTGGCTGTTCAAATAAACACGCTGGGTAATAGAAAAGCCATAGAGGGAGAAGAAGATGGTGCTACTGTCATTTCCAGTAGTGGCCCGAATTAAGCTTGTTCCTGTTAGATAAGTTACACAGTAATGAATAGCTGCATTTTGCACAAATGAGAGTGAGAAGTGCCCCTTACTGACACGTGGGGGGTTGTACACAACAAATCTGGAAACACACCTATTAGCCACCATAAAATAACTTCCTTTACTAAATCAGCTTAACCTCAGTGCCCCTTGACAGAGAGTTTGCATAGCCTGTAGGGCACATGCATGCTGCTTTATCTCCTTTCTCCTTGTGTATGTGCAGTTTAGATCTCTGATGCGAATTTTACGGGACTTGCAGATCTTAGGGCAAATCACCAAGAAATGAGAGATTTGGAAAGTAAAAGAACAAGCCTTGCTATTAGAATACAACAGTTTATGTTCACTTTTTAAGCCTTAAAAATCGCAATTGCCTTGAGAAGGCAGAGTCCCAGAGAAAGCACGCTCTGTAGGTTTGCTTTTACCAAATGCCAGGCAAAAAAAAGATGTAATTTTAGGTAACTTAGTGCATGCAATAATACCAAATCTAACCTTAAAGGGGTTAGGTTTTTGGGTTTTTTTTCCAAAATCCCTAAGACAGAAGCTCTGCTAATGTTGGAACAGTTTTACTGAGAACGCCTCAGACTACCTAGCGCAGGCTGGAATAACGGAAGGACACAGGCACCACAGGAACCCTCCCGGGGGTTCCCAGCACCTTGGTATAAGCTGCTAAGAGGCCCAGATGAAAGCCCACTGCAGGCTCAGCCAGCCCACCCCACCCCCCCGGCAGCCCAGCAGCCCCCCAGGAAGGGGGCTGGCCATGGCACAGGCTGTGCCCACCCCAGCCTGCGGAGCCCAGTGCCTGTGCTGGACGTACTGCAGCCCACAGAGTATGTGGTGTACGCTTTGGTTTTAGGCATGTACGTAGATTTGTAATGCAGAACCAAAGCAAATTAGCAGAGATCTCTCAACATCAGTGAAATGATAACAACTGCTACACTCAAGCTGTAATTTTTAGCTACTTTTTGCTGTATACCATGTATAAATTAAGATTGAAACTTCTTGCAGACACTCTAAGCTTAGGCCTTCCTTTTCAGACCAATACAATGTTATCTTTTGAAAAACTATTCAATAAATCAATATTAATTTAATAGTTAAAAAAATAGTTTAGTAAATCTTTTGCATGAGAAATCTCACCAAGAGGCATCTACTCACAAAAGCAGCACAGGGCAACATAACCACATCTTTAATTTGCTTCTGCTACTGAGCAGGTCGGTTTACCTCTGTGCTTTTCAGTTACAGAAGCTTTGATTATACTTGTCTCTATAAAAATAAAACCTGCATCTGACAGCATGGAACACATTTATTTCAAATATGGAAAACTATAAAGACATAACTATAGTAGGATCTCCTGCTTGCACATGGGAGTGCATGAGAACACAACAAACTCACATACACCATTATCTACCTGAACAAAGTCAGAATTTCAGTTCCAGTGACTTTACGGTCACAAAGATCACAAATCACAAGACAGAAAAGGTTAAAAGAAAAGGGCTTTAGTCAGTCAGTTGTACATTGCTACAATACAACCTGCAGTTGTTGTATCTCAGAAACTAGTTTTCTTAAGACAGAAATAAGGGTTCCCCTCGTGTTGTTCAATACCTTACAAAACAGCTCGGGATAATTCACACTGTTGCTCAGTAGTAGTAAGGGAAACATCTCTTCAGTTAAAGATGAAGAACCCCCAAAATGCAAAAGAAAAAAAAAAAATGCCCAAAACACAGACATTACAAACTTGCTGTGGTGAATTGGGCATAGTCCTACATACAAGAAAGTCCTCTTAAGGAGCTGAAGCTTAAGTTCAGCAGAATATGGTACTATTGATAGGAATATTACAGTAAGCTTGATATTAAGGAAAGTCCAGATTCTAATATGTGTAGCAAATATGCTTGGTGAATAAAGTAATAGAAACGTTCCTACTTACAAAATTAGTGATATTCTTTTTTGCTTTAGTTCATATACATCAAGTTTCACCCCCTCTGGACCTGGGCTGAGCTGTATGACTCCTAAAAGAGGTCTCTGTTTCGTAGGGATTCCTAAACCCCGAAATGGACCAATATCACATTTAGCTTCTTTCCAGGCTGTAAAGGCACAGCTACCTTACCTCGCAGCTTCAAAATACACAGCTCTCCCTGCCCACAGGTGGTCAGTCCTCCGATCCATGGAACACCACATAGCCATAAACACTACAAAAATAAAAAATATACAGGTCTACTATGAACAGCAGAGTCTAGATCTCTGCTGTTTTTCATACCTAACTTTTCATGCCATCTTATTAAGGACTATGTGAGTATATAATGTAATTTAGAAGAGCTTTTCTGCTCATAAAGCTATGGCATCTCTAGAGGAGTTAATATTTGTTCTGGGGATCAACAGGCACTATAACTGAAATTAAAGATGACTTTTTCATCTAAAAAATCCTTTCTAAGCCTCATTGACTTAGTGCCCTATACACAATCTAGAGTTTGGAGCAAAAACAGAAAACACAAAGCCATAGTCTGATGGCAGAAAAAGACAGTTGTTGGTAGGGTTTATCCAATTTGATCCTACTCACAGTACATCTCAATTTCACACACTGTTTTAATCAAAATATGCTTTTATGGATATCCACTTCTACTTACTCTAATAGATTCAAGGACTGAGAAACGCATATGCTAGAAAGCAGGACCTAGCTATTAAAGTAATTCTCATTAAATAACACAAAATTCAGAGAAACATACTTCAAGAATCACTGAGTTAAAGGAACTAGGACACAGATGCAGTCACTAGGCATTTTTAATTTTCCTCAGATAACAACAGTTAATTGCATAAACAGGTTACAAAGAACACCATTTTGCAGAATGAGGTCAAGCAGGTGCACAGGCTGCATGTGATGGGGCCACTTCAGTATCAGAAGTGCCATGATCTGTGTAAGAAAAAAGACACTGAAGCAGGAAGGCATCGGCCATCCTCATGTCCTGCCCCTCCCAGGAACAGCATTTTGATGATGTGTATTCTAAATGGTAAATCTTTTCAAAGCCTCCAGATCCCTCCTTAGCAAATACCAAACATTTTTAAAAAATGTGTTTCATTTCCCCAAGGACATTAGATTGAGAGGAAATCCAAAACACAGGGTTACTTTCTAAATTTGCCTTTATGCAACTTCATGTTTCAAAGCATTAATATACAGTGCCAAAAGCTCTATGATAAAAACGAGAACAATATCTCAGGAAGCCTCATTTTCTTTTGCAAGGCAAATCAGTACAATATTTTAGGGACGTATGCTACCCAGACCACCTCAGACAATGATCCCTTATTATGTCAAAAGGAACGAAGCAAGCATGAGAGGTAGAATAACATTTTCATCACAGTTTAAATCTTTCATATCTTTGCTTTGTGATAACGTCTGCAGTCCAAATCTGAATGAGGGCATTTAGCATGTGACATTTAGAAACATGGTAAATTAGAAAAAAGCCCAGAGACATATTTCTAGATGAGGATGACCACAGAACAAGTCAATGGAAACGTGCATGCCAGGTCATGGGCGGGTAATAACTCTCACAAAGAATGTAGTGCCACAGTAATGAAAAGAAGTGAGGCCAGCATCCCTGCCAAACAGCACAGGGGGAAACTAGGACATTATTTAGGGTATGTATATTTGGCTTACATCTAGAAAAAAAAATTATATGCAGATATGTATCAGAATGTGTTAGTAGATAGGGCAAGCATCATCACTAGAAACCTAGCTAACAACTTTTTGGGGGCGGGCAATAGTTCTCACAAAACGATCAAAATCCCAGACCCATTACATCAGGGAAAAATTCATTGTGTGGAGGATGGCTAGATTTGTTGGGGCCCATTTAACACTACAAACACAACTGCAATCCCTAGATGCCTACCCGGGGATGAAAAAAGTTAGAGCTTACAAAAACCATCTCTCTCTTAGCAAAAGCAAATACTACAAAGACTGTTCTACTCCAGGATTCACTGTTGAATGTTTTAATTCAGGTGGGCTCTGGGCCCTTTGTTGTCACTCCTTCACAACTCTTTACACATGCGCTTAATTTGAGACACAGAGTCAAAGATTAGTTCCAGCAAAGTCCTATGATATCCTTAACCATAGGATCAAAACACTCCCACTGACTTCAAGTGTGAGAGATCAGAGACTGATGGATCAAGCTTTATAGCAAGTAGGGTCAAGCATAAAGTTTCCAACCCACAATACGATCACTGTTTTTTTATTATATATCTTCTCTGAAGGACTATTCTGTGTCCAGCATGGCAGTTTCTCTTCTCTCCTGAATGGCCATTATCAGATCGCAACTTTACACTGAAGTTGTTTATAAACGTTCCATACAACACTTCCTTTATTTATTTATTTTTTTATCAAGCCATTTTTCCAACATGAAACAGGACGTTTATTGTTCTTACATAAGAGGCAATGAACCTGCAAAAGCAGTCTTCATAAACCCCGGAAACCTCCTCCACAAGCAAAGTCACCAGCTGCGATGGACATTCATAAATCACTCCATATCATTCATCATAATTCCTGAAGTTTCATTAATTCCTAGAGGAAGGCATAAATGTAATGCACATCTTAAGGAGCCAGCAGGTTGGCTGGCTCTCTAGGCATGAAAAAAATATGATGCTCTCTTCCTTACTCAGGAGATGCAAGTTTTGCATGTGCACACAGCAGAAAAATCAACGTCATTCAAAACGTAGAGATATTCTTCTAGTCAGCTGTACAGGCATCACCTTTGTTTGCAGAACGGGTAAATGTTCAGTTCTAATCCTTTCCCCACTGATCTCAGTGGGCTCTTTTCCCTCTGAAACTCAGGCAGAATTATACCTATACGTTTTTTGATCTACCTCTGATTTTGAGCAATCAGGTTAAGAGTGCAGATTTGATTTCTGAGAACTGAGGGGCTGCCAGTGTCTGGGCCAGTGCTGCCCAGGGCCCCTCAAAGAGGACACCTGCAGCAAAGTAGGGGTTAGCGGAACTCTAAGAGCTTGGAGGATCACAGAGACAACATGTCTGTAAAGCCAGCTTTAAAAAAAGACGACAAAATATTTTCTTTTAAAGCTGGCAAGCTGATAAAAGATAAACAGACAACACAAGCCTTTTCCAATGAAGCCTGGTGCTCTGCAAGAAGCTGCGTTCCCTGCAAATGCTAAGGCAAGCTTGACATCCTGTGGCCGGAGCCAGCAGGGGAATGACTCCCCCTTTCAAAACCATGGCTCCCTCACTCAGGAGAGAACCCTGCTCCAGAGGGCATATTTTTTCCTTTGAGGGGGGTGGGGGTGACAGTCCTGTGACAAGCGAGTAAGTATCTTGTAAGAAAGGACACAAATGCGCACACTAAATATTTCTGGCAGGGCATGATAGGAGCTGAAAGAGAGAGATCCCACGTGAAAGCCTGCGGGGCATCATCAGAGGGTAAACAGGGGGTGGGTCCCCCTTGCAGCCCAGAAAGTCTCTGTGGCCTCTCTGCTCGAGAGCACCCCCCACCCTGAAAGAGGGATGCAAATCCAAATGGGGAACCAGAAGCTGGAAAAGACAAAACAGAGCATAGAAAGACTAGTTTCTCCTGAGAGAAACAGGTGCAAGCTGAGATGTAAATCTCTCTCACAAGATTATTTAGTCATAATCATAAGATCTGTTTAAAAGTCTATGGCTTCTTTTTTCAGTGCAGATTTCACAAAAGAAAAGCTGTCCTTAAAATATCTGTGCTAATTGTTATAAAACAATCACATGTAGCAATCTCTGCTTATCGATGCACAAGCAAGGCACCACATCAATCATTGTAAACCTTCCCAAACCTACATGTGCACATAATTTAGAAGAACTCATCCTACAGCAAAGATAGCAAGGCAATTTTCTAGAGCTTAATATGTAACAAATTATTTCTGTTGAAAGAGCAAATGATAACAAAAGGGATCTCTCTAGATTTATGGTTGTGAGGTAAGACCCAGCTGCGCAATACCTTGCGGTAAGTAGCATTTGCACAATTTACAGAAGATGGTCTTTGAACTTTCAAGATTGTTGGTATACGTTTAAACAGATGTTAATGGATTTATTGCTAGGTTTATTAAGATAGAATGGATATTTATTTACCCTTGTTTTCTTCTCCAGAGCAAACAAAAATAATAATTGTTATCCAACGTACATTATATATTCAACCATAGCAAGCTTTCCAGGTGAAACAAACAGCCTTTGAGTCAGGCTACTGAGTGGTCATGTTGGGTGAAATAACCCATTTTACATATTGTTACTCAAATTATCCACCTACTGTGAACTGCTTTCTACTATCTTTGCTTGGGACAGATATATACCTCTTACCACTTTTGAATGGTAGCGGTTTGACTTTACAAGTAGTAAATGTTGTTGTGGTTTTTTTTTCAACGACCTTTATTTTAACCTTTTAAAATAACAATATTTTACTCTATGTTAGAATATGCAGCAGCAAGTTAAAAAGGAGAGACAAATTCCAATCCTGAGGATCCCTTTACAGTTTCAGGGTTTTTTTATTTGATTTCAGAATCTTATGGTTTTGTTCTTGTTCAGCTCAAAATAAATTTCTAACTGGAAAGTTTAACTGTTAGAATGAAAAGTTATTAATGATGTGAAAAAACACGCTGAACTCTATTCCGGCTGATCATAAAAAAATAGGTTTAAACTCTAAACATAGAATTAATGTAGCTGATAATAACATACAAGCACGGGTTTGGATTCAAACTAGACTTTCCAGGGCTTAACATTAAAAAAAAAAAAATAAAAAAAATTTCACAGACTTATTAGCAAAATAATTCCAAGAAAATAACCCCTATGCTGTTACCTAGCATTAAAAATCTTCTAAATATAAACCTCATTTCAGCTGATGTGATTTCACTCTGTGCCTGAAAATCCAAAAGCCTTCAGTGGTAATTCATTAAACCAAGATTGTGACCAATTGTCTATTTAACCTAATCTATGTTTCATCCAAACTGAAATGATGTTTACAGACACCTCCATTAACCAATGCTGATTCAGCAATAAAGAGTCCTGGGATTTTACATGTGTTCATAAGGTGAATAGGAGAACAGCACAACTCTTTGTGCTTGGTTTATTCATTGGAAAAAGGTTTCATCACCCTAGACGCCATACATTAAATAGAGAATTAAGCTACGTAAAAGCATACAACATATGTTAACTAGAGATAGGGAGCCACCGCAGAGGTAACAACACATTAGTGCAAACAATGCTTACCTGTTTCTAAGTTTTTTTCACTTATATCTTTAAATTATTTTGTATTAGAAAATTACAATGTGCACATCCTTACAGTTGCAGGGTTAAAGACGGGGAGGATTAGGGCAGCTAATAAAGACAGGTGAACCTTGTCCTAACCAGCAACATCCAATCACTGACCTTCCAGACTGTGGAATGGGGAACTATTTAAATCCTCCTTAGTTGCAGAAGAGCTTCAGCTGTGCAGATGAATGAGCAGACCACCCTCGAGAGTCTGGGTTTCTTTAGCAGGTGTGCAACAGCCACATGGTCTTCATTTTGCAAAGGTAGTCAGCGGCAATTATAATCAGCTTGGAGATGTGTCACTCCAAATTTGTGAGCTGTTATTCATCAATACTTGCACTAGGAAACATTAGGTTATTCTGCAAGATGCTGAATGTTCCTGTTGATTGAAACTATTTAAGGATGTCAAATCAAGGCTTTTCTCTATGCTGTACCACACCTGCTCAATTTCTGATTCATTGTTATCACAACCGCAACAAAAACAAGCACTTCCTCTACAAAGGGCCCCACTAACACTTCCAACGATGAGAATTTGGTTTGCAAACTAGCCTGATTTGTGGAGTAAAAATCTCAAGGGTACTTACACGTAATTTTCAAACGTAACTATAGGCACCATAGAGCTAAACTTTTAATGCCATGTAGGCAAAATTTTAGGTAAAATGAGATCTTCAAAAAGCAGCCTGGCGTCAAACACACATTGTTTAAATGTCTGACCATCAAAGCCACATTTTCAAGCGGGACATAATCCTATTGCACACCAATGTCATTTCTGCTCTCATACCATTAACGTTCCCTCAAAGATGTTACCCCAGCCTTCCATTCCGGGCATTTTTAGGTCACTGATGTTGGCATCTTTACCTTTGCAAAACACACCACAGAACGCGTGCACTGGCAGATGCCTTCCTCATCCCAAACCCACCTTCAGGACAAAAGCTGTATGAGTAGCAACTGTTGGACAATTCAGCTAGTGAAATTAGGTGTGAGGGAAGCGGGATGGACTGAAGGGCCTGTTTTGGAGCGCAATGCCCTTGCAACTCTGAGTCTTATGGTTTATGCATCTTCTGTAGGTGCACAAAGTACAAAGTACATCCAGCCTGTGCCCATTTCCAGAGTCCTGGCTTTTATCTATGTATGAAGCATGCTGTGTAAATGAACGTCTAGCCTGTGAGAGACTGTTTCTGCTCCATGGCTGGATGACTGAAGTTTTGTAATTAAATTGGTGATCACATGCAGTATAACTAACAAATACCTCTCTCCAGATGCATACTGAGGTCTGCATATATTTATACAATCAAAACACAACACTGCAGAAAAAAAAATCAATAACAACTTTGGAAAAACCTAGACTAAGAATTAACCAGAACCACTGCTGTACTGACAGATATTTTCCAACAGGTGGAATCTTGTTGTTGCATCATATCCAAAATACAGCTCAACTTGTTTCATGCTCTGACATCTGGGCTGTAATAGCATGACTGCTAATACCACACAGGGCATAAATTCAGTGTAGGCTTAAAAGAAATTAGGAACATTAGGACTTGCTATGGAAAATAGGTGTAATATTTGTTGGCTTATAGAATCAGAGTGAAGGGAGATTTAACTGCAGATTCAAAATACCAGCAGTGAAATCTCCGTGTATTTAGAGCTGGCCTATTTAGCTATTTAACTGACAGCTGGTGATTAATGTAGATATAAAATTTGAAACGGCTTTTTCCTTGGAACACAAACTTGATAGCGGTTTATGTTTCTGGTTTTGGTTGTTTTCTGAAATGAAAGAATTTCTAGAAGCCAAAGAACATAAATGGGAATGCTGAAATAAAGCCGTTTTCAAAGCTTTCAGAATAGCCATGGTGAGAAGAAAGTTGGTTTAGACCTTAATTTAATTGACAGTAATAACAAGGCACAATTGTTCTGATTTGTTTTTCACCATGGTTTGGACAAATGAATGACAGATTCAAGTGCATTTTTTAAAATTAATAACCTGATAACTCCATTGTGCTGCGTTATATTTATATTTTCCCCAGCTAGTAATACAGTTTTCTAATTGAACCACTGGGTCTCTTATTCAAATCACTATTTTTAATTATTGACACATAAAACAATCAAATATGATGCTTCAGCAATAAATTAGCATCACATTAGAGCGAAACAATCTGAACGTATTCACTAATCAAGATGATGATTCACCAGCATGACTTCAACCTGCACAATTGTGACTGCTGAACTAAGCAGCCTGGGTTATCCAGAAGTTTGCAGGCAAGCTCAGCAGCAAACACAGAAAGATGCCTAAGCAGCCTGCTGTCTGAGGTGAGGTTGGCTCTCCTTTCAGCATCCAGCCCAATGTTCATTTAGGCGAGAGGACCCTTCACTCATATTCGCACAGACACTAGATCAGGTCTTTAATAACAGACTTGGAGGAGGGAGAAGCCATCCTTTACTTGGTCACTGAAAGAATTTCCAGTGATGACAGATAAGGATCGTGGCATCGTTTTCACCTGTGATAAGTTACAAGAGCCACTGAAAATAAAGCAAAACAACTAGGCTGAAGATTTGCTGACTTGGTTGTATCCCTTGCAATCTCTGCCCAAAATTGTTGGCATTCTTAGGGGGACTAATCCCCCGACTGACAAACATGCAGACTGCTTGCCCTATACACACACACAAACACAATGCTTAGGGCAGCCTACACAGACAGAGGTTCTATACAGCATTCAGAATACTGTCTATCTACTTTTCTAGAGAAATTAGGAGGTAAAGGGAGATGGACAGACAGGCCCTGACCCCAGGGCAGTAGACAAACCAGCAGAGCTCAGATAAGCTGGAATAAAAGGGAAAACTGGGCCAGGGTCTTGCAGTGTTGCAGATATACATGAACTACATGGATGACTGCTGCTGGTGGGTACCGGCCATGAGGGCTTGCTCACAAGACTCTTTACAGGGTCAAGGCCTTTATCTGCTTTCTAAGATTAAGCCCTTGAAGAAGTGTTTGCTGTAGGCAATTAAACAGCCCAAGATAATGTACTCTTTCATGTTGCAGCCCACGTCTCAGATGGTATGTCAGAGCATTATGTACTGGGACTTGCACTGGAAATGAGACCCCATGAAATATGCAGAGCTTTGCAGTGTTTTGTTCCTCTTGCCATCTCGTCTGTCTCTGATGAAACTGTTCTGCTTCCATTTGTGGTGATGTGAAAGAGAGATTTTACTTTTAGTACACAGCCGCTCCACATTGGCATGGCATTATGCACAGCAGCTGAGGGCTAAGTGCCGCCGACACTCCCCCAATCTGTCCAGGACCCAGATGCAGCTGGAGTTTTGGCAGGTCAGCCCTTTTACAGGCACCGTGAGATGCAAGTTTCGATCTGCTTGTTCCAACTCAAATGTTAATGTTTTCTCCCCATGCTTTCCAATCGTAAATAATTATCCATGAAAAAACAGTGAGTTAGGTACCAGATTTCTCTTGCCTTTCTACAGTATTTTGAAATTGCTTTTACATAGTCCTTCGGTTTTCTACTCCATCTTCTCCTGCTCATCCAACTGCTGCTTGGCAACACAGATTACTTTGCAAAATATGAGCTCCCAAAGATTGCTCAGTTCAATAAAACTGAGAGGCAAGCATGCAATGAAATGGAAATGCAGTATTTCAATAGAATAATTGTGTGTTTGGTTTGATTTTTTCATTATGGCTGAGAGATTTCATCTTGATGAGGCAACATGGCTTCTTGCTCAAGCAGACCAAACAAGGCGTAGGCAAGAACTTGCATGATTAAAGCCTTGTTGGTCTGGGGACTGTTGTGACACCTCCATTGTGAAAGGACACTATCCACTGTTTGGAAGAAGTACTTCCTAAATACCATCTTGTCCCCAGGATGGTGTGGTATGCACTAATGCACATTATTTAGTACTGAGCATAAGGGGGTGTATAGGACATTAGTTAACAGCTAAAAAACAGGAGGCATAAACTGTCCCTTGCATACGGATAGCAATTTAATATGGCCTGGGGGAATTTCCAGCACCATTTCAAAAACCAAAATGAGTCAGTTTCACAGAGTCCTGACTATTCCTTCTGCAGTACAAGCTTTTTCCTTTGCACGACCAGTTTTTTTCCTAAGAAATCAGTTTTTCATTCCACTTGTTCCAGAAAAAACCTGTTTTTCTTCTGGCACTCCTTTTCATTACATGACCTGCCTTTCAGATAGAGCTGGCATTTAAAAATAACTAGGGTTCAAATGGCATAAAAAAGCTGAGAGGCTTTTTTTCTTAAGATTTTTACCTTTTTTCTCTCCATATATTCTCCTATATTCAAATCATTCCCCATTTTATTTTTCACAGACTTAATTATCCACATTCTCAAAGTAGTTTTATATCCCCTTTCTGATATTTTCGTATTGTTGCTCTGGGGTTTATGATACAGTGTGTGTTAAGTGGACTTCAGATAAGTGAGTTCTACTCTCCAGGTTAGTTGGAGTTATGAGAGAGTTTCTAGCAGGGTCTCTTTCCCTCTCTCTCCTCTCTCCCTTTTTATTAATCTTTGATAACCCTCTTTTTGATCTGCACACTACACCCTTCTAATTTACGGATGCTTTTAAAACTCAGGCATGGGATTACTTCATTTGATTCATGGAAGGCCATGAGCACTTCAAATTAACCTTTTGCTTCCTTGGGGAAAAAAAATTTACTTTGGGGATTTGGTTCACCTGTTGAGAAGAAAGCTGTCTCTTCTTATTTACTGAGATTGCCTCAGTACCATGGAGATGACTCATGCATACTCTGCAGGGCTCAGATAGCACCATAAATTCACTGCTGGACACCACGGACCCGGTCCAGAGCAAACTGAGGTCAAAAAAATCATTCCCATTGACTCCAATGCCAAACCTAGATTATACTGAGTGCACTTTGCTCCCAAAGAAATTAATGGAAGAAGATGGTGTTTAGTATATCAAAGTACCATCTAAAGGTGACACCGTATTGTTTGATCTACTAAAAAACAACAGCATGAAGTGACATCATTACACTGCTGACAGTTGCATCCTCTGACCTGTCCATATCTGTTTACCATCATTTTTTTTTTTTACAGGTATCCAGAGAGAGATGTGGTCAGTGCCCAAAGCACGTGTTAAGCCCTGCTTTTCTACCAGCCCACCAAGGGCATGTAATATTTGCAAGTGTCTCAGTAAAATGGGGAGAATAACAACTCCCTAATGGAAAAAGACATCGAGACCACTTGAAAGAAAAGCTCATCTCAGAAGGCAGGTAAAGGTCTACAGGGCTGATCTTCACTATGAGGCATAGTAACTTCTAAGAGTGTGAAGGACTACTTTGTCGGGATCTGAAGAACAGAACTATGTAAAGCATTCCCACAAACATCACCAAAATGCTGAAAGAGTTTGCCTGTGAGCAAAACAAATACGATGACTCCATTTCCTGATACATACATCAGAACTGGAGTGCAAACACCTTCAAGCACTGGATGTGGTTGCTGTGTTTCAGAAACACTAGATCAGAGGGTTTTCATATCTTTCTCTGACCACTAGACAGGAAGCGTCACAGCATAGTGCTGAGAAAATAAAAAGAGACAAGGGATGAAAGACGAGCAAACACTGAACTTTGTTTCTGCTTTTCTAAGCATTTTACAAACAAGAACTTTGCAATTAGAAAACAAAACCAGAAACTGGGTTACTATGAGTTTAACACTATTTTCCTTCTCCACAAGTTTCCCCCCTGTCCTCCTCAGTATTCAGTGACAAAACTGATTCTTAAAATCTGGTCCACAGCCCTGGCCTAATTGCTTGACTGTGAACTCCTTTACATAACTACTGTACTAAGCAACACGACTGTGTTGTTCGGACACTGTTAGCGTGCATACCGTTTCACAACCCTGCAAGAAAACCGTGAGCCTAGGAGGGCAACAGCACTTTGTGAGGATTTTACACAATGCCACATTGTGCATACCCAGCAGGGCAGGGCAGCAGCAGAGGCCCTTTCTATTAGAGCTTTTCTGTGCAGACCGTCCATTTTCTGCCTCCAATAGCACAGGTTGCCACTATATATTAAAAAAATAAAAAAAAATCCAGAAAGCATGAGAAAAGTCAGGATGAACGTTGTCTTTTCTTGTTCACAGAAGCTGCTTCCTGGCATTAAATATGAGCATTACACCCTGTACGGCTTATCCTACTTCCTTGCCTTAGCCTATCAGCCTCTCTGCCTCTTAATGAATCAAGACTCAATAAAACCTGGCTCAGTCCATTATACTTGTTCACTTGTGACTATTGATAGCACACAGGGCATACCTTCACCAAGGGTTTCTTGTGTCAAGTCATTGCGCAGATTAGTAGTTCATACAAGACTATAGATGATATTCAAGTTATCTCATTTGAACACCATTTTCTTGCTCTTGATCCCACAATGTGAGGGTGCTTTCCACCAGGAGGCAGCGGGCTGATAGGATTGCAGTAAGAAAGCCACTCAGGCTTTATAAGGTGCAATTCCCAACGCTATCTATTAGAGATAACATTATAAGAAGAGATTAGCACAGATAATCTTATGTCCCTTTAGGCAGTGGGAACCCTGAGCCATAGCATCGAAGGGGCCTCTGATCTGCATGCAGCAGACCCTCTCCATAGAAGAGATCCTCCCCTTTCAGTCACTCGACGTATTACGTGATTTTCTTACAAGGAAACAGCTCTAAGTCATCATTGCCAGTGTCAAACAGAAAGGATGTTCATGATGAGTTCTTGCTGCACTCCTTGATACAGACAAAGCCACGCAGGTGGGGCAACTGCCGGCCCGAGTGGGACCTGCCAGAGACTGCTCTGTTCAGCGGCTGGGCCAGCGTGCCCTGCAGCGGGGGGCTCGGTGCGGCACGGGGGCACGGGTCAGGCGGTGTGTGCCGCTCAGCGTGTGCAGCGCGCTGGGGCTGCTTGGGCTCACTGCATCATGGATTGCTGACACCTCGTTGTACGTGCTCCGGCCAGGCCCGCTCCACAGGGTAACTACTGCTGATGTCACTGCAACAAACACACCGCATTCGGCTGCTGATCGCCCGCGCGCTGCCGACGGCGTTGTAGATGGAGACTCTGGCAGGGCTGAGGAGGCACACAGCAGAAGCTGCGGCTTCATCACCCTAAAAAGCTACAGACTTCTGTAGGTTAAAGTACAATGGAAATATTGGGAATTTATGGACTGCGGTTTAATTCACATTAATAGGGAAGACTTGGGATAAGGGATTTTTCCTGGATTCGCATTGGCTCTTTTCACATAGAGAGCTATCTGGGCCACATAACCCAGCTTCTTCCTCCCTTTCTTCCTCCTCCTTTGTTTCTCTGCATAAGCCAAGTGTTCTCATAAATCAGTCTTCTCAAGTTCTTCAGGAAATAACTCAAAGTGCCAAAGGGACTGAAGAAACAGCAATAACTATAGTGACACCAAAAGCCGCAGTAGCACCTGGACCTGCACTAGCAGCAAAACGTGCAAGATTTATAGGCGTTACTGAGCCAATGCAGAGAACACAGCTGAAGTCGTCAGCCTAGAGCAAAGCAAACTTACTGTGCTGTGGCACTGGTAGAAGATTTTTCTTCAAGGTCAGTTGATCCCTGAGGTTCCAGAGTTTTTAGGAAGAAAGTGTCTGTAGCATACACGTACAATCCTAGTTTTATGCTGCTCTTCTTTGTCTCCCTACCAGCCTAGCAAGAATAACTATTGCGTTGAGACATACAAATGGATTATATGTAGCCTTAAACTGCCAAACCCTTCACTGCAGTGAGAAGCATAAAACCTCAGCACAGTGCAGAACAGATCTAGGAAGGAAAAGGAGAAGGAAAAGGAGGAGGAGTGAAGTATCAGGGTGGCCCATTTTACTCTACATAATTAGAGTGACAACAAAAGAAGGCAATGTGCCCTCCTGACACCTCTGCTACCTAGAGTAGCTCTTTAATATGCATCCCAGCTAGCAAAATCAAGCGTAATGCCAGTGCAGTTGAAGAAACAGAGCAGAGTTGAGATAGTCTCAATATTCACAGTCAGATGCTTAAAGAAGATGTATGAGTGTTTATTTGTTCCTTGCAATGATATAAGATGCCAGACGACTGGTATAAAAGTGTTTAGTTGCGGCTGACCTCTCTTACAAAATACTACATGGCTATGGTTTATGGGGTAGCTGTGGTTCAACCTTGTGAGTCATGACTTCATTCATTTTTGATTAACAACTGCTGTCTTCAAAAATTATTTCAGGAAATGGAAGAACACGGCCTCTCTTACAATCAGCACAAGCAGACAGCAATGTCAGTCACACGTAGTCTTATTTTACAGTAAAAAGACTACAAAACAGGAAAGAATAACACGAGTGTTTCCATATTCAAACCCAGATAATTTCTCTTTGTCAGAATCATGGCAACATTATGAGAGATATCAGGACCCAATGCCAGAATCACATAAATCTTCAAAATCCTTAGTAATCCAATATTAACACTATCCTAGTACAGTGCGACGTCATATACAGGTGTCCCAGCCGGAGAGAGAAAATACCAAGACTGTAAGCTAGTAGTGAGCAGAACTGCCTTTACCTTTCACTTAAAGTACATTTTGCAATGAACAAGTTCAATTGCCTCCATTTGGCTTCGGTAGTAGTGTGCTTCAGTGTAAGCACAAGCGCAAGCTGAACAAAAAATGGAGTCTGTTGCATTATTTACAGCTCTTTGCACAAGCCACTTTACATGAGCATTTATTAATTGACTGCAAAATCAGCAAAATATGTTCCATGTGTGTCAGCTCAGCATATATTGAACATAATTGCACATTTGAGCCACACAGTTGTTTATGTCACTTTGTAATCACACTAATAATTACCAAACCACCAAGTAATTCAATGAACAGTAAATGTAACATTTAATTACTTTATTAATTTCCACATAACATGGAAGAAGAAAAATAACCACCTTGATCTATAATTTCACTCTATTTGCAAACCCTATCTTTATGCAGATATATGGGAGAAATTATCAAAACACAACACAGGAGATACACAAACATAACTCAGCGTTCACTTGATGTTTTTCGTGTTGGCATCTTTCCTGCATGGAGCTTTGAAAATTTGTCCTACAACGTCAAGCAACTTCAAGGCATCCTGGACTTTGAAAATTAAAAGGAAAAGAAAAAAATAAATAAATTCTGCACCGAGATACAAATTCCACCTTCTGTCAGGAACTTACTGATTAGAAAACTCTTTATAGGTTAAGCCAACCATTACATTTTTATGTTGCTATATATTTCAAAACATAAAAAATAAAATATTTTCTCCATAAAACCTTTCAAAACCGTAAATACTAGCACAGTCCACAGCTCCAGATGAAGTTGCAATTTATTATTTATCTGTTTTTATATTCTGCCATGGTATCTTTTTTCTTTTATAAGCCTGGCAAGTTTCCCACAGAAGTTTCTTCATCAGCAGTTATTTTAAACTATATCCTTCATAGTCCATGCTGCTCATACGCTGAACCAGTCCTCAAGAGCTGGGTACGTTTTTGCAGCAAAGTGTCTTTGTTTGGGGAGACACAACAAAATCTTTGTAGTTAACGAGCATTAAGAAAGTGTTTAAAAATTCAAATGCGTCATTCTGAAACACACCTGAATTCATGCTGAGCTTGATTTTTTTTCACAAGCATTTCTGCATTCACACTGCCTTCAGTAACGCTGCTGAGGACAAAGCTGCACCCACGCTCAAAGGAGAGCATAAAATTCTGAACCTGAGTTTCCCTGTCTGGAGCTCTTCTCATCTAGAACGTGAGCCACAGAGTGAGCTATTTTTATGGTAATTTTCACAGGCCACCAGGAGAATTGTATTGGAAACCTATGCTAACATGGAAATGTAGATGTAGCCTCTGAAATGCGTAAGGCTATTTTTCCTAGAAAGTACCACTGGATGTAACTGAGTATTAGCAGAGCGCGACATCCTCCCTGGAAAGCAGCACCTGCCACCTCTGACCAGTCCCTTGGGTAGAAATAGCTGTGTGGCACAGCTACCATGTAATGTGTTTGACTTTCAGTGACAACGACAAAAGGTCTGGGCCAGCTCTCACAGCTGTGGTGGGCAAAGGGCTCAACCAAACCTTCATTTGTCCTGGCCTGTGAGGCATCAGGAAGGAGATGATTATTTGTGCTTTTTTAAAGTGGCACAGTGATGATCTTAAAAACGGAATCTGTTATTGAGATTACTGTTTAATAGCAGGGCAAATGGGAAGGGGTTAGCACCTCTTAAACTACAGCTTAGACCTGCCGTTTAGATGACGTACCCCAGATCAGAGCTGAGGCCCACCTATATCTACACCTGAAAAATGGCTCCAGATGAGCCTGGAGCCTATCTCAACTCAACATGATTTTTTAGCACATCTGTTCAGTTACAAAAACAGTTTGTACTTCTTTTATAATTTTTATAAGCTTTCAGACATTCATCGACAATTGACCGCCTAGATAGTTTGCCAAAAAATAGAATAAGAAAGTAGTGAAATAGACTGAATATAAAAAAGGCATTAGTGCAAAAGGTAAATGCTTTGCTTTGTCCTTGATGTTTAATACTCATATCTTTCAACTCATCTACTTTATTTATTAGACTTTCACCTTATCCCTCACATTTACTCTGACACACAGAATTTCTTAGTTCAGAGAGTAAATATAGTACAATGCAAAGGGTTATGAACATAAAAAATGCATCAGAGAAAAATGTAAATGCTCAGATTTGTCCTTGATATTTAATACTCATATCTCTCAGTTCATCCACTGTATTTATTAGACCTTCACCTTATCCCTCACAGTTGCTTTGACAGTAAAAATTTCTTAGTTCATCAAGGGGTAAGATTGCTTGCGCTGAGTACTGAATAGTACTCCTGCTGCAACTGCTAAATGTACCGCGGGTTTTGTAGCTGGAGACACTGCCTCTGAGAGAAGAATCTCAGAAGTTTTGAATAAAGTCATTGGTACAGAGGCCCATATGACATCAGGTTGTTCTTATATTTAGAGGAATTATATAGTCATTTCTATTTGAAAACATTGTACTGCGAGTTCTACATGCATGGTCGTACTGCTACCAGTGAGGATCTGCAACCATTTTCACTTCTAACCTCACCAGTGAAAGTGATAGGTCTCATCTATTTCCAGTCACATTATATATGATAAAGCTGAGACGTGAGTCAGCTCGGCTTCAACGAACACCTTGAGAGATCAACTCATGTCAGTTTTTTACTATATGTATTTTCAGGCACAAGTGTAATAATTTTTTTCAAGTTAATAATTAGCATGAAATAGAGGCCTGTGACGTTTTAACAAGACAACTGGCAATTATAAATGAGGGTGGAGTTGTCCTGTTCAGAGCTGTCCTAACAATCTACACCTTCCACCACTGTCTGGAGTAATTAGGATTTTGTACTGTTACGAACAGTCATTCAGCTGACTTTAGTTTTTAAGAGCTAATTTTCAAAGTCCTTTGATCATGTACCTAATGATACTTCAGTGCTGATCTAGAACCAAAGCTTAAACAAAAATCCCATTCATTTCCCCAAACGGAACAAGAAGGGTCTCTAGAACAGAGACAGTTTATACCAAATACTGCTACTGTTATGAGAAAGAAAAAGTAATGAAAAGATAATAATTTCTCTAAGATGGGGTGTTGAAATGTTGATAGAAATCTAACTTACATAACACAAAGACAAATGCAAAGGATTAAAATACCATATAATTTTGAAAGCATTACGATGTGCCTGAGTGATTCTTTATTAGGGAGTCTCAAAAAAGCATGTAATTTCATCTTCCACGAAAGCTGTAATCTCTGATGGGTGTGTTAAAGATGGCATTTCAACCTCCCTTCCAAAAGCCTTTGATTTTGTGGGTTTCTGTCAGGCTACTGTCATTACTTTAATGCATTTTGTGTATATTGTAATAACATAAATGTTTAAATGCCTTTCTTCTCAGATCAATCTGGACAGGTATCTCTAAATCAGTCTTATGTAATTATAGGTAAAAAAAGTTATAATTGGATCAATAGGAACTATTGGCAATGAAGCATTTAAACTTTTTGTTCATTTCCTTGTAGTAATAGACTTCTGAAAACTACTCCTAGTTATATTTTTAGTTCTTGACTTTTAGAAAACACTCGTGAGATAAATGAATTTGGAAATGCACATGAAGTGCAAGTTACAATGCACCAGTCCCTCACAAATCTCTCTGAAACCATTTTTATAAAACTCAATAAGCCATGTACAATGATGGCAAGAGACCTACTTTTGAACAACTGGAAGCCATCATGCTGAACCTGTCAAGAAACAGCCTCCAGTGAACAGGGAGCTGCAGAAGAGAAACACCACCACTCCTTAAAGGGAGGTTGATTTCCTAGAATTATTAGGAAGATAAATTTTGTTTGGCAAGTGGCATCACCACACTTTATACATCATTTATAACTCAGTATAATGGAATTAAGTCTAGGCAGAAAGAATCATCTATTGGGAGGCCCCAGACCTGCAATTTTTTCTCGTTGAAGTCCAGTCCCCTCTTTGAGGTAGCTAGAATATGTCTACCGCTGTGTAACAGAGCAGTGTTGGAAGCATAACTTGGGTCCTGAAAGCAGGTCATTTGGCATGACAGCCAACAGCAAACTATTATCGCTATTTGGAAGCAAGTGTCACCATTGTAAGGTCTCTCCAACGTCTTATGCTCTTACCTATAAAGGTGATGATGATATTTAACCTCCTGTCTTGTGCATGTAATTGGAGGAATAATAATAAATGAATTCATTCAAGAAAGGTATCTTGAAGTGCCATTATAATCACCCACATGCTATTTTAATTCCATGTGGAATCTCTACTTCTGTAAGTATACTACCATTCTAATGAAGTAAGTAGCATATTCATTAGAAGAAAATAAAAGGTTGAAGCTTTTAGAGTTCAGGTGGGCATTATTTACTGATGGTCACAAGAAAAAATAGAAAAAGGTCAAATTTCCTACTTAAGCAGGCCATCACTTAATGGTACATCAAATAATTACACCACTACTGCCCTCAAGCAATAGAAAGGTTTACAAGTTTGCATACATTAGCCAACATCCTTAAACTGGGTTGAAGACATGTGAAGACTCAGTTACTGGGTTCAACCCTTAGTCATTTCAGAAGCTCCCTATTCCAATGGCCACTACTTTCAGTAATGTAAGGAACTATTATCCAATTTGAATACTGGAATCAGGATTTAGCCCACCGAACGGCTGATGTTAACCCACATCAGACTCTTTCTTGTGTTTTTTTACCACTTATCTATGCAACCTCTTGAGTAGTCCCTGAAAGGTTCTTGAACTAATGCTGATCAATAACCATAAAAGGTTTTTAAAAGGGATAATTTAACACTAGCACTCTCTCACAGCTGCCAGAGAAAGCTAACACACAGAGTCCAGTGTTCAACCTGATCTAACCACGGTAATTAGACACTTCAGTTGTGAGCCTTATGCACATGGCCCCTTCCTCAGTAGAGACAAGTTTAGCCTTTGGCTGAACCTCTAGCTAAAATCAATCTGAAACAGCTGACATGTAATCTTCCCCAGCATTGTCATCTAATTCCACAGATTTGTATTTCCTACCATTAGGGATATGCTGTATAATTTACAGGAAATATCACTTTCTGAATTTCTGTTGTTCTGACGTTAAGGGTTTTCTGATGTTGCCAAAGAAGTCTTTCTCTGCCTGGAGACTGGCAGTAGGTTACTGAACCAGTGGCCTTTTGGATCCACTATTTAGTTCTGAGGTTTTGTCCTTATGATTTGGTCAGGTTTCCACTCACACCATTTGTTAGGACAAGGGACTGGGTTTTGTTTCTGCACTGTGAGCTCAAAAAGGACTCCAGTTCTCCTGAGCTAAATGTACCAGTCCTCAATGGGAAATATCATTAGGAGATTCCTGTGGAGCCAGAGGAGAGGAAAACTATTTATTACCACCTATTTATGCATCTGGCCACTTTTTGACACTGAGCTGAGAAGATATTAAGCATCCTTGAGTTAGCGAAGCTTTATTTTCCTGCTCCTGAACACAAAGTACTGATGGATTTGCCTTTTTGTGGCAAAATCAAGCTAGTTACTGCTAGTCAGGATGGTTTTTCTGCTTGTTGTATCTTACAACTAGACATGATCATGACTCCTTTATATACGTGCTTGTCTTCTATTTGTACAGCTCCTAACATAACAGAGAATCTGTAGACGCTGATGGCTCATTGGTACATTTTCATGTACCAGTCCACAGGACAGAAGATAATGGTTTTGGAGTTATATTACTTCTCTCTTCCATTTCTGATATGGATAGGGGCAAATACATTGGAGAGAAACTGGACTCAGAAAGAATAAGCTATGGATCAGCAGAACCAAGGGACTTAAAAGCAGCAGAGCAAACTGGGGAGAGTGGCCCATACTAAAGTTTATCTTTTCTTTTCTCAGCTAGAGCACTTCCAGGATTTCAATGGGTGGCACAGATACTGGAGGTGAAGAAGAAGGGTAAGCAGAGCAGAAAAACCTTAGCAGATCACTTAAACTGTTCATGAAACTCAGGCCTTAACTTTTTCTGAGTGTGTAAAAGGCAAAGATGTGATTGAATGCGGAAGGAGCCAACACTGTGCATTCTTTTTGTGCACTTTCACAAGAAAGTGGACATGTGTTTTGGTAATTTATTTTTTTTATTCACTTCTACTACAATAAAAAAAAGGAGCATGGTGCAGTCTGTCAGTCTGCTAAGCAAAACATTTTTCCTTTTATCATGTGTTAAACTGCATCTTTAGACTCCTAGTGAATTTTTTCATCTTGCTGTACTCCACAAAAGACTTAACATTATCATCCTTGCAGAATACTGTAATTACAAGAAATGTAACAAAACCTACTCAACCTTTAAAAAATGTATGCTTAACAAACATATTAATGACTGCAGACACATAAAAAATTTGTAGGTATTTATTGAAACCCTGATCACACTAAAAGTCGTCTCCTTTCTTTCTGCTATAACTTGGGACAATGTGTAAGTATGTATAGGAGCACCGCATTTTCCAGATATGAGAACTTTGCCTGCTTTTTTTCTTTTTTTCCAAGTATTGATGTATCCTGCCAATAAGACATACATAGCTAAGACTATTGATATATAAGGCAACCATTAGTGTTGGTTAAAAGAGAAAGCTGGGAGCTTGAACGTAGATCTTTCTAAGTCTAAATTTTGCCTGTGATTCTTTAGCCAACAAACCTTCCTGTGGGGATGTGGGGAAAAGAAAACCCCTGTGCCAATTTGCTGAGCATATGCTCATTCAGTAAACGCTTTTCTTTATGTATGTTAACAAATCAGTAACAGTTTCTCCTAGAACAAAGTCGTGGGCCTTGGCATGGACAAGTCCTTTGCAAATTGTACCATTCAAACTACAGACATTTGGAGCATGGAACTGCATGGAGCAGTCACTCCTGTAAGCATGTATTTTCAGACCTTTCTTCTTGAGAATATGGAAGAATCTTTCTCCATACTTTAAAACATTGATATTGGCACAAATCCAGGATGAAAACTGCAGTACAAAAGGGAGATTTTTCATAAAGTTACGAGTGATTGAAAACAAGGAGTTACAATGCTAACTACTTTTCAACATTAATTATAGAAGCCGCTACCAGGCATATTCTATAAATACCCACCCTCTTCTCTATAAGTAACAAGAGCACTTTCTGTGATCCTGTTATCACACTGAAACAGGAATTCACATCGTTTTGCATTGTTAACCGTATTTTGATACAGTTTCGATTTGTCTCACATACAGAGCATTTACAATTCTGAAGATCAGAAGAGGTTTTTTTCTGTTCATGACTGCACAATGTATCTTGAAGTGGTGCAATTATGGCAATGTTCTATTTATTTGACCACCTCTTAGAGCCAGAACTGGGAGTAGTCATCTTTCTTGGATCACTGGCCCATAACAGAACAAGGTCTGAGAATCTCTGGACACATTTAAAGTAAGATCTTCTGATTGTTTGGGACATCTCTTGAGCCTAGTTTCATAACTTGGTACGAAGAGGAAGCTGAGGTCTGCACAGGTGCAAGGACCCAGTGGCAGAATCAGAAGACTAGGATAAGCGTTGGTGTCAGACCACAGGCAGGCTCTGAATTAACGATCTGGAGAAAGCTTCCTTACATTTGCCTCTCTTTTTGTTTGCAGCCTCGGGTGGTTGCTTCAAGTGATATTTGAATGTTCACTTGCTATGCACTACTTCAAGAATTTCATATTAGGGGTATGAAATTGTCTGGTCTTCTTACCAATAAAGGTTACGTAGCATATTTCCATTCTTTGATGATGAGATTGCTGCAGTAAGCTTGCTGCAGTAAGCTTTGCATTTCCAGAGAAAACACTTGCAGTTATAAATTCTGCATTGGTAGTCTATACTAATCCTGGTGGAATATTTTCACTAGAAATTTCCAACAAGTAAAAATAAATCCAGCACAGCTCTCAAAACTCAGGAGAAATACAGCTTCTAATGGTGATGTTTGTCTGCTAAACACATTAAGGTCACATCCTGGGGCACGTCAAGGGTGTTTCCAGACTCCTGATTCTCCCCACACATCGGGAGCTAAGCACTCACTACCTATTTGTGGTCACAGTTTTACTTACAAGTTCATGGTTATATGCATTTAACTAACATTATTATTGTTGTTGTTATTATTATTTTATTTATTAGATTGGAAAATAAGGTAGACAATTTGTGACAATGTCATCCAATATCACATGGGAAAATTTTAACCAAAATATGTTTCAGGGGGTGCTATGGTAACAAGAATGTGATGGCAACCAGTGATCTTCATAATAAAGCTCCTTTTCGTAACTCAGAGAGCTAAAATGGCCGGTTCATTCCACGGATTTCACAAATAAGGAAATTAACATTTTGTTTGCTCCTTTTTGTATTTGTAAGTGATCTGAGCATAAGCACAGAGGAGCAGTTTTAGGAAAATGAAATTTTGATTGGATACTGGCAAGTCCAGTTTAAAAAATATGAAAAAGAAGTATTAAGCTTACAGCAGGAGTTCACGCTATAAGCTTTGTGAGACAGTCTGAGGTAAATTACTTAACAGCTATCCTGGTTTTGACTTTTAATAAAAGTGCTGTAGTCTGTATGTTGAGTGTATTTTCATTTTTCCTTCTTCCTTTTATACAAGCCATTCAATGTGATATATGTTGGTTGTAAATATCTTAATATCTTGCTACCAATGGAAAAACTTGCATAAGGGTGATTGATCTAAAAACTGATAACCATTTCAGCCTGAAGACATGTTCTTTTCCCTTCCCCCTTCATAAAACCCTTACATTCTCCTGCCTTACTACACTAAGTGCAGTCACTCCCATTGAGTTGGAGCACCCTATTTGGTAAAGTCATAATTAAATAAGTGAACCCTTCTCACATTGCACTCTAAAAATGTCAAAAGTTATTTCTGAACAGCCCATAATTGATCTTTCACATATTTCCTATGTCAAACATTTATGACTAGCATAAAGCTCTTTTGTAGAATTTTTTTTGCCAGAACTAATATCACAGTTTTGAAGCACAATAGCATATATACAAGATCTGTTCTTTACTATATGTTCTACTCTTCCATAGCACGGGGGGGGGGGGGGGGAATTGTTTTGAACTAATACAATCTAATGGGAAGATATTCACATGTAAAGAAAAAGTTAAGTCAGCATTAATTATGTTCGTAAGCCTCTTTATATCTGTTAAAAGTTTTATTCTCAACATGTAACTGTTTTACTGGGAAAACATTAATAGCAATACACTCTGAGAAACTTGCAGCTCTGGAATGTTTGACACAATCTCCTTGATTGGTATCAAAAACCTGATTACAGATCAAAGCATGTGCATACACTTTAAGCTTAAATACCAGCTAAAACCAAGGTTAATTACCATATCAGGCTTCTCATGAGGTGGGAGGCTAAACCAGAACAACTATTTTTGTTTCATGGAGGGTTTGCTTTTTAAGACATTTAGTAGAACAGTGTTCTTGGGTCGCATATGAGAGTAGCTGTCTGGTCAGACTTCCATATTGGCCAGTTTTCAGGCAGCTCCACAGAAAGCTCACTACTTTGAAAAAATCACTGACATTTTTTTCACAAAATATTTTCACAAATTACATATGACCTGAAATTCTTAGAATCCCCAAAACATGGCATTTTTGAAACTCCACTGAAGGAAAAGTAAGGCTGTATCATGGAGAACTTTCATGTTGTTTCCTTCTTCTATTTCTAACTACTATGCTTTTCTGTATAGAATTCTATGATTTCCTTTTCTAAAGGGAGTTAGTAGGGATGTACCTGACAACATATCTTCACAGGTATTTTCCAAGGAATTCTACTTTTTTGAACATTTCCATACACTCAGATTAAAACTGTGCGAAGATGATAGATTTATAGTTAATGTATACTACCAGCATTATTCCAAAAAAACCTATTCTAAATCAATGTCTCTTCTTATTTCTCCCTAAACATTTATTTTTTTTTTTTTTTTTTTTTACTTTAGGCTGCAGATCCACGAAGAAAAACATTAGCAATTGCTCCCTGGGGTTAATACAGTGCTTCAAAGAAGGAGCATTTAATTCCCATAAGTACAGAGCTGATTCAAAGAACTCCTGTAAATGATGAGCTGAAAAGAAAGAAGCATTTAACTGTGCAGAAATAACATGTTTCATTGCTCCAACACAAGAAATTATGCTGTGCAGTCTGCAGCTCCATCTCCTGGTGTTCATCAAAGAACTAAAATAATTTCTGAATATCTCCTAATCTAAACAGATACTTCAAAGCACCCAAGCTATACCGCAGGGCAATTGCAAGATTCCTCACCCCACTGCAAGTACAGTTTTGGGGTTGTAACCCCTGTGGGCAGGGAATTGCAGCTTTGCAGCGTGCTTCCCTGAGTCACTCGGGACTCCCTGGGTTGGTTCCACAGCTCCTTCACCATGGGCTACGCACGCTTAAATAGCGTGATCCTGCTTTCAGTGAAAATCATGGGAGTTTGTGCATACTGCCTTGTTCACAGGTTTTTGAGAAGGGTGAAGACCACAAATATGCAACAGTACTGTGCAAAGTAGAATAAAAATTATGCTTTCTAAATTTATTTAATTCTCCATTTGTGAAGGAACTGTCATTTGAAGGTCAGAGTATTGCCTAGGAAATAGCTATATGAATTTCTCAGTTAAAGTGAAAAATTTTCATTTAAAACCTTTTTTTTTTTTTTTTTTGCATATATAAAAATATGCATGTATGTATAATTCTTTTACCAGAGATGTTAAAACATAATTTCAACTAGGCAAAATGTAACTTAGCCAAAGGAAATACCATACAAATAGGTGTACTAAACGTACAATAGACAAGTGAATGTAATACATGCCGGAACAGATAAATCAAGGCTAGTATGCCCGTTTGGAACAATGCATTATATGGTCATAACAGGAGGTTAAGTTAATGAATTTTGTCCATGCATTAGCCACAAAAATAGCCATAATAGGAAAGATACCACACATAACATATTTCAGGTCTATTTCTGAAAGAATAAGAAAATTTGCATTATTATGAATGTTAGTTATTTTATTAGAATCTTTTTCTGTTATCTTGCTGGTAAATGTACCCATTCTTGTCATACTTGTATTAACTTTTCTCCACAAATAGATTCAGAAGTGAACATCCCATCATTTCTTAAGAAAGATCATTATACAAGTCATTTAGAATGTTTTTGCTTCTATTAAAGTATTTACAAGTAAATAAGCTATTTTATTCAGTCAATCAAAAATACCGTAACTAAAATGCATGGCTACTGCTGTATGGTGGCTGGATCATTGATTTAATACACTGGCATCATTTTAGGGATGGGCTTTTTATCAGCACTGCCAGTGCAAGCATAGTCAATCTAATAGTTAAGTTTACAACTCATCTATTTTTTACTTTATTTCTTCATCATTTGAAGGCTTACAGGATCACACAGAAATCTAAATCTATTCGAGAGGACTGTCATGAAAGAAACAGAACATAGAATGCGGGATGGCAGTTTCTTTGGGAATGAGTAGTAGTAGCTGTGATCCGCATTTAATTTGAGTAACTGTCACTTGCAGACTTTTGACCAGGTGAACATGGCTCTCCCCATTTTTTTTGCAGTCTGGCGATCAGCAATTGTTGAACCCAAGTCTTGTTTTGTTATCCCAGTGTAAAAAGATACTGGCTTCATCAATTTAAGCTGGTTTATTACAGCTTTGTCTCACTGTGAGAGCAGAGATTAACCCATAAATTGGGATAGCTGGACTCAGCTGCTCAGTGAAGGTGCACCCATCTCTCTTTCGGAAGCTACTCTTACATTTCATGAACTGAATTACACTTTTAACATGTGTTAAACATAAAGAGAAAAGAATAAAATATGAAGGGGAATATGAAGGGGAAAGAATAAAGCCATGGACAAATAACATTAAAGAGCTTTTGCAGTATTTTTTTTTTAAGAGTAGAAGTAGCATACACTTGTATCTACTCTTTAAGTTTAATCACATGTAGTCTTGATCCTAAAAAGACAGATAAGAATTGATTTGGGAATATGAACTGCCTTCCTTGTGAATCATTATGCAGCAAATTCCAGTAATATATGTCCATCCTCCCACAGGGAGCAGAAAACACTAGAAATCACTGGCATTATGTATGTGGCAATTCTCTTAGAAACTATTATTGCTTCTCAAATTATTACAGGTTCTTATTACAAGGCACATGCCTGATCAATAACAGGCTTTTATTAGTTCCCTTACTGACCTTTCAATATATTAGACATGGCTGATGTTGTAACTTAAAACTCGCCAGGACTAACGCAGAAAATTTTCAAAGCATTGGTTTGAGTGGGAACCTTCAATCAGCTGCGCTTTTCCACTCTTTTCTTGCAGCAGTCTGTTAATATTTTAATGAACTCTGGCCTTAAGCTCAGACTCTGACAAAACACAAACACATCAGAATTCTTTCAGGCGAGTTTGTAATTCTACCGTAATAGAATTCCTCCAGGCATTTGTCTCTGTGGCTCTGCTCAGACCATATTCAGGCCCACTATGCACAGATGAATGTGACAGAGCATGATGGTTGATTTACATAGGTTTATTACACAACCTGTAATGATTTTTTAATTTTGATAGTGTAATTATGATTTATAATTATTTTTATAAGATAATTATTACACAGCCTGTGTTATTTTGCCTGTTGGTGCAGCCATTAGAGAACTGCAAGAGGTTTCACATTTCCAGCTGGAGGTTTCCCACAGGAATGCAATCAGCTGGACCTGAACCTAATTAGGCACGTATCCTAACAAGGAGAGCAGAGGGCTGGCTCGCTCTTCTTGCTGAAGCAGGATCTGCTGGTTAGAGTTAGCATACGGACGACTAAGCTGTGCAGCTACTCAGCTGACTGAGGCTGCAGGCTTTTGCACCGCTTAGAAAACGTAGGCTGGGCTGGATTATTATTATCTTAAATGTGTAATATGCCTGTAAATACCCCAAGTCTAACTAGCCGAAATAGTTCTGCTTAGCAGAGCAATCTCTAAGACACTCTTTAGTTGCTCAACCTCGCTCACTGCTATGGTGTGCTAGTGGTGTTGCACCTGGTTCCTAGGAAGTATGTGCTAATTTTTAGAGTGGTAGCATGTACTTACAGATCCACAGAGATCATTACCCACAGAGATCATTACAATCATGACCTTTTAAAATGAGCTAACTCTTCAAAATACCAGAGCCAAAGACCTTTTAGGTATTTATGATTCTGAAACCTTGTTGCAGTGAATCTCAAATACAGCAACAAACCGAGCAATCTGGAATGAGACTATCCTTCTGGTAAACTTACTCTAGAATGGATGAAAAAGCTTCTCTTAATAGAACACCTCCTAAGTGTATTCCTTATCCTCCTGATGTTTGTTTCCTGCGTTGATGACTTCTAGCTTCACATCATTAGCAATTTCAATAGCATGTTCTCATTTTCTGCCATATAATTAATGAAAATATTGACTGATATCTAATGCAAGGTGGTCAACCCTTCCACTAATAACTTGTCTGCAACCTAATTATTCCCACTTCTTATGACTCATCATTAGCTAGAAGCTTACCTTCCTTACTATCCTTGTGATGTTCTTCAGGTTAACCCACACAATCTCATGAGACACCTATCAGTTGCTTTAGTAGAACATAGAGAAAAAGGGCCTACCTTTTTTCCGTAAACACACAGAGCAATTCTTCTCACCAAAGAAAGGCAGTAGCATGTTTTGCCACCACTGCCCTTGGTGAATCAATGGTGTACTTTATTAATTATATTTCTGTGATTTTAGTTAGTCAATCCCTCAAACTATTTTAAACCTTTACTTTAAAAAAAAGTAAAACCTTTACCTAAAAAAAAAACTTTAAACCTGGTATTGAGTCAGACTCAACTGAACCCAGTTTGCACTTTAACTACCTAACCAGGGTTGACTGTTATTCTCACTATTGTGCTAAGGCAAGTCCTACAGCTGTTGTGTAAAGGTAGATATATATTCAGATTTGAACAGTTAAATTACAGTGTGTTGCTTTTTCTAGATTATTTCCAAGTTACAGTGCCTAATGTTAACAAACTCATTGCAAAAATACTAGCTTGTGAGTTTTGACCAGACAACCAGAGAGAACTGTCATCTTAATCTACTGCTATGACTTTAGAACCAGCTGTTGCTTTTTAGCATGTATTTAGTGTACTATAGCACACTGACAGAGCACCTTTTTTAAGGAATACCAGCATAATGTCCTTACCAAAGAAGCAGTAATCATTACAGTAAGCAGTAGACTTGACAAAGACAGGGTGACCAACAAGGAAACTGCTGGATGAGACTATAGCAGACCTTACATGTTGTGTAACCTTGGGCCCACTACAGCTCTGGGGCCTCAGTTTCCCCATTGCTATGTAACAGAGTGCATGCAAACTGCTTTCTTCAAGAGGTGCATTGAGATCCATTCATGTGACACATTAAGGAAACTATTATTAACTATTTTACTAGAGACCCGAGGCCAGGTATTTCCCAAAACCTCTCTAAGTGAACCCAGTCAAAATCCCACAGGAGGTCTTACAGCACCCCTTTGTGCATCCACTCAGTGTGGTTGGCACCTTTCTTCTCCAAAAGAGAGCTCCAAGTCTTTTCCTAGTTAGAAAGTCAAACTGTTCTTATTTGGCATTCCTACAATGTAGGACACCATGCTGTGACTCTATCTCATATATAAATATATCCATTGATGCTAAATAAACTCTAATCTTTCCTTCTTTCAGGTGCAAACTTCCAATATCAGATTTGGGGACAATCAAGAATTGCCACTAACTATGCAGTGCACCTGCAGGCTTAATACAACAAGTTTGTGCTGTGGGTTTTCTTCTTGTTCCTGTTAAATTGGCCTTTTGAAGACTAAGGGCTTGTAAGCTTTGCATGTTAAAGGCTAAACTCTTGTTATAGTGAAACTGATTTTTTTAAGGCTTGAGGGAGATTGAAGGTAAATTGAAAAGAACGCCATGGAGTCCTTGTGCAAGTCATTCACCTTGTAGAGCTCTAGGCTGAGAGAGCTCAAATGCCACTCTACGTAACAAGCTCAAAAACTCTAATTTAAATAACAAGCACAAACTCCACTTGGGATCCACAGTGAGGCATTTGTGGATTGTGCAGCCTGAACTCCCAAACAACATTATTTGAAGGAAAAAAGAAGAGTAATTCCTTTTTTAAATTGGTAATTCAGGGACCAAGTCTCAAAAGCATTTGAACATTTCAAGGACTATTGCTATACCAAATTGTTCTTAACTACAAGTATTAAACTTTAAAAGGGACAGAGTGCTTTTTTCAAATTCAAATTATTAGATTCAAGTCTCACAAGGATAATAAATCTATGCATATTCTTGTCACTTCAGCTTTAGCAGAAAGTACAATATTTGTGCTTTAAAGCTGAAAAGTTAATGCTTGCTAACAAGTGATACAGAGTATGTCTAAACACCATCTTAATGGCTCAAAAACAATGTGTAAGAACAAAACCTACAACTCCTATATCCAATACCAATCAAATAAAATATTTGGGAGAGTGTAACAGGCAGATTTCCTGGAAGAAAGATGCAACACGAACCACTAAACCAAAAGGTATCTCATCTGGCCAGTGAAGTCCTTTGGTACAGATTTTTGTTAACTGGAATGCCAAACAAGTACTGCTGCGTATTTGTCCAACCATTATAACTTGCTCAGCTATTTTAAAGTGCTTTAGTTAAACTTCAGTGGAAGTGTTTGCAACTGATTTGGACACCTATCCATATTTAAAAAAGTTTGTCATAACTAAAAACCAATGTGTTTTCAAAAATATGGAAGAATATTTGCTGGTTTTTACAGAACTTTTTATTTTCAATTAAAATATGTATCCATAAGTCTGTTATTTCACCTGATTACTATCAGTTTTAAAGACTGTTGGTTCAACAAAAAAGGCAAGATGCTAATTCTACTTCTGAAAAATGAAGAAAAAAAATATATATTGGAAATGGATCCTGTGTCCTCTAAGAGGACAAATTTTATGAAAGCCTCTCTTTTAAGTCAGCTGAGATCAATATCTCACTTGTTTTAACAAATTATTTTTCAATTCAAAAGTGATTTAAAAATCCTGGTACTCTTACTCAAGGACTAGATCATACTAAAAAAATAAAAAAGAATAGTGAGGAAGATCTTCAGAAGTATCTTAGTTCCTATGAAAATTTTTAGAAGTACTTATGTTAAATAGGCATCTAAATAGCATTTTTTGGAATATTGTTAAGTTAGAACTAGGTGCCCCCCTTTTCAGCTGTTGTGAAGATGATGAATTGTGCAAGAAAAATATGCAGATGTAAGGTAAGTATACGGCTTAAGGCAAAAGCAATAGGTAAGAAATGAAATGCCTGATTTCAAACTCAGTTAGTTTCATCACAGTGTAATTTCTCCTTATTATTTTTTCAAGCTGGTTTTGAGACAAGTCCTACAATTCATATACAGTCAAAGCTCCCATTCAGTCAATGGGAACTTTGCCCACTTTCAGGAGTACAAGCTGCGGCACTTGGCCCCAAGAATTTAATATAGCTATAATGACTCATTATTGAATGTTTATGTTAATAACAACCGCTTATTAAGTGTATTAATCTCAGCTGATGAATGTGAAAACTGTTTAGTGAGAAGCTGTTTTTCTTTACATTAGTATGCAATTATTTAACTGAAAGGTTCAGAGAGACACATCTAATTACAGTGTTGCTTTAAAAGTATTTAAGCATCAGTTATTAAAATAACATTTGAAATATGCTTATGGTTCTCCTGTAGTGTTGTTAAAATGCAAAACTGTTTTCAAATTAGTACTTACAATACGTTTCCATTCAATACCAAACAATTCCTTACAAAATCTGCTTAATGTAAAGGAATGAACTGTAAAACAGAGCAAGAAGATTCATTTATGGGGAAAATATCTATTAATACTAAAAGTAGTTCACCACATAGTTGTCTGTTATTAGAGAAACCAAGATACTTATCATTATCTGCAGCAAAACTAACTCAGCTTGCCATTTAGCATCTTCAAATATTTGTCATCAAACTACCTAAACTATGAGAAAATATTACAAGCATTTGCCTTGCGGTCTGGTGGTTTAGTCACCTGATTTTTGGGGGTACTTGTTCCTCCATCACATGCTTCCAACGGAGGACAGATAAGCAGTGCCCATCACTCCTCAGAGCTTCCTGCCAAGCTCTGTACACCAGACACGCGTGAAGAGAAGAATCAGAGAAGGTATCTTTGGTGGGTAGTGTAGCATGTCAAATGTCTAGCAAAATTCTAGTTGGTTAAAGACACATAAAGAATTTGCACAGAAGGAGGCAGAGCCGTAAACAGGCATCTCGATGGTAAGAGCTGGGTACTTTTCCAGCAACTTTCTACTACAAAGGCGTGATGTGGTAGAGCTGCTCATCTGCTGAGCTTGAACAGAAACAGTAGAAGTCTGAATGACAGTTCTGAGCCTCAGAACAAATTCTCTGCCCTACAGCTTAGGTATATAATGACTATCCTTGCTCAACTATTAAAGTACAGGTTTTCATTCTTTCACAGATGCAAGGCAGTAAGAAAGCCTGTTAGATTATTTTCTCACTAAGCCCCTAAACTGCTCAGTTAACCTCTTTCTGCTCTTAAACTTCAAGCCTACATATTATTATTATTGATTCTTTCATACTTTCCTTTTCACGTTGGTGTTAATGTTATTGATCTTTCTGACTCACACTGTAATCCTGCCACTTTGTTTTCTTCTCTGCCTTCTGTTTATTTCTCATGGGGAGGTGCTCTCGGTCCCCTTGTTCAGGGCTTAGGTTGTGTGCCTGGGTGCCTCCAAGGGCAGTATGTGCTGTGGTTGTACCGAAGAGGGACAGAAGAGTTGCAAACAAAGGAGGAGGGCAGAAAAGCTGCAGGGCAGCTTGCAAAAAGTACTTTCAGTTAATATTAATTAGCCATAAACCTCCCTAGACTGCTCAGCCAAGGGACAGGCTATTGGCTTGTTCCTTAAGATGTCTTACGCTCTCAGCTTTGTGTAAGTAAGGACTAAACTTCAAAAGTTCTGAGACTGTTGCCTGTTTCACAAGCTGTCTCCTTGATTCATTTTGCATCTGTGCTCCCATTCTGCATCCATTTTTTCCTACTGTAGTAGAATGGCTATTTTGTCCCATGTCGCTATTGGTCTACCAGAATCAGGGTATCAGGCTCTGCCAAATATCAGGGTTCATTAATACAGCTGTGAGTTGCTCCTTCTAAACAGAAAAGCAAAATGGTCACGGCCCTCAAACTTTACTTTCACTCTTTGTAGAGACAGTCACAGCAAGCCAAGCTCCGGATGGCTTCACAAGCCTTGAGAAACAGGACTTGTTTGGAGGATGTTGGTGCAGGAGGCAGGGAGAGGAGCCCTGGATGAACACCTCCGCAGCAAGCCCTGCTCTCGAGTGGCAGGCACCACTCCCAGCTCCACACTCCCGAGATTTCTAAGTCACACAGTTTCCCCACATAGAATAGTCACAACAGAAAGAAACACACAAAGGTTAAAATATCACATGTGGCAATTTCAGGGTTAATTTTTCCAGTCAAATAATAGCACAGTGGAAATACGAGTCATTATCTGTGCTGGGGAGCTAATGCAAAACCATTGGTAGTGACCAATATTAACAAAAGTTGTGCCCAGTGCAGGAGGTTCATATTCACCATCATGTGATACAACAGCTTTGGTGACTTTAACAAACAGGTTCTGGATCCATCACTGGTCACCAGCAGTAAAAAAAACCAACACCAACAAACAAACAATAAAATACAATAAAATCAGGTCTAGGACTTTACAGTATTGATTTTAAAGTAAACTTCCTTAACTTGTGATCTAATTGTACATCCACTCAGGATTTGCAGTCCTATTACTGTATCACTAGAACTGGAGAGGGCTTCTTTAAATAAAAACTGAAAAGCAGGGGAAAAAACAGAACCAAGAAACACAACATCTGCAGCCTCCCACTTTCAGCAATGTCTTGGAATAAAGAAGTTTTTAGTAATAGCATAACACTTTCTTTCCCAGTAAATAATTATTAGCCTCCAGCTCAAATTTATCAGCTAGGTGAAGGGCACTTGGTGTTAAGGCAGCTCTACGGCAGGTGCAGTGGGGAATCAGCTGTCAGACTGGAATCCCAGTTGCATTCTATTTTCTTCCGCCAAAAATTATCTAGATACGTTAATACTACACATTAAAAATTACTGGCTGCTAGTTTGCAAGACGTGTGTCAAAGACAGTGTGTAGCGTAGCAAAACTTCAGAAGTATGGGTACCTGTATTCCATGTTTCCTTTGCAAACGTGGCCTTGCTGGTTCCTTGCCTTTTGTCTCCTAGCTCTGCCTTCAGTATAAAAGGACTCGGAGAAGGCAATAGAAAGAGACTTTCAGTCTCCTATAAAAATCCCAACCTAATCACAGTGCTGGTGCCTCTACAGCAGGGTCTAAGGGGCTCTTAGAGGTGATTATGGGCAACTCCTCAACAGGACGCATGAGAAGAAGAGCCGAGTAGCAACAGGAGTGCGGGTCCTTGCTGTGAGACCTAACCGGGCCCAGCGGCAGCTATCAAACTCTCTGCATGGGAACCCAGCAGGAGAATGGCAACAGCTCTTAAAGCCTCTGCAGGACATTAGAGATGAGTACTAAAAAATACTAGAAAATCACACAGGAGTACTTAAATATTACTTGATCATTAACATAGTAATTACATCTGTGCTGCTTCTGCCTGATGCCATAATTTAAGAGGTTTCAGCATTTTCATTATAATCAGTAGCAGTTATTTCCTGTGGTTCATTGCCCCTAAAATGTTCACCATGGAAAAAAAAAAAAAAAAAAAAAAAAAGAAAAAAGGAGAGGACGAGACTTTGCCATGATGGCAATTAACATCCACTGTGCTGTTCGTGCATCCCTGAGCCACAAATCACTCTGGTGGGTGCTTCATCAGGCTTCAGGGGGCCACACAAGGCACATTTGTTCCTGAAAGCTTTTAATAGACACTCTTAACTAAGATTTTTAACCAAACCTTTTCTGAGGAACTGGGACACTTCTCAAATATGTTTATGTCTATTTTTTTTTCTCTTTTCACCATTATTTTAAATACAAGCTCCTGTACTTACTGGGCTATGTAGAACATGTAGTAGTACTTCTACAACAAAGTAGACCACAGCTACTGCACAGAATGCATTTCCTAAGGAGACTATAATCTCTGACATAAGCATATAGAAAGTGAACTATCAAACCCTGCTGCTGTCAAAATGAAACCTAAAAAAACTTATCAGATATGAATTTATCTAACAAGCTTTCGCACATTTTGCAAATGGGAATGTAAATGATGGTTCCTATCTACCAACCAGATTGCATGATTAATTAAGGCATTACAAGAGAAAAAAGTTTGACATTTAAAGCAAGATTGGGTACTCTCTCAGTGCATTAGTTTTTATGGGTTTGATCTGAACTGGGCAAAGAATTACAACATTCAATCAACTTGAACTGTTCGTATTGATCTGCATAGAAGATTGGGAAAAAAGATATATTGTGTCACTATAAGCTTTTCCCTGGTTTTATTTGCTTTGCAAGAGAGCAATATTTTTCTGAGCACAGATTGAGTGCAATGCCTCCATAAAACGGCCCAGGAGGCTTCTGCAGCACCATTAGAAGCGCGTTCTCTCCGCTCAGAAGCTACTGAGCAATATTGTTGAGGAAAGGAGTCCCCTGGTATATTATTCCCACAGCTGCCATGATGAACAAGCACTTGAAATTCACTTGAAATAATTCTGAGCTGTGGTGACTATGATAAAAGTAGTCTAGTGATTTTTGCCCCTAAAACATTTCTTGCCATATGGATGACTCTTTCAGAAATTAAATACCTTGGGAAATCACTTGAGATGAGAGAATTAATATTAGGAACAGAATTGTTATTTTTCCAACTTCATGACACACAGTTTTTATTTATTTATTTTCCCCTTCCCTCTTTTTTCTTTCTTTCTTTCTTTCTGGGCTCCGTTTTGCACGAGCAGATTGTGGTTGCCTTGAATTCATCTGTTATACTGAAATTACCCTCCAAGAGCTGAAAGGAGCTGTTGGACCCAGCACAGATATGGGCTCTTGGCACACAAGGAGATTATTTGGGAAGCAGCCGTGACTCAGGGTACAGCTCCTCCTGTGCTCCCTCCACTTGCATAAGGAAGGGAAGAGGTAGGAGTGCAAAGTGCATTCTGTCACCCGTTCTCAGGGTGCAGCTGGCCCAGGCTGCCTCAGCAGGCTGCATTGCTTTCGCCTCCTTTGAAGAGCACTTCAGTAACTAGAAGAGAGCATGCTAGCAAGAAATGATAAGCCAAGCATGGAACAAATTCTATCATACCCTCCACAGAAAGACCAAGCTGGTGAGAATTAGCACACCATTTATGCAATACCCTTTGAATATGAGCAAAAGGGAACCTTCCCGAGAAAATGGAGGCATCTCCTCTCAAATTAATCCATGCCATCGAACTGTTGTAACTGAGAACACCGTTTGTTCCCAACTGTTTAACTTTGCCACATTTTGTACCACCTGCAGTGACATTTCATTACTGTGGAGTGACAGCAGCAAAACCACCATGCAGCTATCAGCAGGAAAGGAAATTAGTGATGTTATGATTAACAAAACAGCTCTGACTTAGCCAATGCTGAGAGAAGACAGCCTTCAAAGGAAGCAAATGCTACAAGTATCAGGAACGAAATATCAGCACCACCCTGTGGTTCCCTCGATCTGCTTCCTCCTTGTGTGGGTCAAAAGGGACTGGAGGTGGCCAGGCAAACTCAGAAGGAAGAGCATCCTTCTGGATTTTCTCCAGTCCTCTTTCATATGGCTGATAGTAAAAACTCACCCTGCTGCCCCTCTGACCTGAATGAAGTCCAAAAAGCTATTCAGAAAAGACTGTAGGTTTTGTGGCACTTGAGGCAATCCCTAATGAACACCCTGCTTGTCTGCAGCCAACAGCCTGTCCTGTCTTCCCGTCTGCAGCTTTTCCCATTGCTCCCACGGGGCAATGCAATCTGACGGCAAGCTTAAGGGAACACAACTGAAATCTAATCGCGGTTCTGTCATAGTTTTTACAGATTTCCTTGTTCCTCTAAGTTCTGATTCAGATAATCAACGGGAAAATGGGTGTGTGGCAGAAAACCTCTCCTGTGAAAGTCACCATATGCAACAAGTCCTGTCATAATTAGAGTGGTTTGGTTGTGCAAAGGAGTACACAAATGCTATCCTTATTTTAGCAGAGTTTTCACTAAGGTATCAAATTAAGAAAAAGTGATACTAGCTGCATATCCTTATGGTATAATTTTCTTTGTTGCAGCAAGTACTGATGTAATTTCAACAAAACTGATGGCCATATATAAAAGCAATAAATGCCATTCAAGAAAATACTTGTGGTGCATCAACAGGTGTGAGGCTATCTGCACTTCCCCCATACAGCTTGGTGGTTATAACAATCAACAAAATACAGACTGACCTTCCAAGGCAAACTTTTTTATTAATAAAGAAAAAAAGTCCCTATATAGAGAGATCACTAAAATAAATGCATTTCACATTAACAAGTCTTCCAAGGATTTGACGAATTTGTGTATGAAATTCTGTTCATCTTTGACTGTATTTTTCTGTTTTTCTATCTTTTCAGAAAATCAAAAGGCAACTGATGCATAACTAATAGCTGAGATTTAGCACCCCCAGAATGACTCACTCTTTCCTTTTGATTGAATTGTATAATGAAATTCAAATAATAAATTTATCCAAAATATATGCTAACTTTTAGGATGCACGTGACCATCTGTAGTACAGGGTGTTGTTACCACCTTCACAATGGATGGCTGAAACATACATAATAAGAACACTACAGGTGTACGCCAACAAAACACCTGCTTAGAGCAGGTGCTCACAAATGAGCAGACAAGCACAGCCACAGCAAATCTCATCGTTGGACCAGTTAGCTCAGCAAGCTGTCCTGAGAAAGACCAATGTTATCAATTCAAAGGAAAATGCAAGGATTAAGCAGTCGACAACTGGGATCCTAGCTCACCCTATTCCTCACCATAAAGAAAAGGGGAATATGTAACAAGTCATTTTTATAAAAGTTAAGGTTTCTAGAATTTAAGGTTTCCTTTCCACATTTTAAATTACCTTTAATTTGGGTCACTTCAAAATTTTGTGAGATAATGTTTTGGAGCAGGGTTGAGGATTTTCTTCCCACAAGGAAAGAATGAGAAGGAATCTGTGTAGGAGTCTGTCAGACTGAGTGATTAGTTTAATACTGCTGAGATTTTGTTGTAATATTAATGGTGTGCTATGGTGCCTAAGGTCCTGGATAAGGATCATTCATTATTTTAAATCTAAAGAAGTAAATAAATACAAGAGTCATGCGAGAAACTTCTTGCTTAGTCTTATCAACACTGTGGCATAACCATAGTCATAATATAATTAAAATATATTACATATTCTACCCATTTAAGAAATTACAAGCATTGAAACTCTGGTTTTATTTAAACACTAAAGAAAACATCAAGATGATTAAATTTGTCAGCAAAGTGTATATTGCCACTCTACTAGTTTACTAAGAAAGTAAAGAAGGGATTCGGGTCACCATATGGGAAATGCAACTATCACTTTCCCTTGATTACAAGATACTGAGTGAACATTTTGAAACTTGTTTGTACAGTAAATCCCATCAAAACCCGTAATGTTCCTTCTTATATTATTTACACATTTTAATCATTACACTACTTCTTCCTTCAGACTACAGCCTATCAGCATTTAAAGCATAGTAAAAAGAAATAATTTGCAGTCAATCTAGAAAAATAAATCCGGCTCAAGGTTTACTTTTTTCCCATGTTTTCTAACTTTAAATTTGTGGAGAGGATTACTGTTTTTCTCACCAATATAAATATATTTTCTATTTTTAATTTAATGTAAGTAGAAAACCTCTGGCTAACCACCATCACATATTTTATACTTTTTGAAAACCTCAAGCAAGCTATTGGTAACACAGCTGGTGTGCCCGGTCTAGTCTGTATTTGTCAGAAGCATGTATTTTAGAGAGGTAATCTGGTCCTTCATTATGACAGAAAAAGTATAGCAACAATTAAGTCAGAGGTAGTTTTACTATGAATTTCATCATAGAACTGACTGTATTAATATATTAACATTATTCAATTCCATATTCATTATGGGTAGGGAAATAACTTCTGCACACCCACTCCTAAGGCTTACTCAATCTAATGCTATCTCGAGACCAGACAAATCTAAGGGCGGGGGAAATGGACATAAATGTTAAAAAAGATGTTCTCTTCTACACAGTTTTTCATTAAGCTCATTGTACAGTATCTCAATTTCTCCTTCCGGGAAAATTCCCATTGAGAGTTCTAGCATCTAAAGGACAAAGAACCAACAGACCTGAGCCACACAGTTACATGTCATCTAAAGCTGTGAGCTGGTCAGTTTAGTTGAACTGGTGCAAGATCTCCAATGGGAATTTAAACTGACCGACTTGTCCTCTGCTTAGGCAGAGAAAACTATCACCTCTTTAAAGAGGTCTAACTCCTGAGTTTAAGTGAGGCCTTTATCTCTCTTTTTTTTTCTCTGATATTCTCAACTTTGGAGAATGTGGCTACTATAAGAATTTTCCATGCAACATAGCTATGCCACGGATAAAGGACAAGGTGCTACAGGACTATGTAGCAGCTTACATTTCTGTTTCCTCGTTGTATGATTCAGCTTATCGCTAAAACATTTTTTAAAAGACATCCTTTTTCTCTTCTCCCATCTTTCAATGTGTTTCATGCAGTTAGCGCCACACTGTTGCCCTGTACATGCAGTGCTATGTCTACAGTGAGATGAGACTTTGGTTTATGGCCAAAAGTTATGTTTTCAGTAATGACTTCACACATTATGCATATGGTTATCTAGCTAGCTGAAACCCATTTCTGACTGGGATTATTTTTCTTTCCCTGGCCTTAATGGAAAGGTGTGAGGAAGCAGCTTTAGACTGACTTTCAGAAATGAGTCCTTCTTATCAGGAATTAGTGTTCTGTTAAATTTTGCCAACAAGGTCATTAAAGTTTGAAGAATATGAGATGCTGCAGTGGAGCCAGAAAAGGTTGTGGGGGTTCCTTTTGGTGTGGTGTGATTTTCAGCAGATGCATACCATTTTTATTTGCCTAAATTACATGAATAATTCTATTGGAAACAGTTACCTTATGCAAACTCCTTTATCAGGCCTGCTTTTCTAGACATGACACATCTTAACAGATGAGATACCCTTTACATAGTCTGAAAAGCATTTGGAACTGAAAGGAAATCTTTGTATCCTTCAGATACATTTGTATAGATTCCCTCTGGAGATGGAAAAATGGCAGCCAAGAGCTAGCCAATGCCCCTGCTTTGGGAAGCTTGGCTGTAATCTTGAAAGAATTTCTTTTACCACTGCTTATGCCCAAAGCCCTGTAAGGAGATTGGTGCCCCTAAGATGAGTGCTGCACACTTACTGGTGGTCTCCATTTCACATTCGGGACTTGATGGTGTGAAAGTTCCGCTCCCTTACCAGATGTGAATGACTCAAGTATAGACGCACTCCAAGGACAGGGTGAAATCTGAGTCTTTCAAATTTTCACTTGCCACAGGAACACACATATTACGGAAGTACATTCATAGCAGTAATTGCAGGTGTTTGCACTTTCAGAGAAGCAGGAAATGTTTCCTTCACAGAAAACAAGAGGAGCTCATCTAGCACTCTTGAATTAAGCTGTAAGTCCAGCCCATGTCCAGAGCCACTGAACAGTGGTAAGCAAACACCAGGCTATGTGAAGCAGATGGGCTTTTGTACCAGCTGGCTGCCACTCGCTCTGGGAAACTCTTGGCAGATAGAAAAGCAGCTGAGGCACAATTCCCTTCAACTTGCGCTCAGGGCCATGCTGTAGTTCCGAAAGGCAAACGGAACTGACAGTGCCTGTCCATGACCAGTTCAGATTCACTCTATTCTTTTGGATAAATAGAGGTTTAAAAGAGTGATCTATTCTACAATGTAATTAAGCCAAACCTATGATACTCTCAGCTTTCAAAAGGTAAGACACGGGGGTTTCCTAAAGCAGAAATTATTCATTACCTACAAAGATGTATAATGTCATGGTGGTAACATCCACTGGTATCCATCTACCTGAGATTCCTAGACCCATTTTACATTTAGTGAGAAAAAGCAAAGAGCCAATGCTTCACTTTGTTATCCTCTTCTTAGCTAATTTTCTTCTAAATTTTATTTTCAACCCTTTCTGCATTGCAGAGAAGCATGTGTCAACAGACCAGAATTAAAAAGGTGACAAACTGTGAAGAATTAAAACTTCTAATTTAACAGATGAGCAACTGCAAATAACAAAATCTGAGACAAACACAATTTTAATGAAAGGTGACATGCTGGAGATAGAAGGTTTTTTCCCTCTCTCTTCATCAAGTAACAACAAATTAGTTTAGGAAGCCATAAAATAATGCTGTGAATGCAATAACAAATTCATATCCTGTGCTGCTAGTTTTGTTTCCTTGTTTGCCTTCCGAAACCATATATGACACTTCTTTTGTAACAGTACATTTTCCTCACACTAGATGTGTCAACATTTGTTCATGTCTGGACTAGCTCTCATTCTTATTACTATCAGGTATAGCTCTTATTTTTCACCTCCTCAGTGGAGCTTTACATTTTAGCCTGCTGAGTGATGAGGGCAGGGCTGGCACTGCAGCAGCCTCTCTGAAGTTTTCTAGCACCTTGGGACAGCTCGTATAGAGAAGTGGCTGGATAGATGTTGGCCACTTCTTCGTAATGAAATTTTCCAGTGTGATAAACATCAGAAGGAAAAACTAAACATGTACGTAAGGGTACATACTGAGTATGAAGTAACACTCCTTTACTCCTTTTAGTGGGGCTAAATCCAGGTCAATCATAAACACAAGTGGTTTCCCTGAAGTCAACAAGCCAAATCCAGAACCAGTATAAAGCAACTAAGCTTTATAGAAGTTAATAAGTAGCCACACTGACTTACGCACATTTGGGATTTTGGCCCAGTCAGATGCAATCTACCTATTTTAGAGATGAATGCAGTACTCTTTGAGTACACCCAGCAGCGAATTATAAAGCCAGCAGAATTCTAAAACCTGCTTTAAATGGAATAGCCCTACCTCCTTTACTCAAGGGGTGCAATTTAGATCAATGCATGTGAATTTTATAGGCAACTCGCCTACTGTTGGTAAGCATCCCTTGGCTACCTCTCTGAGGATCACATTGAAATAAGTTTTCAGATGTATGCAATTAAGCTCAAGTGAGCACAAAAAGAGGCTGAATAACTTCAAATGACTTACTAACAAAGTGCTGTGTGTACTACATAGCAGGTGGTCACCACATGTAGCATTAGGAAGGCCTTAACCTAAAATGTATTGTCATACACAAGATCACTGAAATAGCTCTTTTTTGTCCTGCTGTGCTTGAAAGTATAAAGCATGACAAGGATTTTGGTAAATTATAATTATGCAAACCGAATAAAGTTTGATCCAGATCCTATGAATGAGATTTCCAACACAGTGACTGGGAGTCTTTAAGGCATCAGAGTCGACTCACAGCATCACTTCCAGCTAGTAGTCCTGCAGGTAACTTCCCCAGCAGTTCATAACATGCATGGTATCAATTCCCTTAGATAGCAAAGTACCCAGATTTTTACCTACTCTCTACTCATATACTTGAAGATAACTCTCTCATTTATTTCCATATCCATGGCAGATGCCACAGTAAATTAACCAGTGGGAGTCTCTCATACGCACCTCTGCCTCACTGGGTATTAATGAGGTTTTTCATTTAACTTCCATTAGGAAATGATTTCATGAATTCAGCATATGGGACTTACTGTTTAAATTGTTTACAAGTGACACTTTGGCTCTGTAAATGTAAAGTATGTATGACAATGCCCATGTAACCCACCGATGATTAATTGTGGTGTATTTTATGTAATAATCTGAATTTAAAGCAAATACCACAACTTACATTTCTTCCCTCTGACACATAATATACGTTACAGCATGCACTAGCTATGCTTTTTTACACTACAGATGAATTTCACCATAAATGAGTCTGGTTTATGCATCTTTGGGGAGAAAGGACATTACCAGTTAACACCGTCCTAGAATAAATAATGGAACTGGAAGGTCACTTTGCTTAGATTATACCTGGCAATTGAAAGGCCAGGAAGTATTAGCGTGCAAATACCTGAAATTATTAGAAGAAATAACTCAGATGTATCCAGTGCAGGCACAGGAAAAATTATCGCTTACTACTTCACATGAAGTCAAATGACAGCCACTCATTTTACACCACAGTTAACTAAACACATATATTTCTCATAGCAGCTAGGGACAGTGGTCTGGACTGTTACCTCATTGTGCTGACTTGGTACAAACACAAACCAGAAAGAGACAAACATTTTCCCTAATATTTGCCATCAAAACTTAAAAGAGTATTCATGATTTGGAGGAGAATGTCAGAACATCGTAGTAATATTTTAATCAGCAAGATGAGCAGCTGTCTTTGCACACTGGGAAAATTAATGTCAGGTTTTGGGAAGCATTGTGGAATGGGGAAATCTGATAATTGTAAGGTCTTTGATTGTTCATGACAAATTCATTCCAAGTTGGGAGCTAGCATGGCAGAAAACATTAACATGCTTGCTTGAGATTTTAGCAAGAAGATAAGGAAGACTGGCATCATAGGCTAGAGACAGCACTTTAAAGTACTCAGAAATAATTGGTAGGATTAGGTAGCAAAGTTCATGGTGATAAAGACAAGCATCGCATGTTTTTTAATAAAGGAGGGAATTGGAAAAAAGGTGAATGCAACACCAAAAAGTGACATTATTAGAGGGGCAAGGCAGGGAAGTGATATTTGAAGCTGCATTTGGGTAAATAAGAGCTGACAAAATTTAGATTCACTGAGTCAGCTGAAGAACCTTGCAATGGATGGATCAGGAGTTAATGTGCCTCCTGATATTAAATGTGAAAGAGGAGAAAGAAAGAGCACAGCAGTAGCTGGAGATCTGGACAAGGACAAGAATGATTTGCTGGGTTGGAAAGAGTATGAGGGTAAGATCATACTTGCATTATCTAGAGAGAGAGGCAGTTAAGAGTAGGGAGACGGGGATGGAATATGACCAGGAAAGATCATGGGATGGGTCAAATAGGTTTCTTCTCTTCCGTTCTTATAGAAAGAAAACAGAGGAGATACCTCTGTATCTGTCAATCAACTTCAGGCCCAACCTGCTGTTGAAATCATTCCTGTTACACTAAAAGAGAATGCAGACCCTGTCCTGAGCAGAATATCGGTCAAACAAAATAACTAGCCAATATGAGCATCAAAGGCTGAAGTTCTGACCCTTGGGTAATTTTCAGCACAGCAAGTAGTGCCAGGGCCATCCCTGCACCACCTCGGTGGCTGCTCCACTCCAGGCTAATGAGGATTCACACGGCTGAGTGATCCGAAGTGGCCTGATCGCACAACCTTCATATGGTGTGCAAGAACTGCCCCATTATATTTATTACTTTTGAAATAAAAAGGAGCACCCTCCCTGGGGAAGTACAGTATTTATTAGCTGTTCTTATAGGATTGCCATTTACCATACAAGCTATCTGATTTTGCTGTGGATTCTTCTTTGAATCTGCCTATTGACAAGTTCAGCACTTTTTACTCCAGAATATTTTTCTTATCACCCCTGTAGATCTTTTCAAGTGGGTGGCAGAGTCTTACCATATGCTTCCACTGTCACGTAAGACTTCCTCCTAGATCACTGCTAAAATAGAAACATATATTGCAGCCTATAGAAAAGCCTGGAGCCTGGTGTTATTTGTAAAATCAAAATCTGGTAACAAGCTCCCACTCACTACAAAAATCAAATCCTGCAGCAGGGGGTCCTGGCTCCCCTGCCTGTAATGGGGAAGGATCTCTTTAAATCAGACCTTTCCTGAATAAATTAGCTATGATACTGGCTTTATCAGAAAGAGGAAAAGAATAGATGTCCCACTTGTTGCAGCTTCTTTCTGTTGCACAATATATTCAATAATAAGCCTGAGTATTAATTCAGCAGGGACAAAATATGATGTAGAAATTATATATAAATTAAAGCATCCATTCAAATCAGCAAAGATATTGATGGTATGATGCAGAACCATCTGTACTGTCCATATGTCAGGTAGAAGGACAAATACAAATCAAATAAGATCATTAATAATCTTTCAGGGAATAGTTCAATATTTTCAATAAATTAGATTTATGGAGATTGTTATATTTTTCAAGTAGGAACATACCATTGCCATTATTTATGTGTAAGAAGCAGACTTAATGTAGACTATGTCACCTAATTAACTTAAATAACATTTAAGTAACTACAGTATTTTATGAAAACTTCTCTATTATTTATTATAAATTTAGAAGCCTGGGAACAAGCTATCCAAGTTCCTAACTCTCTTAATTTCAACTAAAGAGGAAATAGAAATACAAGTATAATTTAGGTTCTGGAATTCTTGTAGGTGCTGTGAAACAGATATCACTAAACTCTAAAAATCGAAAGGTAAAGGGAGAAAGGAGGTTTTAAGTCACGTAAGCCATGAGGACTGCTCTTTCAGGGAGCTCCAAGGACTCATGGTGCATTTGGAAGCAAGTAGGATCTTGCTGTTATTCTGGTTTCAGCTGGGACAAAGTAAATCTTCTTCCGAGTAGTTGGTGCAGTGATGTAGTTTTTAAATTTAGTATAAGAATAACGTTGGCAACACACAGATCTTTTTGTTGCTGAGTAGCGCTTACCCCAAGCCAAGGGCTCTTCAGTTCCCCAGGCTGCCAGCGAGGAGGGGCACAAGAAGCCGGGAGGGAGCAGAGCCAGGGCAGCTGACCCGAACTGGCCAAAGGGCTACTCCACACCACAGAGCGCCACGCTCAGCAGATAAACTGGGGGTGGGGGTTGGGTGGGGGCCACCGGTCACTGCGCGGGGACTGGCTGGGCATCCCTCAGCGGGTGGTGAGCAACTGTATTGTGCATCACTGGGTTTTCTTGGGTTTTATTCCTCCCTCTCTTTTTATTTTCTCCCTTTTCATTACAATTATTATTGTTATTGTTGTTGTTATTATTGTTTTATTTCAATTATTAAATTGTTCTTATCGCAACCCACAGGTTCTCCCCATCCCACTGGGGGTAGGTGGGGGATAAGCAAGTAGCTGGGTGGTACTTAGCTGCTGTCTGGGGTTAAACCACAATAGCTGTACAAAACTATTCCTAAAAATCAGGTCTGTTCACTATAGCTAAAAATAGAAAATATCATCACTTTGATTAAGCAATCCTCAGAGAATGTGAACAAGGCAGTCAGGCTGCATATCTGCACAAGTTCTCTGAAAAGAGCTGTGGGAAGAACCCATGAAAAATAGTTTGCAAGCACCTGCAGAAGGTGAGATAGAAAGACCAGTTAGACCTTTTCCAACCCAGGCCCTTTCCTGCCTCATCAAGATTGTACAAAGCAGTGTAAAATGTTCTGTAACGAATAATTTAGTTGGAAATCTTCTGTGTTGTCCAGTAACATGAGGCTTCCATTGATTCCTTTACTTCCTAACTGATACATCTTAATGTCCTAGAGATTTTCCCAACTACTTTTTCTTAATCACAGAGCCTCACTTTCCTTTATAAACAGTTTCCATTTTGTTCATGCACATTCAGCATTACTAGATTTTAACATCTCCTCTTGTCTCCCAAGCAAACCATGTTTCAGTCTTTTAATCCTTCATCTTAAATAAATCCCTCCAACTATAATAATGATTCTATAGCTCGTCTTTGAACTCCATTCAATTTGCCAAGATACTTATCTCCAATGAAGAAACCACTACATCTAAAAACCCACAGAAGGGAACCTTATTTTTCTGCTCCGCAGCATAATGACCCTGCGTGCTTCCCTAACTTTTTGCTGCTGGGCTGCAAAATCAACTCTAATTTCCGAGCTGTTATCTCCCTGAACTTTGGTAGTGTTATGCTTTGCTAGGTCTCTCCCTCCCACTGAATCTCTTTTGTATTAATTTCCTCTAGATATACTAATCTTTCATTTTCAATGGCTCTAAGGCTTCTAAGGCTTGCCTGTTATTTTTGGTCTATACTTTAAGCTCTTTCTTCTTTGGTTTGAATCTCTGGTATTTGCAACTCTTCACAAGTTAATGTCATCTATGGATTTAATGAATTTTATTTTTCTGCTCTTTTTATAATTATAAAAACTAACACAAGTATCTTACGAGATTAAACACAAGAAACGTTCTTGTAAAAGCCTGTACACTGCTACTTTAAAATTTAATGATTCATTCTCCTTCAAGATTTCAACATACATTGCATGTCCATACACAAACCAATTTCTTCAGGAGCACATTTTCAGATACATGAAGAATTAATATAATTCATAGTATACCCATCATGCTCTCCCCAGTGCCTAATATTGTAATGCATTTGCAAGAACAGCACTTGAGTCTGAGTGGCAAGGTCTATCCTCTGTGAACCCAAAACAATTTTTGTTTATGTCTGTAGATCATTAAGGGCTTTCATCAGTACTCACTTTATTAATTGGGGTGGGAGGAGAGGCGGGTAACAACTCTACACAGTTGAATTGCACTGGTAGCCTCTCTCTGGCATCACGACAAGGAGACCCTGCCACCTGCACCTGCTGCACCTCAAACACCACTCTGAGGCTACTCAGACTCTCATGGAGGGATCAGGGCTTGAGGGGAAGACGAGACCACAATAATACAGAGGCATAGTTTCTGGACCGGCACTATACAAATGCTTTAAACACACACATTTGTATGGGATAATATGCTAGAAGCTACTGTATGTACAAGCTGTCCTGGTGCAGATCTTTTCTATTCTGCTTAATTCACTGTAACTATTACCCTTCAGAGCCAGCTGCAAGATTAAGTCCATAGTCAAGTGCTTTGCAGACATAAGACAACAGAAAGTTCAGCTGCAGAGAAATGCAAGCATTGGTAGGATGTTGGGCATATTATGGCATCAATCTTGCAAGCATCCACACTCGTGACATGCAAAAATGGAAAGACACACAAAGCAGCAGAAGCTTCACTGTATCTAAAAGCCGAGGTTGTACAGCATTTGGAGCACCACTACCAGATGATATTTTCTAAGGAGCAAATGATTTTCCAATCCATTTTTCTCAGAAGCAGGGACTAAAGATCAGTCTTGGAACCTAATTTCCCTGTCTTTTTAGCCAGGTAAGGACAGCCACAAAAGTTTGTGGCTACAAACATCAGACAAAATATAAGCAGACACAGAAGCTCTCATCTCTTGAACATCAGAGGTTGCACTAGCAGCCATTCCCCATCTTATCCAAGGATAAGAGACAACAGGCAGATACAAATATAGGGCAGCCTGGGAAACTGTAAGCATTGATCAGCAGTTGATTCAGCACTACAAGAGGAGGGTATAACTCCAGCCCTGAGCAGGGAGACTGACCTGATTCAAAAGTGCAGATGTTGGTTGGGGCTTCTCAGTTCTTCCCAGCCACCAGGAGCCCGCTGGGAAAGGCGAGTGCTGTCCTGGGCAGCAGCAGGGGGACAAGGTCTCTGTTTCTGAAAGAAGAGTGAGGAAGAGCCGTGAGAGTGAAGTGGAGCCTTCCTGCCTATTACATTCCCAGCTACTTCATGCAGTCCTAGGAATGCAGATATTTAGAGTGTAGAGTTTAAAATGTCGGTGTGGAAGAATTGCTCGATCTATGTCGTTTCTCCCCAGCTGGTGTTTATTTTATCTGGCTTGGAAAAGCAACTTTGTGTTCTCTCTGTGAGTGTATACATGTGTGTGTGTATGTGTACATATATAAAAAATGCATATGCTTATAAAATACATATATAGTACTTCCCTTACTTTCAGAATGTCATTCCCTGTGGCCTTACCTCTATTACACACATCATTCATTAGATTATGAAAACCATTAATGTCAGGCAGCAGAACCAAATGAATTCACTAAGGGACCACCATTAGCATATCAAGTAGCTATTTCTCAGCTAAATATTCCTGACAGCCCTCATTACATATGATGGATGGGCTTTATAAGAGGTAGTAGTTCCAGAAGAAAATAAAATCTCAGCATTCTACCACGTGTGGCCCAATAACTAGATATCATTTCTTGACTGTCTGTTTGCATTTCTTTCCTTTTTTTTCTTTCAGAATGAAAGAGTTGTAAAACTCACAAATAGATTAACTGCATAATTCAAAATTCATTAAAAATTGTGAGCCTAATTGAGCCTAGTTTCTGAATTCTGCAGGTGCTTTAGTCATGGGATATCAAACACTGTGTGCCATCATAGCTGTATTGCCAGCAGTCTGTCAGAAATAGATATAACTGAAAAAGCAAGTAAGGCTGGATTTTAAAAGATGATGTACTGCAGAAATTTTTTATGAGTTGAAACCCAACATTTTTTAAGGTAAGAAACCCCATTTTAAAAGAAAAAAAGAAACTGTAGCAATGTCTTCAGCAGTTGATGAATAGTTATTTGCAATGCCTCCTGAAAAACAGGGTGGTTACACATGGAGCCACAAACAAGTTTGTCTAAGTACCTACTAACACTTGCGGTGTCCTGCTAGGTGGGCACGCCTGTGACAACTGATAACACCCTTTGATGGGAATACAGAGCCCAGCACTTCATTTGACAATGTGATGGGAAATCATCTGAAAATTTCTGTTGTGCATATTTCCCTTAAATGTCAGCAGTGGAGCACATGTCACGCCAACAGAAGATTTGTCCCTTACATGCGTGAGAACTGAAGCTTTTTTATTTTTAAAGTAAAATTGACATTTCTGTCCTTGGGCAGTTGAAAATTAGTGACGTTCAAGGGATCAAATGACCTTTCCCTCACAGACACAAAGACAGAGCTGAAGTCAGGCAAAATATTGTCTAGTGTCTCACTAAAGGAAAACTAAGCATCCCTCCACCTGGCTAGCTATCTTCGGGTGGGCAGTTCCCCAGACATCCACTAATCCTATGTCATAACTAATGTCCTTTACAGGTTCTAGATCTGCCCCAAAATTGGATCCAGTATTTTATTTCTCTTCTTCTCTTTCCTACATAAATAAACATTCCGAGTAGAGATATCTTACTCCTCAAAAAAACAGTCATTGACTGAAAAAATATTCTGAAAAGCGGAGTTGAAACATGTTTTGCTACTCATTCACACACGTTTGGCCTGAGACTGTCATTCAGCTTGAGGATACCCAGAACTACGCAGAGTGCAAAAGTGAGCTCCCACCTCCCCAGCAGAAGCCATTTACACCAGTGGATTAAAGGGTGTGCTCCTGCTGCCTCGGCTGCCCCACTTCTGTTAATGGTTTATGACTTAAGTCCCAGGATCTTCTCAAAAATAAGATATTAGGAGGAAGGGCATAGTTTTGGGAGAAGTATGTTTTCCATCATACTTAACCACTTCTCATTGCATATTATATTAGTTTTCAAATGCAAGAGATTACTATATTCAAATAACTTTAAATCATGCGGATCCTTGGCTACATGTAAAGAAAAAAAACAAACTTCTAAGGCTTATTAACTACTGCAAGTATCTGGTTAATAGTTGGCAATATCTGTCAGCCGGTATTTTTCTATCATACTACAGTCTGCTAGACCGGCAATCAAACTGTAACACACTACCACTTCCATCTCACCCAGAATGCCTTCAAATAGCTCCAGCCTATCACAATTCCCAGATGTAACCTTTTGGATAAATTTTGCTAGATTATCTGAAGGCTTCTGATGAATCAATTTCTCTAGCAACCTGATTCTGATTTCTCTTAATTATAGCTTTCTAGTACTTCTGTGCTCACAATTAAATACTGTGTGTTTAGCACAGCTGAGACAGAAGGAAAAGCTCTGGATAGCAAAGGCCCTCCACGTGACATCATGCCTTTGTGCAAACTCCCCCAAATGTCTGATTTTTCCAGCTGCATTATGACATTAAAAACCTGTATCAACTTTATTGGAGAACTTTCCTTTTTTTTCCCCATTGGCCATCTTCTTGCATGCACATTTCTCACAGATTTCTCAGTTTCTATTTGCTGGTCTGGGTCTCATTTTCTTATCCTCTGCTCCTCTTTGCAATATCTTTTGTTGTGGATTTTTTCCTTCTTTTTGATTACTTGTCCTGAATGCTCATCAGTTAATGTCATTTACTTTCCATTCTTATGTTGCCTACTCCTCCCTTCCATACCATTCATGAAAATGTTAGTTAAAATGCAGCTCCTCCAAGGGACGCCTACTGTTCTCCTTATTGTCCTTCAATTATGATGCTTTATATGGGACTTTCCTTGGCCCAGACAGCATTGTTCACATTTGAAAAAGTCAATTAACTTTCCACATCTGTTTTCATGGGAATCACTACGAAGTGTTTTGCTAATATCTATGTATATACCTCGTGTCGTTCTTTCATGTACTGATTTCAATATTTTTTTTCAAAAACTGCAGTATAATTTGCCTAGCATGATTTATTATCAATACTACTAAATCTTCATGGTTCTCTTACCCTCTAAATCTGAAGTGATTTGACTTAAATGAGGCAGAGGACTCCTTTGCAAACCAAATTAAAAAACAGCAGGGTATTAATTTTATTATTGTTCAGAAATGAGTATTGCAGAATCAGAAAACAGATTGGACACCTACTGCACGATGATCACCAGTGTCACGTGCTGATGTGGCAGGAGGATGTATTCAGTCAGTTTCTTTTCCCAAATTTAACTGCCACCTACTACTTCTTAACTTGTTTCAGTTACCTTTTTTTTTTTTTTCACTGTTATTTAGAGGAAGAGTCTCACCAGTAATGAAAAGAGGTTCATTAGAACAAGTCATGTAAAACCAGAATGACACACAAGGAAGCCATTCTTTAGAAAATTGCTGAAATCATTGGAGTAACATTGTTTAACTCCCGAAAGAACTTTTTTCCTTCCAGTGTAATTCTGTAGCAGTTGTATGCACAAGTCCCAAAGTGCTAATAATGCTTCTGAGGTACCTCTAACCAGCTCAGAAAAGAGCCCAGATTTTTTTATACCACTCATTGTTTTAAGTACTTTTTGTGTGTGTGCGCTCAAACTCAATAAACTGTGCTTTTCTTAATGTGTGATTCTTCAGAAATACAGTGTGGTGATCCTTTGAAAATAAATGCTCTAAAGCAAATTGAATTTGCCACCCAAAAATTAAAGGTCAAAAATAAATGTTCACCTTTGAAAACCTTGTCTGATACAATTATAAGTAATTATAAAACTATTGAAAAACCAGCTAGCCGGCATTTTCAACACTGTAGCTCAAGATTCCTGGCCAAGATGCATGTTAAGATTTCTTAGATTTTAATGGAGTTGTAATGAAATACAATGATGGTAATACTTACTGCCTATGAAAGCACTAAAATGTTTACAATTACCTTTCCCAAGCAATTAACTTCAATGTAACATTAATACTATAATGATATTTATTATGCAAAAATAAAACTGTAAGGGCATATTTTCAAGACATACTCTGAATACTTTTCTGCAGAGTCCCTCAGATTTATTATAGCATCAACAATTAAATTGAAATGAAAATGAATATGAATAATTAGTGGTAGAAATTCAGTGCAGGAAGATCAACTCTGCCACATGTTGCTTGTGAAACCTTAGTTTGAGTACTCAGTTCTCTTCAACCAGTAGGAACAATAAATCACAGAACACTTCATAGATTATGTAAACTGTCAAATAAGAGTGAATATATTCATTGCTTTAACCTTCATAATTACATGTGTATCCCGATATGTTAATTCTCATGACTCTTACCACCTGAACAACTGTTTAAACAGAAATTTATATACAAAGCTCTGATATATCTTGAGATTTCGGAGTTTGGGATTCATTTAGTATGGCTAACATCTTCATCTTCCTAGCTAGATATCACTACAGAAGTCTTTCCACTGAACTGTAGGAGTCAATAGGTCTGGGGAAGAAGTTTGTATGCCTGAGATGCCAAAACAGCCATTGGTCTAGTCCTGCCACTGTGTTGATATTCATGTGCTCTTCTTCATGATATTTATTTATCATTTCATTTCTGTATCTGCAAAAGAAGGACACTAATACTGGCCTCTTTTGTAAAATGCTTTTGGGCTTATGTACGTACTTTCAGGCTTATGTACAAAAAATATAATAAAAGTCTAGTTATTATTTATCATGGCCCATTCTTGTGGCACATAAAAGTCAAATCCAGAAATAGTTACAGATGAGTAGATAGAACCACTTTTTTAAGTCTTGAGTATCAGAAGATGTAGCAGATGTTCTGTTATTATTAGAAAAAAGGATGAACAGGCAGACCAGAAAATAAATTACACCTTGTTTCCTCTCATTGTAAGAGGTTTCTGTGCCTATTTCCACAAGGAGTGTTTGATGATTCAGCCATTTCCATCCTTTTGGACTTCAGCCTTGACAAACGTCATTCACTGTGTATCTTCATTCACAAGAATATTAGGATGTATGCAACATGCAGGCATTCCAGCAACACATCTCCAGATTATAGAGAGAAATGTACAATGCTACTGAGTTAGACTTGAGAGTATAGAATGGTTTACAGAATATCTTCAATATGGTTTACAAATATTTTCACGTTGAAGCGTATTGTTTCAAAATTAACACATTCAGAAGAAACATTACCCGGCAGTCCTAGGTTTTATAGGGTGTAAGCCAGCAGGCAGCATACATCCACTGCCACCTTGGGCTGTTTGCTTTCCCCAACCAGCCTCTGTGCACAGCGGTAATCCATATCAACAGGAAGATGCAGTCTCAGTGGTGCTCCCTTTTACCTTCCAGGAGGTTTTTCAAGACAGGCTGCAAACAGGGACAGTGCCTTGCAGACACCCCCCCTCCCCCCAGAGCCCCACTCCATGCACCCCGCTCTCCTTACAGCAAGCAGGCTGTGCAACTAAACAGCAGCCATCTCGTAAATGTTTGATGGCAGTGTTGCCAGTACATTATTTTTACAGGGATTTACACCTGCATAGTGAAAAAAACCAAGAGCTGTTCAGACATAAGTGGCATATTTAGACATTAAAACAGCAGGAGCCTATAACAGATGAGCATACTGCTTTCACGCCAGCCCTGCGCATTGTGGTGCTTGCTAAGAGAATATCTTCAAGGCATGCTGTTGCACCTTCTCTCTGACTGACCATGTACAGTCACTTAATCCCACCTGAATCCTTTCCCTCTTGCAGGATTGACTACTCTGTGCTCCCAAAGACATGCAGCCACAGTAGATCTCAGATCAACAGACCAATTCCAATTAGAGCTTCATTTTCACAGTGTGTGTTGCAGAAAAGGGCAAAAAAGCAGATAAAAACTAAGTTATCTTCATACACATTTGGGAAACCATGCAATGCAGGTCCAGAGCAGGTAGTTTTCTTCTAATGTAGTATAAGGCGCTGGCTGGATCAGAGTTGTTCCCAGGTTATCCCAGTGTCTTTTATAGGTGAGAGCGTACATGGTAATGTCAGACTCTGGTATCTTGACATAGTGTCTATTTTGTGGGCAGATATTTCAAAACGTCCACATCTCTGCTGTGAAACTTCCCTGGTTGAGAAAATGGCTAACAATTTTCTACATAACATTTCTCTGTTGTTTTCTCTCAAAGTTTATAAAGAGCAGGCATGTATTAGAGCCTTCAGAAGCACTGCTTTTTGGGAGACTCATATTTCTTTGTGAAGCTTTTCACATCTGCAGTTAGTCAGGAGGGACAGGGAAGAGCAACATAAGGGTACTTCTTATGGAATGAGACACAGAACTATAAAGAGGAATAAAGCAAAGGAGATGAGACAAATGTGAAGGCAGGAATGAGGAATAACCTGGGAAACAGAGAAAGACAATGACAAATCCTAGTAGGCATTTATAAAGAAAAGTTGAAACTTAAATAAAGGAGAGAAATGTAGGGGGAAATACTATGAACCATGGTGGGAGGGACAGGGAGAAAAGAAAGAAAAAACATGGAAAGAAAAAGTATCTGAGAAGGGATAAGTAAAAGAGAAATCAAAGTTTCTTCAGAGCTGGGTCTGCAGCTTAGGAAAAGGAAGAAGAAACTGAGAAAGTGAGTGTTCACAGGCTAACCTGCTCTTAGAAGCAGGGATACAACAGCTGCCTTTAGCAAATACACAGTGTTCTAATCTCAAGCAGATACTGCCAGGAGCCTTAATACCTGCCAGAAATCAAGCTTCAGGGCAGATGATGGAGAGAAGCTAGTGCAGGTATCACTAATTTTGATCTTCCTTTGACTACAAATTACAATAATGCATGACACTTTGGCCCTCCTCACAGCACCCAATGCTGCAGTCATAGAAATCTGGCAGTTCTGCCTCACCAACATCACTCAACATCAAGATGATTTTGTTCTTTCTTTTCCAGTGATTTTTCTAAAGCCTTCATTTGCCGGTTACCGTAAATTCCCCATAGCACCTTCCATAATAACCCAAGATAAACAAAAACACCAGCTTGTGAAAATTAGGGAAGAGAAACAGAACTGGAATTGTATCAAATAATCATATCCTGTTCTCTACAGAGAGCAAAGAGCAAAATTAATCTTTTGTTGTGTGCATCTGGGAACTTCAATATTACAGTCAAAAAACCACTTTTACATAAGTTTATCTCTTAATTGATTAAGTAAAAGAGCACTACCTGGGAAAGACTGTGTTTACAATGGACACAAAAGCCAAAGCTAACAGTTTTTTTAAAAACAGCGGTTTTAAAACAGTACCAAAATCCTCTAACTGTCTGTGATATTTCAGATAGAGATTTTTTCCACAAAATGTATTAGGTCTTTTCCAGTTCTTCCCCACTTTCTCTCCTCTTCCCCTAAACGGGAGTGGAGAGATATGGAAACCAAGCAGAAAAAGAATAACTCTCTTTATGCAGAGATGTGCTCTTATCAGAGCTGACAAAGAAATAAATTGTCATTTTCATCCTAAAAAGAAGTAGGAAGTATAAGCACACATTTCTCATAAGCATCCCACCTCAAGTCTGGAAAAAGCACTCAGCTAACCATACCATAACACTGAGAAAGGCTGAACAAAACTGTCAGGAAAGTTTGCCTTTTTTCTTCTCCCTTTACTCCTCCCTTCCTACTAACCATGAATCTACTGTTACCATGACTTGCACGTAACTCTGAGGATGAATTAAAAAACATGGCATGATTCCCAAGCATATCCTTCCGAACAAAACACATATTTCAAATTTAGGATTCTGCCTGGGAGAGAAATAGGAATCTATCAATGGCTGTGAATTTGAGTAAGAGTAGCTGACTATAGCAGCAGGTGAAGAAGTGCAAGGAAATATCTTCTGGATCACAATGATTAATATCTCTGTGTTTATAGACTTCCAATACATTAAAATTATTTGCTTCCCTATATGTCCAAGTAAAGGCTGCTCACTACTTGCCTTTGCAAGAAAGGGCTCAAATGAAAAAAAAATATGACCAGTACTAATTCAGAAATACTGGACAAGTTAATGGGCCTCCTTTTTTTTCCAAGCAATGCTTCCATGCAAGGATGTATATTGGCACAGTTTGCCCTTTGCAGGTGCTATATTTTTCCCTACATACAACTAATCTCTCATATACAGACTTCCATGGGTTATGGCAAGCATAAAGGCTGCAGGTTTGCATGAGACACCATGCTCCTACTGCTCTGAAACTACTACAAACATACAGGGCTATTTTTTAAATCCTTTGAGTTCCTTAAAGTGAACTTATATCTATTTCTTTGAAATGCACGAAGAATGCCTTATATGACAAAAATAATATCCAAGTTTTTCTCATCCTACAAGCCAAAGTCACATGCAACTCAAACGCAAATTCAAATGAGAAAGCAACTGCTGTTTTAGTAGTCCAGGGCAGTTACAGTTTGGATACCTTAGCAAGAAATCTTGCCCTTCTTTCCTCTGTAAAATAGTTCAACCAGAAATGAACTATTTATGAGTCACATGGGTCAAATTTGATGTCTACTCTAGTGAAAAGAAACTACTCTTAATCACCTTTTGCTTCTAAAAAATAGAAAATATATTTAAAAATACAAAATTATAGAATTTCTGAGATGGACATACAAGAGGTAAACATGCCATCTGTATTGTCTCATTGTAACTTTTTCATTATTCAGCATAATGAAAACCAAAATACACTGCAATTTGTTTTCATGAATATTTCATGACTGTCTGCTGTCATAGTTTTCCTTTTAAGATGCAGTTGTTACTAAAACCATGCTTCACTCAATTACTCATCCCAGTCGTCTTGGAAGCATGAGATACTTCCTATTCTGCAAAACAAGAGAGCCATACCGTGCTCCTTTCTTTGCAATATCCCGAGTATATTTTCTAACATCTGAAGTTAGAAGCAGTATCCAAAACACTGCAATGTACCTACTTGAACAACTGAATGAATGCCAAATTCCTAAGAAAAATCTCAGGTCCAAAGGCACAGCCTAAATCAGCTCCTTCATTTTATTTCTCTTTGGCCCTCAGAAGAACCAGGGAGCAAATAACACACCTTAGTCTATTAATTTTTATTAAATTCTATGCCAGAGGAAATCTTTTGAAAGCACAAAGTATTCAGATGTTTGCTGCATGGGGAGGTGGTAGACACCATAAAGGTGCTTGCCACAAGAGGACTGTGCATATGAATCTTTAATTCCTCCCTCAGTGGCTGGATTTTCTGTGGAGGAGATTCAGAGAAATTCCCCAAACTAATTAAGCAGACGTCCAACATTATTAAGCTTTTTCCTGTGAGGCACAGGAAAGAACAGCCTGATCTTAGTACTTCACAGCAACTGGGAAACAGAACAGTGCTGCTCCAAACCCATCTCTGCTCAGTGGAGTCTGAAAGGCATTTGCGACTGACTGCTAACAGTGACTCACATTAAACGAGCTGATTGGCCGTTTTTTAAAGTATTAGTCATATAAGATAAATATTCTGGAGGGGTATGATTTTCACAGTGTGCTGGGGTATATTCTGTCAGATTTGAGTCTGGTCCATATTACAAAATTGCTTTCGTAACTGAACAAAATGTTACCAATGAAGACAACCTTAGGAAGGGAAAAGGACTGAAAAATCCGAGATGGAATTGCCTTATGGTGATACCTATAGGCCACAATAGAAGTAGCAGAGGAAAACTTGGTTTCCTCCAAACCTGCTCACATGCAAATACATTAGTTCATTCTCCACAGCCAATGCATTTTATTTAATGAGGAAGTTACGTGGGGGAAATAACAAAACAACTGGAAATAGAGAACAGGGTGAAGACTTTTTTCTCTGACTGTGGATGAAGGACAAAATTTAGCTACACAGAGCCACTTGTAGTTGCACAGAACAAGTCTGTGAAAAATGGCAGGGGAAAAGGAGTGTGTGGTGGAAGGGGCAGTAGCATTTGTTGCTGATTTAGGGTCCGGCTTCAATTTGTATAAAACGCCCTTTAGTGAGTTTGCCTTATTAAGGTGATCCAGCAAGTGTCAAAAATGCTAACCTAATGGAAATAATTTGATTACATTTTGCTAGATTTTCCCATTAACAATATTGATGTTTAGTGGCTTTCTTAATTAGACATTAACAGGAGCATAAAATAAATTAGCAACAAGCTCACCAGTTTAAGCTTGGGAGGCTTATGGGCACGGCAGGCAAGAGTAAAATCAGTTCCCAGAAGTACCCCCTGAAGCTGTGCTGGGAAAACATAATTTGTGACATCACTGGAGAGGAAGTATTAGGAAATGATCTCATGGGTTGTATTCCCATGTTCATATTCCAAAACTTGAATGTACAGGTGCCTCTCATTGTTGCATTAGCTACTGCAGAGATAGACTCATGACATAAGCCCATCCTACAGAGCTTTTAAGTTTAAGTTTGGTGAAAGCTGGAAAGATCAACTGATTTGTTAACTGTTTCCTGTCAGTATCAGAGGCTTTTCCCATTTCTGCAGAAATGACTGTGTTTTTCCTCAGCAGTATTGCCAAGAGTGTAGAACTTCCCTTGGAATTTCATACAACAATGTGAGAACTGTTTTAGGTAAAGAGCAGCAACCCATTTGCTCAGCTTTCTACTTAGTCTTTTTCCTGTTCTCTGTATCTTGTCCAAATCAGCAATGAAAATAAAAGATTTTTTGCTCCTGCTGCTTGCATTCAGCACCTGTTCAACAAATCCAGTCAGCAATGTCCACTAAGAAACATTTTCAGCACCTCTAGATAGGCAAAGCTACCAAAAACCCACAGATTGTAGGACACACTCAGGGCAATGTGATACTTGCTTCACAAACAGAATAAAATGTTTAGTGCTTTAGCATATAGGTATTTTAAGTTCACCTGTGCATATGCATAAATCTGTAGTGGGCTGTTTTATTTCACCTTAATGTGTAAATGGGGCCTAAAAGACTTCACTGTAATTACTGATGTTAAGTCAAGAAGTGCCTAAACAACTGTCTTTGAGTCTTCTGAAGAACTGTCTTTTGAAGTTTTTTAGCTTGATCAAGTAATTTTTAATGCTTTTCATTAATTCACTTCAACAAGCTTTTGTGTTTGGCATCATAAAGCATTTTCTATAGCTTTCATTTTTGTAGTTCTTTTTCACTCCTCTAATTTTTTAACAATGTATGAGTCTGGAGTCTAACAGTATTCCAGGGTCTGAGTCACCAATGCCACATGAAACCAGTATTTTCCAAATTATTGTCATGTTCTGCTTTTCTTTTCCATGCTGCATAAGTCAGAATATCACTCAGAGGAACAGTCTACATTCTCCTGTAGACCAAGATGATTCCCTCCTGGCTACTACTTTTTGATACTTGTATAATCAAACGATGTGTCTGATTATCCCTATGAACAGCCGGTCTGATAGCTTTTCAAAATGGAGAAAATATGTCCCTTCCCTTAATTTATGTTCATGAAGTTAGAGTGACTTACCATGAAAAGGAAGCATCTGATTGTTAAGGCTATTTCTAAAATTACTTTTTATACAAATACCACGAGGAAAGGAGAGGGAAGGACTTAGTGACCATCCATGACCTTATTGAGTCTTAAGCGCTTCAGAAAAACAAGACACATAGGACTGTTTTCTGCCTCCCAATGTTAAATATTTGCTCTTGAGTAGATTTTCCACAGCTGTCTGTTTTTGCACTTGATCTTCCTGCTTTATATCGGCCCACCAAACACAATCCCAGCACACATGCTGCTCAGCTGCTGTATGTGCCCTTCAGTGTTCCTTAATTGATGCACAGTTTGCACTCTTTACAGGGATTCCACAAGGACAAAATTTGTGCAGGCAAAATGCCAGAGCAATCTTCACTGGATAGCCAGATGTTTCATTTCATCAGTTGGCTAGCTGGCAAGCTTTTACCAAGGGAGAAAAGGAGAGATTGGTGCCTTTTTCTTAAATCAGACCCAGTGTTAATTCACTACTAAGTTAGCCTCACAATTTGAAGTTGAATTGGGTTTTTTTCACCATTCATTTGGAATGAATTTGAAAGCAAAACTAGCAAAGCCTGTCAAAATAACTGTAACCTGGGTAAAAAGAACAAACTCCAGTGAGGCTTTGAAGACCTTATAAATTGCTTCTCAGTTAAGACATTCTTAAAAGACACATACAGCAAAATGCTGTCATCTGAATTTAAAAAAAAAAAAAAGCAAACAAAAAACCACGATGGTTGTGCTTATTAATTGTGTTTGTTTTTCTTATGACTAATTTATTAAGGACAATTGAGAAAGCTAAAGCATTTGAACTGATTTCCATTTGTTTGGCTATTAAAGTTCCTCTGTGAAATGTATGTTTATTTAAAGTATCTCCAGCTACCCATTTACAATGCATTTGTTAAATTAGTTAAGAGACTTTAATTGGGCATTGGGGATTTGTTGTGCTATTCCCAAATCCGTTTACTAAAAATACGTGCGAATAGCGAGCAATTTATTTATAACCTTGTTATATTAGGCCATTACCAACACCACAGTTTTTTCTTAACATGTTTTTAATTTGCATTGACAAAATTGAAGCCTTGTTTGCTTTTTTTCTATTTTTAACAGAGCAGCCTGCAAACTGTTTCTAGTTAAATACAGTAGAACCACCTGTTTTTTTTGGAACAGTGTTAATAGAAGCGGATTGCAACAATATTGAATCAGTAATAGAGAAACAGTCTTTCCCTCTTCTGTATCCCACTCAGATCAATAATTTGAGCAGTTAACTGCATTGGAGATTACAAATGCACTGTACTACATTGGCATTATCATCAAATATTCACTTATTTACTTTAACCAGGTCCTAGGCATTTCATACCAATTAAAACAGCACGCCAACAGAACTCCTATTACAGTGCTTTGTTCAGTGACTGGTCTGTTCTCACCATCATACTGAGCCATTCTGCCAGACCCTGACATCCCAGTATCAGACCTACATATATGAATATCTTCTATGAGGCAAAAAAGGAGAGGGTTTTAGAACCCTTAGCTTGAAAAAGGCTAGTTTCATTCAAAGAAATGGGAAGAAAAGCAAGTATTTCCAGCATCTTGGCTAGAGCTAAATGTCAGGATTTCTCTGCAGTGCAGAAGACTAGATCTGTTTTGCTTGCCTCAAGTGATTATTTACGGGTGTTTTTTTCACATATTTCCAGATTATCTTTTTTTTATATTATTTACAGTACTCTCCCCATACCATCCTATCAAAGTTCAGTAAGTTGTCCACAACATATTTTGAAAAGAAACAGAAACTTGGTCTTGCATTCTCATGCAAGAAATGAAGAAAATATTTACAGATCTTTATGTTTTCTCTTTAATATCTTAGCCAACAGGTAGCAATGTACGGTGGAAGGGTACAGACTTAGCTTAAGCAGAGGTAACCTGGGAATTCTGTCTGAGCTAAAAGCCTGGGACCTGGGAGAATGAATGATGGTGGGTTTCCAGGATTTCAGTTCCCCATCTTGTTTACAAGGCTCCCTGTTTGGCTACTACAGGTTTCCAGATTTTAGATTTTATTTTTGCTTTTTTTTTACCTCGCCCTACTTTCATTAATCAATCGTAAAGTCAAACCACCTCCACAGAAAAAAAAAAAAAAAAAAAAGACATTTTAATGTTTTGGGTTTTTTTAACCAGAGATCACTCTGTCTTGTGAACCCCCAAATGTGTAAACCGTGTATTTGACTAGAGAAAAGTTAATAGACCAAGCCCTTCTTTTTTTGAAGTCAGTGAGGGATTTGGAACCCATTCCTTCTGAAGTGAATTACACATATAGTGTGGTTGAATATTCTCAATTTTAAATACGCCATCTCCTAAATAGTCAGTAAAAGGAATAATCTTCATGTCCTTGTAAAAATTTAGCAACAAAACAGGCAAGAATTTAGACCAATCTGCGTACGTTACTGGGGGAAATTCTTCCACTTTATCAACAATTTTAAGTTCAAAGCAGAGATTCTAATAAAAAAGGACGGGATTCAAAGTTTCAGCCCTTCAGTAGGCTATTCTGTGTCAGGGTTAAAAGACAGCAATAGGGGTTCAAATGCTGCTCGGAGATGAGGATGTCTGCCCACCTATTCAGACAGGCCATTCACGTCCAAGGTCAAGATATTTCTAAACCAACATCTTACTGTTATAACGACAGCGTACGGGCAGATCTCTGTGCTCACCCAGAGCCTAGGGAAAGTCATTGGACTGCTATGCTGAGGAAAGTGGTTCATTCCCAGGAAACAGCATGTAATTAAATGTTTCAACTTTCCAGAACTAATTTTTTCTGTCTTGTTAAATTCAGTTGCTTTAACATAATTTTCACTCCTGCTGACACTGATCCGTTGTGATGTGATGAGTGAGTAAGTTAACAACTGTAAATGTTAACAAGTAATTTATTTAAGCTGTTATAGAAGTCAGACTGCTTTCATGGTAGGGGAAAGCAACACCATACTGTGTATGCCAAATATTTTTACTGAACATAATGTTGTATGAAGCTTGAGTTGTTTTCCATAGCTCTAAGAACAGCATTCTGTATTACACAAAGAATTGCTGTCATTTTTCAAAGGACTGTACAGCCCTGGTACATGAGGAAAGTCATGAACTGGTACAAATTAACATAAATACATCCATTTTAATGGAGCAGTTCCACTTTATACTGGCTGACTTTCTGACCAAATATGTATTGTTTAGCAAGAAATAAAACACTAGAGAAACACGAAATACTTCAGCAGGGGACATAGAAAAGAATCATACATAAATACTCTCCCCTGTCATCCTACAAAATACATGTAAGAACATTTTTCCTCTTTTCCTGCAAATTATTATACATTACAAAACTTATCCAGACCGTGCATCACATACTCTAATTTAAATCTTGGGTGTAATTTCTCTTTCTAGCTGAACTTAACATTATAAGCTTCTTCTTGAAACTGGCCAACTTTAGTGCTACTCTAATCAAAGATCTATCCTTGCTTGTTTGTCAAATGCTGTACCTTTCCCCTTTGAGAGCCTACAATTAATGACAGTTTGCATGCAGACCCAAGCACTTGAAAGACCACAAATTCTTTCTGCTGAATTAGGACTTGGTCTGATTTTCAAAATGTGTTCAAAAAAGTTTTACCTAGGTTAAAACCCTTTTTTTTAAGAATGCTCCTGGCATGGAAATAAAAGTGAAAAAAGCTTAATGAGCCCTTTTGGGGTTTATGACTGCAATCAAAAGCTTGGAAAGAACAAGAGGTAATAAACCAATTGATAGTACTGTACATCCTGGCATAAGCAGCACAGGGAAGAGTATTTGCTTGACTTTGCAGGAAGCTTACAGCTAAATCTTATATTGAAGAACCAGAAATAACAATTAGTACACTTATATGTTTGTTCTTAAGAAACCATAGATATTCAAAAACCTAAAACAGCACTAGGAAAATGTGGAGACAGTTTTAATTAATGAAAATTTATTTACATATCAGAGTTGATTTTTATGTTGTTTTATATGCTATGTCACATAGCTTAAAGCAAATGTAGTTTTAAATCCTAAGCAAGATATACACTGGGAAGAAATTTTTGAAAAAAAGAAAAGTAAAAATGACAAATATTTTATATAGCTTATCAGGAAGCATCAAAAGCAGCCTTCTTGGTGAACAGAGAGTTTAACAGCTAGCAGCTAATACTCTCACAATGCCATCTTGATAAATTTACCACTCCAAATCCTGAGAGCCCAGATTTATACCCATCTGGCAATACTGAGAGACAAACACTCATATATCAGATGTGCTGCAGAGTTAACATTCCCACGCAGAGAGCAACAGTCATCCTGTTTTGATCTCAAACTATCTCAAAACATCACGTATTTCCTGATTTTGTTGTCCTGGATGTTGTACTATGCCACAACAGGGGAGACAGATCCAGCCATTTGGAGCTGCTGGAGAGCACTCATAAAAAGCCCGTAGGCAATCTGGGGAAGAAAGCTCAGGCCAATAGTATTGGAAGATGTCTACAAAGGACATGAAAACATGTTTGCTTCTGAGACACAAGCGAACAGAAGCTCATCTTTATAGCGGAGAGCAAGCAGGGATAACAGAAGCCTGTAGGCTGGCTAACACTGAGGCTCACAGAATGAATCTAAGGTTACATTTGAATTCCAGTGAGTTTCTTGCACAAGAAATGTATTTTCAATGATGGAGCAAAATGTCTCTTTTATAATGTAATCAGTGTTGATGACATTATCTTTCCCAGGTGCATCATTTCATCTCTATACTAAACGTAATGGCAGAAGATCAAAAACTAGATGGGACCTGATCTGCTCATTTTCTTCCTGTAGTAGGAAAGCAGGGCTGCACTACAGCAATCCCCGGAGCGGGTGACTTCTCCCCGACTGAAACCTATCTTAGTGGAAGCTCATTTACTTATCCATGAAATGGGAATAATGCCTTCTACATAGATTTTGAGGTTTATCGATTACATCCCTGACTGGACCATGTCTCTTCTTCATACCTGCAAAGTGTCTAAAACAAATGGCCTATTTTCATATAAGAATTACTCCTTAGAGCTTTCTCTTTTTTGTTCACAGGGGAACTGTGCCATTTAAGGGCCATTTTTATCATAACAAGAAAGCCATGTCATGAAAAATGATGTACCGTTTGTCATGGAATTCATTTCTTCTGACTGAAGATGCTGCTTTTTTATGTGTAATTAGAACTCGAGCTTACCTCAGGCTTCCGGGAAGTTTTCCTGACACAGAAACAGAACTATGAATGACACATCCACCAGACTGCACAAAAAGCCACAAGGAACAGCTTAATGAAGTCAGGTTACTTCTGCAAAGGCTGGGCTAGACTTTTGGCCCTGCAATGGCAGGGGTGGGGGAAGAAATCAAGAAAAAGATGGCAGAAAAAAGATTGAGGCATAGCCATGATTATCCAGAAAAAGTAAGAAAAACTTGAAACTTCGGAGCGGGGAGGGAAGAAGTCATGTTTGTCTATTTCATGTTTGTAATGATGAAATAATGACGACAGCTCAATTGGGTTGCAGATGAAGTCCAGGTTTCCCGGTGCTGCAGACACATTAATAATCATAACAAGAAGTATGCTATAGTCTGAATGTTGATTTCTGACAACTTTCAAAACATAAACTGTATTCTTTTGGGGGGCATCCTTTCCCAGTATTCAATAGCATCTTAGAATAGGCCTTGTATAATATTGATGTACTGTAAAGTGGACATGTTTATACATTCATGCAACTTTTAATATACACGCAGACCTACATTTAGAGGAGTTCACTCATGCATAAGAATCTGCAGTCAAATACCTTTAGTCATACTTAGCTGAGCATATGAGTAGCCAAAAAAAACCTCAGGATATAAACTCCTGCTTACTGCAACATTAATTAACAACAACATACTTGAGTTTCTTGCTTTACATACAGGACTTCATTATCTTCCCCCTCTCAGACACACAAACATAAATGACAATATATACGCATGTATACCTATTTATCTATCAGTCTCTATATACACGCACACACACACTTTCAAATACCAAGGTCTAATGAGCCCTCCGAGGTATACAAATGATTAAAAATATAGAACATCAAATTCTTATCTTAACGACACCTCTGACGGGAACAGCAGGAGCAAGAAAATAAAACCAGACCAAATACTCAAACTAAAAACTCCCCAGTGAGATATGGCAGTCTAGGAAAGTACAATAATGAGATCAAATACAAATTGCAATATGAAAAGTGAAAATTCAATATGCAAGTATGAATAATACAAAATTACATTAGTAAAGCAACATCTTCTATTAGTGGAATATCCTACAGTATATGAACCTACTTTACATAACATACCCATGCTTTTTTATATTTCCCAAATTTAACTATACTAAAATACATTTTATGTAAAGTAGCTATTTTCACATGAACCAGAATACTTCAGAGGCAGTGAAAAAACATATTAGCAGAATGCCTAACCTCCAGCTTCATTCCTTTTCCCCAGAGTGGGCCGCAGTGTGGCTGCACAGACACTCTCCACACAGAGCCCCAGCGGAGCCCAGACCTCCCTTAAGCAGCACCACATCCGAGCACCAATACAAGGGAGAAGTAGCACAAGGAACCTCTTAGAGCTAGACCATCATCTTATTGAAACTGACACCTATGGTTTAAAGGGAAATGAAAGATTCACAGGCTACAGCTGGTGATACACACACTGAGACATACAAAAGCTCTATGTGGCCTCCTCGTGTTTGGTAGCTGTTTGGAGAAAATAAAAAAGATGTTCAGATCTATCTCCAGCCCAGCCATGGGTAGCAGGGAGCACACCAGGAGCAAAACTTCATATGGTGCATTTTCATAAAGGGCCTTCACCGCCCATTTCTTAGACCAAATGTACAGAGAAAATTTAACTTTTGCTCTGTGAAGCAGGATAACACCACTAGACACTCACACCAAGGAACACTGACTTTCTCCTTCACTTGCACACTGCCAAAGAGGCCATCACTAACCCCAGCAATAACAGGCCATTTCCTAATATATCCCATTTTTTTTGCCTCGTCCTTTATCTCTACAGAACCACAGCATAAATAGCTACACAAATGTACCCATGGAACAAAAAGCTTTCATGTAAATAAGTTTGCACAAAGTTTATCCATATTGTATGTGGAATTACCCTTTGCAAAGAAAATGTTCTTCTTTTTTTTGATATGCAGTCCCCCAAAATCCTCCAACACCGCGTTGAAAGGAAAAAAAATAATAATTCCATTTTATTCAGATACATCAGAAATTAAAACTAAAAGTATAGTATGTATTTTTTGCTTCCAAGACAAAGGCCAAAGAACGTTCCATTGGCATACCTTAAATCAGCAACACAAGACAGGATGGGCTGTCCCTGGCCTTTATGGATGCCAGGGAAGTCAAGCCTCCTCCTCCTGTGCAGAGACGTTCCAGGCAGCACAGTGCTGGCAGTCTTTGGCTACACTATTTTCTCTCATTTGTATTTCTGTATTGGATTCAACACAGTGGGGAACACTCCTGAGTAATTTATTTTCTCCAACCATTCTGTTCAGCTCCTTTCACCCCTGGGGACTGAAAGGAAATCTTTGACAGCCAGATACCTCTATGTATAAAAAAACCCACCACCTAATGTCAGAGGGAAATCAGTAGTTGGGCAACTACAGTAAATACAATGAAGGAAGAGAAACAGCAAAAGAAAGGCATTTGAGATAAACTAGCATTCAAAGACAGTATTATGAGACAACTGGCTGCCTACCAATCTACCTGATGGTGCAATGGGCACTGGGAGGTTGCCATGTTGTTATCTATATCTTACCCCAAAACCTCTCAGCTGAAAGGTGGGATTTCCTGCTGAGACGTCAAAACTGTACACAGAGCTTTAATTACCATTAGCTGGAGCAATTTATTCTAGTAAAATAAAAATGTCACCGATGAAGACTGCTGTTGCTGATGTGATGATTGTTAGGAGCGCTGAGACATGCTAACACTGATTTTAATGAGGTCGTTTGGTTGTTTCTCAAAGAAATGTTCCTTAAAATTATACATCATTAGGAAGCTACCAAACACCATAAACAAGAATCCTCTCTGTTATAAAAATATTCACCCTTGTAAAGAAAGAAGCAGAAGACAGAGAAATTTAAATTCCAAATATTTACTTTGGCCAAATGATTAAATTCAAACAGCAACACACTAGACAGCAGCACCGTCATCCAACTCTTTGCAGATATTCCATAATATGTGCTTCAGCACTAAATTCCACATGCACATGAAAAAAAATTACAACCGGGCATAAAATTGTGGATTTTCACTACTCCGTAAATTATATTCACAATCTTTTTTATAAAAAGGGCTTGTGGGGGAGAAAAAAGGAGAGAAACTACTACATTAGAGTATCTAGTTCAGTGCAGGAATATGTAGCAAACAGGTAAATTTTTGTACATAAGAATGTACTGTAAGGAATTGAACAGTAAAACCAGAGGCCTTGAACTAGCAAGCATTCTAGTAATTTCAAGTTTTGCATTTGAGAAACAACACTGTCTTCATTATTTTCTACTTCAGTGCTTCTGAGCAGGAAGAATTTAGGTCAGTGTTCAGTCTGAGTTACTGCTGATAACTGTCAACAAATAAAACTCTGCCCTGTATTTCATTCTTTATGAAAAATAAATGAGCATGGGGGCAAGGAAATTGCCTATCTTTCTGAGACAAGAATCTGTTAGCCAGTGCATTTGCATTTTGAAATTACTTTTGAAGACTCGGTAATGGACTTTCCACATTGAGCTTGAGACACAGACAGCATCAGAGACCTGGCCATATTAGCCTTTGTTGGTCCATGGTATGTGAACCTCATCTTCAGATAAAAAACAGGTATGTTCAGGAGATATGGTATAAGAATTAACTAAATGGTAATAAGAAATTGGCTTTAACTTGCTCAATATGATGGCTTTACCTTGCTCAATATGACAGTGACCTAGAAGAACAGGAGGAAGGATTTATATTCCTGTGGTGGTGAGAAGAAAAGTTAAAGAGCTTTTTGACTGTAGCTTTTCTCCCTTGAGTTCAGTACTTTTACATATGTAGCTGGTTTTGCAATAGTTTTAAAATAAAATCTCTATAATATATTCTTGAATTTAAATTATACTGCTGTAATTGTCCCAAAACAACTGTAGGTGTGAGTAGAAGTCCCTCTTCTCACTCCTCAGCTCTCTGGTCTGAGAGAATTGTATGTTGCCTTTCAAGGGAACATCAATATCTGCAACCTGACACATGCATTCAAAAACATTAATTTAGTCCACCCCTATTCCTGATGGCACCTGCTAGCTTCATGATTGTGTATATGTCCCAGTGAAACCATCAGGATTTAGGCACGCGCTTCAGCTCTGCCTGTCATTTAGCACAGGTGAGCATAAAACCCAAGGACCTAACCACACAGAAATCAGGCATCACACGGTAGTAAATTGCCTTGTAAGTTTTATTGGCATTTATACTTCCAGCTCTTTCTTTTACTGCCTCTCACTACATTTTCCCTCTTACATATAAAATATAAAATGGAGATATTTTTTTTCCTTTTTTTAACTGAGATTATTTAATTGCTCTATCTTAGCAGTGAAGGAGAAACACTAGAAACTGTGAGTAAAAGCCATTCCTTTTCAAATACTTCTTCCATTAAAAATGTCCAAAACGTTCAATTTGTTAACTAAATTTTAATTAGTCATTTTCTTTGGGCTAGGAAAATACCTGCTTTATTGCTAGAACAAGCAACTTGGGACAGCATGGCACTACCTTCAGAAAGGATGCTACTAGTTGTTCTTTACAGGAGAACTCTGATTCTAGACGAGGAAAGTTACACTGAAGTGTTTAGAACTGCAGCATGTACTTTGAACTGGTGCAAAGCAAATAAAGGCTTTGATATTTTAATATCCGTTTCTGCTACTAGATGTTCTGCATCACCAGACAAAAACACTTAGGAGAATCTCTGCAGTTTACTCAAGGTAAAATCCTATCCCAAACAAATCAGCAGTTTGAACCTATTTTACTGGGGTCAGGATTTCACCCAAGTCACTATCAACCTTCCCTCTTAACTCTTCATGTTTACAGTCGCTTTAAATCAGAGTGTTAGAAGAGTTTTGTATGAGTAACAGTCTTGGCCTCACAGTCACAAAGTCTAAAAATAAGTATATGTAATACTCATTCCCTTCCCTAAGCCTACCAAGCCCAATCATACAAGGTGTCTTTCCCTTAGTTTCTCCCGAATGTATTAGAGCTCACACTTCTACTACCTTTTAGAACACAACTGTCTTCTAGCTTAGGTGTGTATCAGTTCTTGTCCTAAGACTCCCTTGAAATTAATAGTTCCCCTCTGTAACTTAGAGACAGCATTCACATCTCCTCTCAGCTGTAATTTTACCAAGCTGTGCAAGTCAAGCTTTTCAGGTATTTTCTGTATGGGTTTTCAGTATGTGTGCACAAGCTGGCTCCACCAAGGCAATCCAGAGGTCTGAGATGCTTAAAGACAAGGTCTGTGAACTTGAATTCAGCACTGCACTAAGACTGCCTAGTACACAGCCAACACCAGGCAGCATCCGCCACAAAGTCATTCCCCTTTCCTTTGACCATAATACTAGCCTGCTGCACTTCTTCCCAGTACATCTTTTTTTGAACATGGCTGTGCAGAACTCTACCAAACTTGTATCAAATTAGTGTGCTACACCCCACCTGCATTTTGTCTACATTTTCTGGTCTTCTGTTTTTAGACATGATTTGCTTTAAAATGTGCCTGAATTTTCCATCCTGCTAAATTTATGTTAAAGGCCTGCTGCTGGCTAAATCGCTTTTAATTCAGTTGTGATAATATTAGTCTCCATATTTGCAATTAATAACTAGCATCATAAACCCTACTAAGACTGAGGCAAAGCTTTCATTCAGCATAGAGGTCATTCCTGCTTGTGATCTCTGCCCATCTTCACAGCAGAGAGATGCCATTTTCTTCAGTTTTCTTTTAGGTAAAGCCACATTGCCAGTCATATCCTGTTAAAAACCCGAGGTGCTTCATCCCATTTGATTTAAATTTAAGTTCTTTCAGAGGTTTGCTTTTGAATTTCTGTTCACCAGAAACAGAAGATAGCATAATTCTCCATTTATGGTGTATAAGAAAAGAATTACTTCTACAGAAGTAAGGTTCCCATCTCAGTCATTATACCATTATCACATTAAATAAAACCAAATTTGTGCATGACATTTATGCTTCGTGGCTGTATTGCAAGAAAGCCAGAAAGAAATTCAGAAACCATGAGTCTCTGCCAGGTAAGATACAAAATGACAATAAGATTATCTGTGTCAAAAGTGTGTGAAATCACTCGAATATAGAAAAAAGATAGTACAAGTTTTCAAACTTGGAATAACTGAACACAGTTTATTAGAACGCCACCTTACAGTGACATGGCCAAGTGAATTGGCACATTTCTAGCTTTGTAAAGTGAAATAATTCCTTGAACCACTGGAAAGAATTGATTTTTGTGTCTTTTATTATAGTAGTGTAGTAAAAGTTAGAAGATTAAAAAGACCTATTATTTCATCCAACACATAACAGTATATTCACAACTGCTTTGTCCAAGAAAATTTTAATCAGCTCATGGAAGAGTATCTCAGATGTTTTTCACATCAACTATTTTGCAGTCTGCTAAATTTTTATGTAATGAATTTTCCTTTTCTCAAATCTACCCTCTTCTTTTATCCAACAATTCTGCAACTTTTTCAAAGTGAAATCCTGGCCTATTCAGGGTAAGGAGAGTTTTGTTACTGACTTCAGAGTATCTATGATTTCCCACTTAAGGTTTGCCTATATATATTTATTTATGTACAGCTATAGTGCAACCCCATTAAAAAGTGCTACAGAACTTTCCAGGTTTGTGATCATTTATCCAACTAAATAACTGTTTATCATTGTCAATAGCTTCTTCCCACTCTTGTCTGCAGGGCTACGCAGTCAGAATGTGCATATTCCCTCCTATTTTCAGCCCATTCTCCCCATCACTTGCTGATATATAAAAAGTCATTCTCTCTCACTGACATCAGGATTTGTCTCTCCCCTGTGTTTACAAAACCCATGACATTTCTCAGACACACAGAACACCACAAAAGGAAATGGGAAGGTAGAGCAACATTCACTACCACTGATAATTCAACAGAACGTAAAAGCAAGCTTTTCTGTACCATAAAACACAGGCTTCTTCACTTGAGAAGGAAGGCAAGTCCATTTATCGGTACCAGGGTTAGGCATACATCCTCAAACAGTCCACACACCCTGAATTATCACATGCATAACAGCCTATTCGTGGGAGAACAAAGTATCTGACAAACACTACCCTATCTTTCCACCGTAATGAAGACAAGCACTCGTAGCAAAGGACAGGCTTGTAAAACAGACTCCCCAGTACCTTGCCTGTGTCAACACATCTGCCAGAAACATGACAAGAATTAGTAATTTGAATGGTGCTTTGAGGTCCTTGGCTGAAAAGTTTGATGGAAGTATGAAGTATCATTACAGTATCTATTATTTTTATATGAACAAAATTCAAAGCAACAGTACAAGAACAGGCACAACAAATTATCTAAAGACAAGGCAAAGGAACAGGAGCTCTTATTTCTAAAATACTACTGTGTTTTCTGGCTCATACTGTATGCCTGACTGATTCCCTCTGAACAAATATGGTCAAATCTGTTGTCCCATTCCTTTCTCATCAGTTTGAGAAAAAGAGTGAAATACTGAATATATTCTAATATGGTCTTTAAGCCTCTGATCTATGGACAGATGAAGAATATCCTTTTCTGATAGATTCTGTGATCATCTGCATTTCCTGTGTTGCTGGCGCCTCTACTCACTGCTAGCTTCCATTACTAAACATCACTGAGGAAATAGCTTAAAAAAAAAGGAGGGGGGAGGGAGGGGGGAGGGGAGGGGGGGGGGGGGGGGGAGGGCAGGAACAAACGGCAACCTGGGAAAGGAGAAACAATAAATCAAATCTGTTTGGGGCAGTCTACAATGTAAAAATAAATATTGTTTGATTTCAACTTACCACAGTAGAAAACTGAGGCATATTTATCTAGATTCTCCCTCTCTGATTACTTGCTTGAATGTTGCTTTACTGTATTCATTGTCAGGGTTGGATGATCATTTTCATCATTCACTTAAAATGTGCACTGATGTGTCATTAATTAATTATTAATCACAAAATTGCCACATAAGTGCAAAGACTATGGGGGCCTATATATGCCTCATTAAGATAATACAGCTTAAGAAATTTACTGGACTTTCAAACATGTTAGTTATTGAGCCCAGTAAGAACAAGTAATTAAAACTCAACTAACTCAGTGTCAAGTATACTGTACAGATGCACTACAGTGAATCTTTCAAAATCTTTCACATCCCTAACAAAAAGTTACTATTATTGCTATTGCTTTTCCTACATTAGACAGCTCATGATCTTGATTTTAAGAACACCCATGATGTGCCAGGCACTATAGAAATTAAACACAAGAAGCAGCCATTGCCACAATGACATACAAAGGGAACAACAAAAAATCAAAACACTGCTCATTGCTTAAGCAAATGCTTTCTACTCAAAAAATAATAGTTAATCAAAGGAGCTTTATCTGTCTGTGAATGCAATACCATGCTAAGTGTCCTATATTTTTTTCTAAATACTTGTCTAAAGTAGTATGGAATTGAAAATTAAATGGCAATGAAGAGCATAATGCAAAAAAGGGGCATTGTATCAACACAATAAATAATCCTAACAGCAAGACATTATTAGTTATAATTTATCTGTTAGTGTTGAAACTTGTAACTGTTCACATTTCTAGTTAAAATAAGAACATATAGAGAGGGACCACAGCTGTTCCCCCCAGGAATCCACCCTAAATGTGTTAAACTCAAAGGCGGCAGCTACAGCTGTATTGTGGAAACAGAAATTACATCCTAAAGTGCACAGCACTAGTATCTTTCCTTTAGTTGCAAGATGCTTTGGTGATATGTTTGAACACGATTCAGAGCTCATGTTGGCCATTGTGCGAGAGACAGAAGATGTCTGGTTCCATGAAGGCCTAGAATTAGCCTTGGGTTTTGTTGCTAGAATAGAGTTAAATGTGAACAGCAACATATGGCTTGCATATGCATAGACATCTGCATATTTCAGTTTGCAAAGGAGGAGAGCATGTAATCAAAAAAATACATTTAATGTGATTTCCTGTATAATTTTTTTGCTTATAAATTTCATTTTGTCAAGAACCTCAGCATATATTGATGGCAATAGAGGATTCAGTTCTGGAAGAGGCCCCCTTAAAATATCAAGTCAGCCTCAGCTATTGTAATTAACCATGATCATAATCCAATCTAGCTTAATACTTTAAGTTTATTACAAAGCTTTATTACAGGGGTCCTCAAACCTTTTAAACAGGGGGCCGGCACACAGATGAAGTCGCAGGCAGCTGCTTGGTATCACCCCCCACCCCCCACCCCCACCCCCCCCCCCGCAACCCTCAGCAGGGGGGGGAGGGGGGAAATCTGTAAATACCGGGGGCCAGATTGAGGACCCTGGGGGGCCGTATCTGGCCCATGGGCCGTAGTTTGAGTTCCCCTGCTTTATCACAAAGGTATTCTTGCATCTGATCCCTCTGATGATTAGAAAACCTGTTTTAATGTATTGTTATATGTATTCATGTCCACTTGCTCCTGTATATAGATGGGTTTCAGCTAATGCAACAATTCTGATTCCCTAGTGTTTATCCACTGGTGTAGTTCAAAAAATCTCCATTCAGTTTTCCTTTGGCTGTATTTTAAAATATGTATATCCTGATCATATGAAAGCACAAAAAAAGATGGAATAAAAGGAGATTTCTTGATAATTTTGCTTTTTCTTTTAATTGAAACAGTTCAGATATAATTAAATGCTAAACTTATTATGTTCAGAGCATAACACCCATTCTTTAGTAAACCATGTTTCCCATCACGTTAAATCTTAGACCAGAGGGTTGACTGAACAGCTGATAAAAACACTCCATTGTCTTTGGGGGTGAAGGCAAAGGAAGGGCAAAATAAAGATGTAAGAAGGAGCTGGTCATGCTGATGAAGTCATACTGGTGTCCAAACTAGGTGTCCTATGAGCCTGTGAATTTTATAATTCAAACTAGCATCTCAAATTAGCATCACAGCCAACTGCTTTACATGACTACACTAGCTTTTTCCATCTACACTGGACAACTAGCAGCATCAAAAGCAGCACTTCTGAAGTGGCTGGTCTAAAAGCTCCTGAAAAGCGTGCTGTTAATGGCCTCAGAAGAATCATAGGCCAAGTGATACTATGAAGGCATAATTTTTCCAAGCATTGACAAGATTTGCTGGCTGAGAAAAGCAAACAGTGTTCCACGATGGCAGATGGAAAGGAAATTAGTCTTGCATGGGCTCAACAAACTTTCTTTAGCCTGCTCTGTCTTTTGCCAATACCTAGCAAGTTCAGCTGGATGACAGTTGCAGGCTGACTGCCCAGGTCCTGTTTAGCAAGGCAACAGAGGCCTTTTTCATGATTTATTCAGCACTGGAATCTCTATCAGTGATGACTGGGTTTCAGAATGCAGAATATTCAAAAGAACACAGTCCTCCTGTGTTAATCAGACTCTCATTGTTGAATTCTTATGCATTTTCTGAGTAAATACTTTCTCCCAGTGACTTTGGCATTTCCAGGATAAGAAATTCAGTGAACTGTAACAGAGGTGTATAACAATCTATGCAAGAACGGTGTGATAATAAAGATACAGTAAGCAGTCTCTAGATCTAGTCTCCCAGAAGGATGCAACAAAAAGGAACATAAGTCAGTCAACTGAGCTGACAATGAACTACAAGCCAATACTAACTTCAGTGTAATGGAAAACAGACTGTGAGCTACAGAATGATGCTTCAAAATAACAGAATTATAAACACCATTGAAAGCTATAAATTGTTCAAGTTCTTTCAATAACTCCAGAAGCCAATCAAACAATGGCACCTAATAAAAATTCCTGGAATATAAATATATTCAGACTTAAATTATTTGATCTCTTCAGGTGTGCTAGAACTGTTAAGAATGCACTTGGGAAACAGCGAGTGGCCAGAGCTGACATGTTTGCAAGTATGATCTAAAAAACATTTTTAATGTCATACTGTTCCCTTTTCATTTTCTTTTTTTCTTCGTATTTCTAGGAGAAAAGATAGTTCAGGGTGGCAGGGGTAGAATTTGCCACAAAAATAATCAGGACCCTTCTGGCAGATACTAACTCTCTTCCTACTCTCTAGGGATGTGGTGAACAAAGAGGGCAGTAAATGGCATTTTAGTTTTGCTAACTATCAGTTTCAATTTACAGATTTTAATTCTGACCTAATGATGCTTTGGAAGATAAGAATTGACCTTTATGGGACTTTTACCACTCCAGAGAAAACTCCTTGGTGTACACATTAATCCACTCAAGAGGAACCTCATGGAGCTTAAATGCCAAGTGAACATGTGAAATACCAGGTTTTAAAGTGGAGTTTGCACAGCTGCCATGCTGGTTTAGCAGGGAGCGACTGCAACCACAGCTCTGAATAGTGGGAAAACAGACCTTTGGATGGAAACCGTCTTCCTGCTCTTTGGCAGAATTCAGCAGTATTGCACTTTGCCTTAGCTTTGGCTTTCCCTCCTGTTTCTTCTTTGTATTTTTCCTCCTATTTCCTCATTCTTCTTATGCTCTGTGTATTTTTCTTTAATAAAGTTTATTGTTCAAATTACTCTGCAGATTTTCGAATATTAAAGTAAGATTTAATATCTGAGTCAGTTACAATGATGAGGATTTCAACTCCAACATCAAGCTGAGCTACTTATCTTGTAATTTGATTCACGATGTAGGAAGAACTGTAAAACATTTCCACCAAAATCAGGGTTTATTTGTTTTGTTGTCACTGATTGTGGATCCAGATCAAGCAATTACATATTTTGTTACAAATACAAAATATTCCCGATTATAAATATCAACAACACCTAAACTATTTCCTAGTTGCTATTATAAAAGTCAGAGAACATTTCTTGTTGACATTTTAAATATTGGATCTCTAAACATCAGAGCTCCATTTTGTGCCTTGAATATAACAACTTTCATAAATATTTTGCTGTAGTTCGGATGCAACTGCCTTCAGCATTACCATTGCTTTGGAGTAAAAATACAGTTAAAAAGCCAAATGAGTCCTGCTAGTATGATTAGATACTGAGATGTGTCAGTATGAGCTTCTGTATTAAAAAAGATTTAAGGTATGGGATACCACAGAAGGAGCCACCTACCCAGCAAGACTTCCCCAGAATTCTATTGCACAAGGCATAATAATACCTCAAGGTAAATTTAGATGTCTCAGGTTAAGCAGAAGTCTTGTTACTTTCTTGACCTGACAAATATATCTTTCTTCAGTGGGGCTTTGTGATGCTCAGAATCTTTGAAAATTAAGCCAAAGAAGTGTTTTCTTCTGGATGTATACTGGACAGACAAAACAAATGAAAGGAAGACTTCACCTGAGATTCACAATTACATAAATGAAATTTGCAATGTGAACTGCAAAAATATGTGAGAAGAACACAGTGTAAATCCACAAGGAAATAGAAAGTGTGTGAAAGGTTTTTGTTACATAAAAAAACACATTGGACTTGGAGGTAAGAAAAAGTTTTAGGGTAAATACCTGTTTCTATAGGGATTCTGATGCTCACATAAGGCTTTATGTACCAGATTGATTCATTTCAATCCTGTTGACTCAACAGAGACTAAATCTCTTATACTTTGGTTGGAATTCACACATTTGTCTCATATTCACTCATTCAAAAATGCTGATTCCAAAATAAAACCCTGGAATTATACTTCTAAGAGATTGTTTCCAAACAAGCAAGAAAGAGAAAACCATTCATATTTCAGACATATCTTAATGTGTTCAGGATTTCCTTAAAGGATTATTTTCTGCTTTACTCCTCTTCATGCCTGTCTATTTGGCAGCCATGAGCAAATAGATGTGTGCAGTCAGTCCTGCTTCCTGTACATATGTATGTAGTCATATTCTGATAAATTGGACTTGTTGCTTTTGTAGCAAAATAAGACTACATAAAATAGTTTCTAATTTTTTTACTTCAGAGATATAATATGTAAATAGGGTGTGAAACTAAAGCTCTTTTGGATTATAAGAAAAACAGTGAGTCTTGACTTTATTGCATATCCTTAACTGAAATGAAGCTGAGACCATAAAAGTAAGACATTTCAGTTTCAGCAGAAAACATTGATAAGATCAAATTGTTTAGCAATCTTGAAAAGTAACTACTTTTGTACCAAGTGTAATGAACACCTGAAGTAATTTCTTGTTATTTGCAGTGATATCCGAGATCTTGTTTCAAGTTATCATGGCAACAATTTACAGAAATGTTGAATTTTAAGTACATGGATCATCTCATTAACTTCAAGATGACTATTCATGTGATTAAGTTGTCCCACACCGAGTCCTTAGGTGGAAAAATACGAAGATAATATCTTACTTCAAGAAAAGTTAGGAAAAAGCGCACCTCTCAAAACCTCAAATTCAAAAAAATAAAGAAATTGATAAAAAGCAAAATTACAGATCTACATCACTGTGTCTTAGTATAGAAGCTGAATACAAAACTTACTGATGTGATTTGGAAATATTTTCATTTACTTCAATGTGATTATTTATCAGGCCCATATTGCTGAACTATCTAAACAATTTCTTCACCTATGAACTCCTTCACCACTTAATTACATGACAGTAACTCCTTTGATTTGTATAGTTTCTCCCAGCTTATTACCAGCAGGTATCCAGAGTCAGAGACAACATCCCATGTTACCATTCTTTTGGTCTGTGTGCCCTACTTATGTACAAGTACAATAAAAAAATCAACCATACCCTAAAACCCATAGATACTACAATGCTTAGCATAGACTCCAGGAGCAGTAGAATCCACAGATCCCACTCTACTTTCTCTAAAAAGACGACTGGTTTTAATCTCTTCTAATGAAATTAGATTTATTGCTCTTGGGTCACAGTTTCTTGCCGTCCTCTGCTACAGTACCATCATCTGTACAGCGGATGTCACTGAATTTGAATTATTCTTCAGCCATACTAGCAACTGACTGAGATGAATGAAATCAATATTCTTTTCCTTACAGGTGAAGTGAATCTAGTAACGCATAACAGCAGTAGACCTTCCTTTCTTTGTCCAGCTCTATGCTACAATCCATCAATGTATTCTGCTTAGCACTTGAATTAACATATCTTAATTTGCGGGCAACTCCTTCTAGCATAGTGAAATCTTTCAGTCTTTGATTTCAAGTCTATTCCATAGTCTGGGTTTTTTCAGCCACTACCAATGATCTTTGATCAGGATATCAAAATATGAATAAAAAAAGATACATCCTAACCGAGCACCACTTGTGTGGTTCTAATAGCTAAACAAGAGTTCTCTGATTATTTTTTAAGAAAGACCATCTTTAGTTAATTTGGATTCAAGTTTATGCAAAATATTTTCGTAGAATTTCATTTGTACTGAAGGAAAACACCAGTGCTTTTTTTCTGGCTGAAAAGACACCAGCTGGAGCAAACTAATGAGCCCCAAAAAGAGAACATTTGTACAGCTGGAGTCTGAATGTTATCAAGCTGCTTGTTTTTGATTGATACTGTAACAGTCATGGTAGTGGAAGGTGACCAATAATACTCCCTCTGTGACAATGTAAATAGTATCATCCAAGAGTGATTGCCAAACAAAAATATTCATAGGTTCAACTCAATTTGGGTAAGCATCCAAGACTTCAGATCTTTCTTCTAATTGCCTAACCTATTGGGGTCTCCAATTTTCAGTCAAAAATAGGTTGATCAGTGGCTCGATTAAAGTATTCCGGATTGCTCTGGTACTTGGTATCAGCCCAAGGCAGGAGGGATGATAATAAGCAAGAACAGGTTTTGAAATCAATGTCTCTTAAGTTTTTAAAAGATACACTTTGAAAAAGAAGTTTAATTCTTGCTGTTTACCTTGAGGTAGATCATTCTTCAACATCAGCTTCAATTTGTGTATTTAATACACAGAATAGATAGTGCTGTTATTCCTGTTGATATATGCAGCCATGTACACAACAGAAATTATTTAAAAGTTTTACAAGACATGTCTACATGATCTTCATCCAACTCCAGTGGAGGCAGACTGCCCTGGAAGCAAGTAAAACCCAGCCCCATCTGAACACAGAGGGAATTGGTTGGTCACTATGGCCAAAACTTTTCTGTGCTTCTAATCAGCACAGGAGTACACCTGGAGGGAGAGGCCTCAACAAGAAAAGAAGAAAAAAGTACAAGCACATGTGAAGCAACTTGTGGAGGCAACAGGAGCACTTAAGGTAGAAAAATGGATGTATGAAAAATGCAGAAGCTAAGTAAGATTATAGGTATGAAGGCTATAGGTATAGACTATGAAGGGCTGTAAGCAATCTTTTTGTATGTTTTTGCCAGGTAGTGGAAGCACTGTGTCCAGAGCTAAAGCAATAAGGTTCAATATTTTGGAGAAGCGGGGTGGTTTTTTTTTCATTTTTTTATTGTGCTTTTGGAGTATTTAATGCCTCACTAGACCTAAAAAACCCTAGGGTCCCATGCTCATTTCAATTCAATTAAGATATACAGGCTGTGCAAAATATACATCGATAGGGAGCCACATTTTCAGAAATAACTGCTTACCCATGCACTTTTTAGCTCATTATAACAGACTCATGGAATCCAACTTTAAATAAAGGCTGTTGGTGGACTAAGTTACAACATGGTATCAAGAGATTTCATGAACTAGATATATTCTATTTTATTAAGCTTTCATTATATATAGTATGAGTCAGCAAAGCATTCAGCAGAGTGCTAAGCAGAGTCCTGGTACTTACTCTAAATCTTGAAGGCAAATATTTTTTGCCAAGGGCACCCTGTAAATGAACTGTAGGTTTTGGCCCTCTCCCTGTTAAAACAGACGTGACAGAGCACCCACCTCGCAGATTTTGGTTCTCCCATCAGAGACCCTGCCCAGGCCAGAGAAGACAGCGCAGCCCTCCCCTCCCTGCTGCGGGCAGCCGCCTCCTTCCACAGCCATACCAGCCAGGCAAACACACCCCTACCCTAAGATTTTATTTGCAAGATGACAAAGATTTATATATTTTTTTAAAAAAAAAATCTGAATAAGCAAACAAGTCATTTCTCTCATAAAGTTACTTACTGGGCTTTGGGGCGCAGGCAAGGGCTGTACCCCCCACCATCCTACAGCCAGGGTGCCAACACTCTGCCTCTGCCCCACATGCAGCCGTGCTTGGCCAGGGGGTGCCATGCGGCTGTTTCACATTATAAACACACTGGTGTACACCATGAGATAAAAAAACACTCTGCAACCGTGTTTGTAGGAACTCACTACTTTTATACAGTTTCCATCTCGGTCAGGTGTTTGAAATCAGCCAAGATTTGCGAGGAGCCAAGAGGCCTGTCAGGGGATGGCAGCGCATTTCCTCAGGTAACCAAAAGCAGTTTCTAACATGGTTTCTAGTACTTTCCTCCAGTTGTTTCTTTTACAACAACAAGAGCACCTTTGCACCTGCCAACACCACAAATAACACTCATGCCATGCTGGTCAGGGAGCCCTGTCACCCCTCTGCCAAAATGGACTAAAACCCTTCTAACCTGCAGAGAGAGCCTGTCCGTGTTCACACCATGAGAGACTAGTTGAAAGAATCACAGCCCAGGGAAATTACTTTGATCATTAAATTTCCTCCACCGGGGCCCTCAATCGTCTAGGTGAGGAAGGAGCCGGGTGTCGCACCTGGGGCTGGGTGCGCCAGGGCCGGGCTGAGGCTGCAGCCAGCTGCTCTGTCTGCCCCTGCACCGCACAGCTGTGGCCACTCACCCTGGGAGAAGGGGCCAGAAGGGGCCAGCTGTTGCCAGCAGTTGCCAGCTGTTGCCAGTTGGCTATTTCAGGAAGAGCAGGGGAGCTGCTTTCCTGAGAGGTGGGGTCTGTTTACAGGCCCTAGAGCTGCTCAAGAGGAGCTGAGCTGAGATGGGGTGGGTAGGGTAGGGAAGGTGAATGCACGTATGCTGGGGGGTGCCTGTAGTAAATGTCTCTTTTGGCTTTGTGCTGTCTAGTATGTATTGTCTCTATGTAGCACCTTACCAGCTCTGGTCTGTGCTGAAGTAAAGCCTAGTTAAGGGTGTAAAGTCTTTCTGCTTTATTGTAGGGGAGCGGGTAGGCCCCTCCGTGAGGCGTTAGACTTGCTTAGGGCTATGCTACCAGTGGGACCAGGGGCAGTGTTTTGGTGGGCAGGAGGCATTAAAGCATCAGCAAGCAGGTGGGTGGGAACTCTGTTGTGTGACTTGGGGGGAGTAGGGGGACACAGCCGGGTCCCCTAGGCCATGAGGCTGAGCAGGAGCCATATGCCATTGGGCTGCAGTAAGCCTGTGTGCCTCGCAGGAGCGAGGGGCTCTGTGGGGCCTGGCGTGCAAAGGCAGGGCTGAGCTTTAAAAAATAAAGTCTCCCTGAAGAAAAGGTGTGAAAAAGGCAGTAGGGTAAGGGGAAAGAGCAGTTTCAGAGGGAGCTGCCAGGCTGGTCTGGGTCCCCTTCCCAGCTGATTTGAGTAACTGTATCTCAGCCAACAGGAACATGGCGGAGGGAGAGGAGCAAACTGGTGGGCTCTGATGGGGCTGACTGGTGAGTTCTGTGTGCTTTGTGGTTATTGTTTCCCCCTCAGAAATCAGACCTGACAGTACACGAGACAAATATAGTTTGAAAGTACAGTGAGGCACTTCAGGTATGTCCAATACTCAGTTTACTTGTTGCAAATGCACCCAAAACGGTGATAATGAAATGTAATTCCCCTTGGAGTGGGGGAGGGAGAAAAAGTAGCTAATGATTCAATGTTGGCGCAATTCTTAATGTATTCTCTAGTTCAGGCCCTTTATGCTGTTGCATTTTTAAACTTTCCCTTGGAAACATAATGTCAGAGGTGGTAGTGGAGATTTTACAGTTGTTATGGTTTTAGGCAGTTGAGCCTGGTACAACATACCTGTCTTTGCCAATACTTCTGTTATAGTAACAACTTCTGTTAGAGTAACACATTAAGGTTCTTGTGATGAAGGGCTTTGAGACCTCCCCGTTACAAATAATGACTGCTTGATTCACCTTTGAAGTAGATAGGAAAGCTGCAGTCAATTTCCTGCAGTATTTGATTATATTGTAAAGTATATGTAAAATTTTATTTTTTAAATGGCACTGCTCTGAAAGCTGCAGTGAAAGGTAACGTGAAATCGGCAGTCTCAACGCTATATCGTAATTTCTTTGCTTTAGCTATGGGATAAAAGAATGAAGCAAATTACCCTATTTTGTTTTGCTTTCTGGACGCTTACACCTTTTTTTCTTTTTTTTTAATAACACAAGTTGATACCAGCATGTAGGCAGTTGCAGTTAACTCTAGGATTAAAGTGTTATGTGCCAACATCAGACAAATAGCACTCAGAGAACGAGTTGGTGGTGTAATATGTGAAGCAAGTGTTGAACAAGCATACATGTAGCACTAACAAATCTGTCTTAATTTTCAGCATATGCAATGTATGTTCTTTACCGCAAAGTGGTAGTGGGGTCAGACACAAGACCTTGTAATAGCTTTCTTCATCATTAAGGATCTTTGAAAGAATGAAATAGTAGTAGTTTAAAAAAGAAGAAAAAGAAAAAATACATGCTGAAGGGATGCTGTTTTCTTATAAATCACTACCTGGTATTCCACAGGATTAGTCAGAAGCTGGCTGATGTCACAGTTCATTCTTCTCAAAGAAATAAGTATTAGCTGTTTCTTGCATAATATATAAAAAAATCAATTTAATATATAAACTAATAATAAGTACTGTGTGGATTAATTTATTAGTGATTCTGAAGTGCTAAAATGAAATATAGTACCTGGATCAAGGGTTGAGTGTTGTTTTTAACACCTGAATGATATTCAGTAGTCCTCCAGACAAGATATTAGATGCTAAAAGGTGGTATGTGTTTTAGGTTGTCGTCTTAAGATCTTTTTTGCATGTTTCTTTTGTTGTAAAATCCTAGTGCTTGCTGATAACTATGTAGTCAGATGTAGTAGAACACGACATATGAAGAAACTAAGGGTACCTTCTGTCTTGCGGGCAGCTGGAAAAGTTTGCTCTGTTCCTACCCTTCACTGAGAGTGCTGTAATTCTGAATTTATGGGCCTATCAGTGCCAGGTCTGAAGGTCATGGTGCCAATGAGCGGTTAGTCCATGGATGTGCAGAATGCTTTATCATTTGTCTCCAGCTTCCCAGAGTCTTTGAGATGGTCTTCGCTCCCTCTTTTTGTGTGAGAGCTGGGAGAAACTGTGTTGGCATCTCAGTCAGCAGTTCAGAACTTTCTCCTACACCTAATTGGTATTGGTTCATGTAAATACAGCAAGGCCTGGATTCAGTGACTGAGTCTAGTATATGTATAATTCTGCTCTAGGACAGCTGAAAGCAACAGTCTCTCATATTGTCCCAGTATGAGGTGGCCCTAGTCTCATCTAGAGACACCTTGGATGAAGAAAAGTTGGAGGGGCTTTTTCTTGGGTGCAATTGGTAGTTGTCTTAGCTCACCTTAAAAGAAGTGTGTGGCAGGGGGAAATCTGATTGGGTTTCTGTCTCGCTTGTCACATCTCCCAAATTATCCTCAGAAGTTTGAGTTATTTACTGAAACTCACTTGTCACTTTAATTGCATTCAAGTTGGGGTTGGTAAAAAAAATCATATGGGAATGACATGGGAAAATTAGGGAAGATAAGGTTAGTGGTGAATATATGTAACAGTAGAACCAAAATATCCAATTCAAAACCTCTCATATTTTTTATTTTGCTTCTTAATTTGTAAAGAAAGGGAACAAGCCTACTTCTTTCTTTTGAGGATCACTTTTAGAGGTGATGCATAGCTTATGGTACTACAGTAACTTCTGAAGGAGAGCTGGGGCAAAGATAGAGCTACTGAGATTATCAAGAGCATTGAAAGCTTGCTGATAGAGCCACCAAATTAGACATGGGCACCTTGTATCTCTGGCAGTTGGGGGCGGTGGGGGGGAGGGGGAGGGGGATAAAGGAGTGTTGTTTATCTGAAGTAGTAAAAATGTCTTAAAGTATAGTAGTGGGTAGTGTATAACTTTTTCATTATCCTGTCACACTCAAATTCTGCTTTGCAACACCTCAAAGTTAAAAGCAAAAGAAGCCTATTGCAGTGTATGCTCTTTCAGGTGAGGTGGGGTTTTGCTGCTTTTCCTATCTAGATTTCAGACTTGTTTTAATTTCCGATCTCATCCTTAAGATGAGATGAAATAACAAGGGACTACAATGCTAAATTCAGATCAAAGGAAGCCACTGCTTTTTTTTTTTTTTGGTTGCAGATCTAAAACGATGAGATCAAATAGCTATTTATTCTATGTTAATTTCAGTGTCACTTTTGAGGAAAGGATATTCTCTTTTCACAAAAAGTTGTCTGTGCATTATATGGTTTCTGTGGCTTTTTGAGTATGGTGAAAATCCTGTTGTTAATTTTTGGTGCTCTACTGAAAGTGAAAAACCAGATGCAGTTTAGGCCTGCCAGATACTTTGTGTCTTATGTGGATACATGCATTTGTGCATGCCTTTTTAATGAGAGCTGCAAAAACTTCTAGTCGTCTTTACATGGCCAGAGCTTTGTGGTTATGTGAAATGGGTATGTAGAAACCCATACTCAGTTAACTGATGTATTATAAATTCCTCTGTGTGTGCAGGTGGAGTCAAAAAAAAAAAAAAAAAAAGCACCACCCAAGGAAACCCCACTTAAACTGGAGATGTGGAAGACATTCAGACTCACAATAATGATTAGTGCTGGACAACTGAAAATACTACATATAGATGATTGCTTCTGTAGTTTTTTTTAAAGTTTGAGGGGTTTTCAATAAAACAAAGGGGTTGTTTCTTTCCTACATATCCTAAATTTTTAAAAGCTGAGATTAAAGGAGTGACCTGAATCAATTTGGCAGACCTTTCCCGTGAGTTCTGCCCTGCAACAACAGCTGTCTGAAATGGAAGACTGGGGAATTTGCCAGTGTATACGATGGCATGTCACACCACTGCTGAATAACTCTATACCCTAGATGTCCACGCACATCTAGCTATAAAAGATATGTTTGAATATGGGTGGAGATGCCTTGTGTAGCCTAATTTCTGCTATGTTTGCCTTTAACCCAGAATATCACTGAAATGTGAAATATGACTAGGACTGTAGCTTTGAGGGGCGTGTACAGTGCCTCTCCAGTAAGTCTGACTTTTCTACAACATATGTGCTCATATGGGTTTTCCTTCTCCATGGACTAAAACCTAGTGGTTTTCAGTGCTTTTTTGAATGCTCATAAGATATAGAGGAGTAGAAGTAGCACCAGAAACAGGCTTCTGGCATTTAATATTCAAATAAGAACATAAGACCTCCTAATGCTCAAGGCAATCTAAAATCTCTCCAAGCAGTAATTAGCTCATAAGATTTTTCCTTAATTAAAGTTATATTAATTAGGAAGCCACTTAAGTCATAAAGTTTCTGGAGTCTGGACAGTACTGAAGTTTAACTTTGTTTATGTACTGGAAGACAGCGAGCTCTTCCTATAGGAGAGGAAGAAGTAGATTTTTAACATCTCTGACAGTTAAAGACTAGAAATCCTGTGTATTTGTCATTGTTATTCTAAATCTGCTGTTGTAGGTCCACTTCTTTGAATATGGATGATTTATTGACTTACCCATTTTGAATCGAAAACAAGATTCTGTCATTCAGATTATCATAGTGAAAGGAATAGAGGAGAGGCTGAAACCTTTGAAGGCAGGAATACTTTTGTCCCTAGCTAGTGGATAAGCCTTTCAAGCAGGGTTACAGCTAACAAAAGGGTTTATGTAGCTAAAGAACACACCATGTGTTCCACAGCCCAGTCCTTTTAGCAGTCTTCATCTGTGATCAAAACAGAGAAGTGTTAGGGATTTGAAAGTGCACAACTAGAAGTAGATTAGAAAATGCAAAAATAAAATACTTGTGCATTTCAGAAATGTGACATTGTGAAAGGAAAGCAGTGTGCAGAAGCTGTAACTATCAATGCTAGTGCAAAAGCTTTTTTCCCCTTCCCACTTTTCCTCTAACTTACCCAGCAGTTACTTGTAAAAAGAATTCTCAAGCTAGAATATCTTTTGTCACAGCAGTTACCACTCTAATGACAACGCTGAAACTCTGAACTCCGTACCAAAGCAACAGTTTCTTCTATGGCCTTATTGTTTGTTTCTGCAGTACCTTAAGAGCCTCAGTCTACATCAGTTTGGGGCAGACAGGTAATAAATAGTTACGCAACATGGTGAGCTAAGGTTCTTGATTGATAAGGGTTCATGAACCTGATGGGTAATCTGCCTGTCACTGTGCAGCAAGCTGGGCTTGTGGTCTCACTTCTTGGTGTCCTGCAAGATCCTAGTGTGTCATGGACACATGCAGTCATGACCTTGAAATCTGCAGCTGTGAGACTTGAAGCTTAGTTTATTTTCCCACAAAAAAATGTATTTTTTACATGCCACTTGTTCCTCAACCACAAGTGGCACTTGTATGCATAACTCATTCTCCAGCATCTACTGTTAAGCAGATGATTCTTCACTGTTTATCTGTTGGGTTTCTCTTACTCACACCATTTGATCAGTCACATTACTGTCATGGTGACAGTCTGGTCTCTTCCTTATGTGTATGTTGCCATAACTGAACAAGTATTAACTGTTTTGATTTTTTCTTGTTCCAAATGAGAAAGCATATATAGGCTGCCTTCCGTTCTATTGTCTTCAGCATTGTAAGACATGTATTATAAAACATGAAGTAGGGTAATCAGCATGCTAAAGTGATAGCATCTCTTTAGCAAGAACAGTGCTTCCCAACTTCAGGATAAAGAGAACACCAACAGGCCTGAAATAATAGGCAAGTTAGGTGAGGAAGAAAATAAGTTATATCATGTAGTGATTATGGTGAGCCAAGGCAGAGAACTAACTCATTCCAACTAATGCAATGTTTGAGATAAAACGCCAAACTGAGATTTTTATGTTCAGGCCAGTATTTCCTGCAAGATCCTTATAACTTTCTAATGTGATTACCCTTTCTGGTTAAGGTTTTCCTACCTGAAAAATGTTTATTTCCTAGGAATATCAGGTATGACCTTCCCACAAAGCAGAAGAAAGGGGCGTTCCTGAGTTATTGGGGATAAAGCAAAAGACCCAAGATTACTTACAATGAACACTTGCCAAGACTTTGTGAGCCATGCTTCAACCCACAGTGGACTTGAAGGGTATTACAGAATAAACATCTAAAAATGGGTCTATAATGGAAACGTTGACAGACCTAAAAGCAAAGCAGTAAGCAGGTGCCACTATAATTAAGAGCGATGACCCTTTAAAGAAAAGGGTTGCCGTCAGGTAAATAAACTGCCATTGTGCAGCCCACCTTGTTAAACAGGAAAGCTTGGAAAATGATTGGAGAAACAGCATCAATCAGTGTTACCTTAGACATCAGTTACAAGGTACAGCTGACTGCTGTGGGACAAACGTAGCGTATGTACTATTAAAAACAAAGTCTTTGTCCTGAGAGTTGTGCTACAGGTAATCTGAACCCTTGAATTTATATCCTGTTTGCAGTTATCAGGTTCTTCAACATAATTTTTAATCATGTCATATTTTCCCTCCTCAAATATTTGTAAGTAATATACGAGGTCAGGTGGCTAGAAATAGTTGAGATAAGTGAGCTGAGCTTCAGTCTCTTGTGTAGTTGATGTCCCAGCATAATTCTGTATGCATGTTCTCCCCTTTTTGAATTTCACATTTTGATGTTACTGTAATTGTATCTGATCTTGACTATTCCAGGTTCATGGATTACTGCAGCCAGTTGGTGCTGGGTTGTTTGGTATGGTTTTCTGGCTGTTGAGTATCTTGTTACTGCAAGTCTCACTTCAGGCAGTTTCACAGAAGCATGGTGAAATTGCTGAATGATCACTGCTTTGATTGGCAGGGGACACGAAGTCACAGCTGAAGCCTTGTGTCATCATGGACTGCAAAAGCAATAGTGTTTTTAGTGTAGTAAAAGAAAACCCAGTATGGAGTTTGGAATAGTTTTGTTCATTATCAAGCGTATCTCATTCTAAAGATTTATTTTACATGTTTTCCCCTAAATGCAAGCTCTTCTATGGGACAGTATGATTTTTTTATTATTATTATTTTGTTGCAGGGAAGGTAGCCAGGCTGTCTCAGGCTTTAACTCATGTTACTGGGATTTTGGAGGGGCAGGTTCTAACAGTCTATGATGTGTATGATCTAAGAGGGAGTAAACTGCCTTTTTTTTTCCTTTTTTTTTTTTTTTAATCAAAGATAATGATTTGGACTTGCCAGATCCTGGGTTTAAGGCTGATTTAAAATTTAAATAAGCTCACAAAGTAATTGAGTTAGTGGTGCAAAATCCTATATAGCTGCATTTAATTTTTAACCTATCTTGTCCACTCTTACCTTCAGATTCTAAACCTTAACTGCTTCTCTGCTGGGGAATAGAGAAGTATAATTGTGCAATTAAACTGTAGCATCTAGAAAATAAAATATTTTTCCCCCCTCCAATTTGACGCTACTACACTTTCTATCCATTAATCTTGAACTATTACCAGAAAAACATGGTGTCGATCAGTTTGAACTCCAAACTGACTGCAGCTTTTGAAGCAGCAGGAATTTTTTTTCCTCTGGCAGTCTTTATTTCTAGGTATGGCACAACTTGCTAGCATTTGCAGACTGGTATGTGGTTTCTTTAGCAAAATTGAACATATAGGTGCAGTCTTAATGAAAATTAATTTATAAATTGAGTTGTATTGTTTTTAATGACTAGTTAATACCTGTTGTGTGTGTGAAAGGAGCCTGAAGCTATAAAGTTTACAGCAGCTGCAAATTTGACCACTAAAAAAGCAAAGCATGGCTTCTGAAGATTTTACTTTTTTTTTTTTTTTTAACTCCTTACAGATTGCTTGTTTATCAAACTGGCCACTTTGATAAAGCAGCTTATCTCTGATCAAGAGCACAGTATCCATCAACTTCAATTTCTTAACTTCCAGGAATAAGAGTCTATCTTTCATTATCTGAATCTTTACAATACTTCAATTTTTGAATAAGAGTTTGTATTTAGCAGCCACTTTCTTTTAAACATGAGATCCTGGGTGTGTTGGTTGACAGCTGGATGAATAGGAGCTGGCGGTGTGCCCAGGTGGCCAACAGCATCCTGGCTTGTGTCAGAAACAGCATGGCCAGCAGGACTAGGGAAGTGATTGTCTCCTTGTACTCAGCACTGGTGAGGCCACACCTGGAATCCTGTGTTAAGTTTTGGGTCATACACTGCAAGACAAACACTGAGGTGCTGAAGCATGTTTAAAGAAGGGAAACGGAGCTGGTGAAGGGTCTAGTGAGCAAGTCTTGTGAGGAGCCACTGAGGGAAATGGGAAAGTTCAGCTTGGAAAAAAGGAGGATCAGGGGAGACCTTGCTCTCAGCAACCACCTGAAAGGAGGTTGTAGTGAGGTGGGGATCAGTCTCTTCTCCCACATAATAAGTGATAGGACGAGAGAAAAGGGCCTCAGGTTGTGCCAGAGATGTTTAGATTGGATATTAGGAAAAATTTCCTCCCCAAAAGCATTGTCAAGCACTGGAACAGGCTGCCCAGGGAGGTAGTGGAGTCACCATCCCTGCGGGTACTTACAAAATGCGTAGCTGTGGTGCTTACGGACATGTTTGAGTGGTGGGCTGGGCAGTGCTGGGTTAATGGTTGGACTTGATCTTAAAGGGCTTTTCTAACCTGAACAATTCTATGATTCTTTTTTTATTCTTGCTTGTCAGCCATTTGGTGTTTCCCTTCCCTCAAAAGTCAGTCTAATGCTCTAACAGGTACTGGGTAGAGTATGTCTTCCCCTGATCTACTAGCTATGGTCCTGTCAATATAGCACAGAATGCTGTGAGCCTTCTTTGCTTCTCAGTTCCCAGCCTGTATTGTTGCGAGGGGCTCTTACTTCCCAGGTGCATGACTGCTTTTGTCTTTGAATTTCACAAGGTCCCTCTTGTCCCATTACTTAGACTGGTTTTTAGGCCTGTCTGAAATAGCGGCCCTGCCTTCAAGCATGTCAAAGGGTGCCACCAGTTTGGTGTTGTCAGCAAACAGACAGCATTATATTACCTCCTCAGAGTCATTGGTAAAGATGTTAAACACAACAGATCCCTGTGATATTCAACTTACTGGCCTTGGTGCAAGATATGAGTAGGCGCTATATATTTAAAACAAACACAGTGTACTTTCTGTGTATAGTCATCTCTTGCATAGCTTTAGTAACACAAGGTGAGTCTTTTACATGACTTGTTATCATTTTTGTTTCCCATTAACTTTATTTCCACTGCTTATGGCTTCACTGTGACCCCACTGTATTGTATTCACACTAATAGTGGCAACACTGCATTTCCCTTAGCCTTTGCTTTCTCAGCCTGTTGGCTGTAGGTTGTTCTACATGCTGGTTCTGCAGCTGCAGCAGCTCTGACCAGGAAATTGAAATGGCAAGCAGAGGCATTCTGGGGAGGGAAATGCATTTATTTCCTAAATGGCTGTCCAGTTGCATAGGTTAGTAATGGCTTCTGGCTCAGACTCTGTTCTTGGGAAGTACAGCTATTCAGTAAAGAGAGGGATACCTTATAATTGACCCAAAATGTGTTAAAAGAGTAATTGCTGCTTATGATCGCATGGCATCATTTGATCTTGGCATTGTTTCAGGTTTTTGACTGGAGAATGAGGCTTTTGGTGGCTTTGGTCTGTTCTGAACACCCAAATTCCCTTTCTTGCAGCATCCTGGCAATGCTGTCATTCAAAATAAGAGAAGCAGAAAGGTCCTGCTAGCTCAGATTCAGACTTAGTGCTGCAAGAATTCATGTTAATGCAAAGAATGGATTATCTTCCAGTTTTAAAACAAACTTAGTGTGTAACTTAAACACCCTGATTTTTCTCTTCTCTTTAGTTTCTGATTAGAAATCTACTGTAGAAGTTAGCTGGAATAATGACAGCTCCTTTACTAAGGTACACTGGCTGCATATTATGATAGCAGCATAGAATAAACTTGCACTTCCCTTGTTTTCCTGCCTTGAAAGATATGTGAACCTCTAATGCTCTAACTGAAATATTAAGCTTCCAGTGCCATCTGGTTTAACTGGTTCTGACACTCTCAAATAAGTTTATTAGGAGGCTACTGAAATAAATGTAGCTGCCTTTCAGAAAGGTATACTGACCTTGCTCTTATAGATGTGGGTGGGCAAGGTTGAGTGTAATCATCTATCATCACACATAATACTGGACAAAGTGGAAAGAGCAAAATACCATACTCACAAAGACTGTAAGCCAGTGACCCATGCCATTATCTTCCAGAGCTGCTTTTCAAGCAGCAGTGTACAGTGTGGAGCAGTATCTTCTCCATGAAAAGAAACGCAAATATAAACTTTTGCCTCTTCCTGACATCGAGGAGCACGTTCTCCATTCACTCATGAAAATTTTACGGTTGTTTATTCAACCTTTGCAGCTTGCTGTCTCTACCTGAAACCTGCCTGAATATGTCTGCTTCTTACAAGACCTGCTTATAAGCAGTGGAATCCTTAAGTGTCTTGCCTCCAGCTTGGCCTCTGGAAGTATTGCTCAAGGGACTTAATCTGGTGATCTTTGAGACCATTGCTATTGAAATTGAACACTACTTAACCTGTTTAGTTCTTACTGGAAACAACACAAGAAGGTATGCCCTACTTGGTTAGAACAATGCTCCTTCAGTCTTCAATAAGGACATTGTAATTAGGAAAAGCACACACAGTATCTGTTGTCTGTTCCCTTCATCCTTGTGCAGCATCCTCAATGGCTGTAATAGGGATTGCCTGTTACACTTGGCATCTGTTTACGGGCATGTTTTACAAGTGCAAAAACCAGTAGCATTAACATGAGTGGTGGAAACAAACCTTCTGTCTGTTCAGGCTTCAACATGCAGTTTCTGAATCGCTCCTAATGCCACAATATTCCCTCTCTATGAACCAAGTTACTAAGATGGTACCATTTTGTTGTAGAATTCTTTTCTCTTTAAAATACTTTAACCCTTTAATTAAATTCAAGCAAATAACATTTTAATTTCCTATGTCACACAGGGTTAATCCATTCTTCACAGTGAAGTGCAAAAATTTTGGAAATAGCGCACTCTGTTCCACTGCCATCCATATAAAATTGTTTACACTCCAGGCCTATTGCTTCAGGAAATTATTGATAGGAACAGCTGCTCCTTCACAAGAAGAGTAGAAAAGTCCTTCTTCTCTGACCAGGGGCACTTCTTAGCCACCTTTACTCTATCACTGTGACACAGAAGCATGGAAGATTGGATTTCTGACTTTAAAGAATAATAATAATAAAAAATAAGTAGGAAAAACTTTCTAAAACTTCACTTGAACTTTTGTGAAGCTCTGAGCCATCTCCCTGTGCTCAAAAGGATTTGTTCAAAACAAAACGGAATTCAGAGCATAAGATATACAGTACAATCAGTATCCAACTTCAAATGCATCTCATTGCTACAGTTGAACATTATAATTACAATTACAGCTCTGCAGTGCTTTATGCATAAATTATTTAAATTAAACCACATTGATTATTCAGACTTTATCTCCAAGAAACACTTCTAAAAGCCTGCTCACACTCATGTTACAACTCATTCCTAACATGCAAAACTATTAAAGACTAGGTTATTTTTAAAAATCTTTTTGGAAATAGACTCTGAGCAATGACTTGACTTATTTCAAGTTGAATGAGTCTTGGGTTAAATGTATTTGGTGCTGGTCTGGTGATTTCAGATCTACCTTCAAGCTCAGTTGAGTAAAAAGAGTGCTATTCTGCCTTTGCTTTCTTGGTAGGAAAGTAGCATTCTGTGGGGTTTTTATGCAAAGCAAAAGCCTCTCCAGTAAAAATAAGGAATTCTTTCTTATTACCTTGAAAAAGCAGCCCCAGCTGTTATAGTAATTTGACATATTGGCAATTAGTTGTTTGAGACAATCCTAACAAGAATAATATTTGCAGGTGAAATGAGCTTCATGGGAGATGGTCTGACCAGGGTAAACATCACTCCTCAAGGACATCTCTGGTTTTGAGCATTTCTCATGGGTGGCTGGGGAAAGCAATGTGATCATTTCATTCCTCTGTAGCCAATGTGGGCAGATGAAGCAGGTTAGACTAGCCTGTGATAGAAGCCCCAGCCCATCAGAGAATGTCCAAAAGCAGGGAAGAGTAATGGGAATTCCCCCTTTGCAGCTCCTCATTAGCCTGCACTCAGAGATCTGGTAAAAAAAAAAAAAAAAAAAACACCTCAGTTTCAAAGTACAATATATTTTTTCTTTAATATTAATTTTTGGTTACTTTTAAAATCAGAAAGTTCTTCAAAAGTTGCAATACTTAACTATAGACCATGAAGCAAATACATTACATATTTTAATAAGAAAAGATGTTATGTGAATCAATTGCTGTCCTGCACTAGACTCTCTATTTTTATTTCTTCTTCAGGGAGAAGGAGTGGAAATAAGAAAAGCATAACTTCTAGTGATCATATTATCCCTTTCCCTTTGTGAATTCAAACAGTACAATGAAAGATGGATGTTTATTGCTATGTTACTGTTAAAATGCTTAGCAGATCCATGGAGTATCTGAATAACCAGGTGCTTGATTCTCAGAGTTGGCTAAGTTTCCTGAACTGTTCAAACAATCTTCAGCGCAATTTGAACTCCTGCTGTGGGTGCTTCTTAGCAAAGAAACTCTAAAACTTGGAAATGGTGGGGGGGAAAGCCAGTCAGAAGATAAAGTGAAAAAGTAGGAGTAAACATCAAGACTCATCCAAGAGGACAAATCCTATCTTCCTTGACACCCTATTTCAGAGGAACAGTATGTTTGTAGTAAATCCAGTCCTGGTACCTAATAGCTACAGACTGGCTTATACTCAGAAGCAATAAACAAATACGCTCAGAAAAAATGAAAGCCAAGTGATGTTTCATTTTAGTATCTCCTAACAGTGGTGACCTTGTTAACTCTGTACTGGATGTCTGTACATCTTGCACTCTGGACTATGTTGTGTTCCAAAACACCCTGTGGGTCCCTCATGAGAGGAAGATTCTCATGGCCTTGCCAGGTACTGGATGGTGGCAGTCTGCATTTAGGCACCACAAATTGATGCTTTCTCCATACTCTGATAGAAGGTAAAGCAGCAGTAGGGCGTGGAATTATTGAAGTGCATTGCAGATGTTCCTGAATGTCCTGGAACAGTATAGTGAGTGTTTTATAAACACAGAACAAAGATATGCCTCTTCCAAAGGGTTTTTAAAAACACAAGAGACAAGCGAGGTCAGATGTATTCAAGCCAGACAGGGGACTTGGAGAAGGATGAGTAATCACAGGCAGCGTGTTACCTATCCCCTTCAGATTTAAGCGTAAGCTTACAGTTGCTGGCACTAGTTACAGAAATCACGCTAGAAAGTGATGGACTTCAGGGTTGGGTTGTTTTCCCATAGAGTTGGAGAAAGGGTGGAGAGAGCAAAAATGCTTTATTTTTGGTGTGAGGGGTTCCAGCATATTAGTCCCAGAGCAAAAAGGGAAATGGAAAACAATATTGAATTTATGCTGTTGGGAAGCATGACTTTTTCCCCACGTGGTGTTTCCATGTGTCTTATACACATACACTACCTGTATATAAATTAATATTATGGTAGTGAGGTCAACTTACTTCAGGCTCTTAGAAATCTTTTTCCACAAAAACCTGAGTTCTCGAGATTTTTATGTTGAAAGGTGCTGTGCCTCAGCTTTGAAGACAGTCTTATTACCTCCTGAAGAGGAAAAAAGTAAATCTGAGTCTTGCAATTTGCCTGCATTGTATTGCTGCCTGTTACAGTGTAAAAGGGTAATCACTATCCCTTAAAATGGGAATTGAACGTTCATATTTTTTTGTGGAGTCATAAACTGTCAGGATAGGCTGGTTGTACAAAGAAGTCTAATCATTGGTGACTTGAATTCATCTGGATGGACTGCATGTTAATACAGCCGAATAAAGGTGCAGTATCTCAGCATGAAAAATGCGGGTCACCCTAAGTGACAAGAGCATGTGTCTGGTAGGCAGTCACTTTGGCAAGGATCTAGAAAGCACAGCGGGCAACCAGTTGAGAGACAGTTCTGTTGGGAGGCTGGGGGCTAGTCGTGTCCCGGGATGTGTAAGTAGAGAAGAGATTGGTGTCTTTTTAGAGAACATTTAACTCAAACTGAAGTGATGACCTTCCTACAGGAATGCTGGGTGAGTTTGGTGCTTGTGCTGTGCAGCAGCTGGAGAATTGCGATGGCAACTTCTCCCCTTAAAACGTATGACTATGAAAACTCAAAAGCTGTAGAGTCTTGAGACTATTAACCTCACAGGCTATTGATATTTGCATTGGTAAATGTGTCATTTAAGATTGGATTCTGTATTAACTTTTTATTTGACCTTTGATATTGTTGCTATTACATATATATTAATGTGTGTAGCAGCAGGTGCTCTCTAAAATAAATATTGTTAGACAGGACAGTAATATATGACCTGAGTTTAATCGCTGAGGCAAATTACTAGTTTGAAATTCTGGCATATCTGCAGCAATAACTTTCTTGCAAAATACTTATTGTTACCAAACCAGCTGCGATGTAGATAGAGATTGCACTACTCTAATCCTATCAGTACAAGTCTTTAACTACTGGGATATAATTTTCCACCCTCACCCTCTATGGGCAGTCACTTACCTTTGTTCCAGCATGCCACTATGGGAGGCTATTATTTTGCCTACCAGCTTCTCATTTTGGGGAGGCATAGGTGTATTGCAAAATGATTGAGGTATGCAAAGGAAAGTGTCCTCCATGACCAGCAGTGCTGTAAAGGGACATGCCTTTGCTTGTCAATGTAAGCTTTAAGAGTGATAACACATGATGGTAGTATCAGTAATCAAGTATTTGGCATCAAATATGTAACAACAAATAGCTGCAAACATCTGCAGAAAAACAGGTTAGAATACCTACAGCAAACCATAATATGTTTGTCTTTTCAGCAGAACTAAGACAAAATATATTAATAATTTGGTTCTGAGACCAAATTCAGTAAAGTTTTTAACCCTTTTCTCCATCAGTAATTTGGACTAGTAAAATCACTTAACCAATGTTTAATATTATGAATGTTCTTAAATCTGTTACTGGCCATGGACTGTTTCAAAATGAATCACTGAATTGTAGTGTGCAAGAACCTGGTTTTCAATTTACAGAAGGCTGTTTTAATCCTCTTATTCTTAGACATCTTAATTCTGAATTCCTCAATGTCACTTAAGGTTTTCACTTAGTTTAGTTCTGTTTCCTGAAAAATCAGTGGAAAGTAGAGGGAAGCCAATGCAGAATGTGTCAGAAAATTTCATGCTTATAGTGTACGTATTTTTTTCATATTACAGTGGTAATTTACTGTTGTAGAAAATGTAATGAAAAAGGATATGCTTTTTAAAGTGTAATTTTTCTGAACAAATAACTAACACAATTTTGCAGACATGGATATTTGGAGGAGAAATTAGTATTGCTATGACAGTTAGATACCTGATAAGAAAGAAAAATAGACCTGTTTCAAGTTGCTGAAATTGTGGAAGAAGATAACCTAAGATCTGAAATTCCTCTTGGGCTTTGTATCTCTTAAATTATAAATGAAAGGAAAAGCTTTCAACTTTGTATCCTTCATCACAAACCAAGCATTAAGTTAGCTCTGTGTGCATGGTAACTCGGTAACAATGACACATGGCTTGAGGGTCTATATAGAGTTAAAAGGTTGCATAAGAACCATTTCTTCTTCCCTGTGAGGCTACTCAAACCTTTCATCTTTGCATGATCAAGTAAGCAGGGCTGTATGGAGCAACCTTCAACAGCAAGATATTCCTTTCTTTTTGCAGCGATGGAAACCATGATTCTTCCATATGCTATTTCTTGGTGGTAAGGTTATAGCTCTTTTAGGTATGGTATTTGTAGCACTATATGATTTAGATCTTGACTTGCAATTTCATCTTTTCACTTCTGGAAAGAACCACTGTAGTTGCTTAGGGGCTTTTGTCTTGGTGGTTTGTGGGTTTTTTTCCACCCCAGTCTGGGTGTTTGACCCTCATAGGAAAGTTCTAACCTCAATACCCATTTTAGCTGTGTTTTGAAGTGAGTCAAAAGGAGAAACAATCTGGAATTCTCTAGTGACTCTCTGAAATTCAAAAGACTGCTTGTATATCAAGTCAGACCAATTCTCTGGATGAACGGGAATGTTCAGTTGTTTCTAAATAAAGTTTGAAGAAGAAAAACAACAAACATCTTATTTTCTCTCCCTCTCCCAATTTCCTTAAAACTTTCTTTAAGTTTGTCTATTTCCTTCTTCTACACTCTGTTTTACAGTTAAAAATATATCAACAAATCAGAAGTAAACCTTAATGTTGCATGCAAATTCTAAACTAACTGACTTCAGCTGTAAATAAAATCATGTCCAAGCAGGGTGACATGCTAAAGATGTTATTTCAAACCCTCATGGTTTATAGCCCACAATTCCATGATTATTTATCTTAAACTCCCTTTAAGATTCCCCATGTTATCACTGAAAATATTTTTTTGTTGTCTTTAATTACTCTGACAGAACTGCAGTAGGTTGTAGGTTGAATGTGTTATTAAACAGGCTACAATTAATTGTATGTTTCAAAGGCATAGCTCTATACTCCTCTACTCAGAACTGATAGCAACTATTCCATGATTAATTCTGTTTAGTAGGGTAGCTCTTATGGCTTGACCATAGCAGGATATTGATGTCCTATGGCAGAGCTGAGAAAAACTACAGACATGGGTATAATGCTTCTTTCTTTTTCCTATGCATAGAAGCACAAAGTATTTGTATCTAGCATATCTAGTACGTATGTGTTCAAGAATTATCTTGATGGCACTTGCACTTAGACTCTTTTATAATAGGGGTTGCCCACTGCCCTAACATAAAAGCACATCTTCACACACAACAAAAACAGAATTTGTTTAATAAGGAAAACCAGTGCTGTTTCCAAAACAATATAAAGTTGATCAAAACCATGTTAACTTTAAATCTGATTGATTCTTCTTTTCAATAAATCTGTGCCTATCTCATTTGTAACATGAAATGTTCATAACTGCAACTGGTTATAAACCCTTTTTTTCAGAAAATAAGCCATAAGCCATTTACCTAAACAGCAGCTACTGTTCACCATTATTCTTGGTTACTGTTACTTGCCTGATAGTCCCACATGCACATCATGAAAAGCTTTTGGAGAGATTTTCTATTGGTCTAATGTTCCTTTACTATCAGACAGTTAATCAGCTAACATGTAAAATGCAAATAAGAGCTTACAGATAGATATCCCAATAGCCTTTTCTACACTGATAGTGATCTTAAAAGACATTTTCCAGGCAGCTTGAAACTTCTTAGTCTTCACAAGCTGTTTTTTCTATAATCTCTTCTATTTTGCAGAAGCAGCCACACTTTGTACTCTTCATTCTGAATGTGCTTTTCACTGAAAGCACTTCTCATTTGCCGACCTTTATATTATCACTTGCATTTTAATATGATGATCTGTAACTATGTTGAAGGATGGAGCCACTTCCTAAAGCAACTTCCTTTTGAAGGATTTTAGTTTTTATATTGATGAGCTAAATGCTTAGAAGATGGAAACCAAAATTTCATGGAAAGAATTAATATGCACCAGCTTTTTTATTGTAGGAGACCTTGGAGATTATGGGCCAAATGTTGCCGAAGAGCCTAAAAGCCTGTGTGAAGTAGTAACTAATCTCCAGTGAATAGACCTTTTTTTTTTTTTTTTTTTTTTTTTTAATCAAGCCATTCTACTGTATTATGGAATCTTCTCTCTTCCTTTCAGTAATAGAAAAAAAATCCTAATAGTAATTACATGTAGGAGTACATATTTTAGAGAGATTTTTAACTTGCTATGGCCTTTTACTGTCAATTTGGCTTCCAGCCACATTAGTAATCCATAATCAACTCAGATTTATGAATGCATGTTGACTTTATTTTCAGTCATGAAGCTTCAGGGAAGCTGTTGCTAAAGGAAGCCTGAATTTGTTTCACTGTACGACTGGACTGTGGTTTTCTGACTGTGTTTTATTATGAGCTTATGCTAGTGACCTGCAGACAGGAGTCTCTAAGTCTGTAAACTGCACCTGCAGCCATAGGAGCTGTCAGTTAGGGAGTAGGTGTTCATCTGACAAAACAGTGGAGCAGATGACTCCTGTGGATACTACTTTTCTGAAACTTCCTCTAAGGTGAATGGAAAAGATGGACTAATGTTACTACAAAGGAAAGTAGGAAGCACAAGAGTCAGAAGAGGCTGTGAGCTAGAGGAAGACTGTTAAGATCTTAGGTATGTCTGAGTGGCAAGAAAAGGCGTGATGCAATCTCCACCACCCCCTTGTGTTTGCCAGCTGAAATAAAAGAATCGTAGCTTTTGGGAGCCTGGCTGAAGCTGATGTGTTGGCTTGCTTTCCAGTATTACCAAGGAAGTCAGTGTAAACACAGAACTCATGAAGCTGCATGTCTAAGAAAGGAGTATGTTATGAGCTGTTTCAGGCAGTTTAGGAATCGGTGTTTTTCCTGAAGCACTACAGCTGCTAAGCTGAACTTTCTCGCTGACACAGTCAGTACTAAGAAAGAGCAAAAGGACTTGAGAAATGGTGACTGGAGCCTACAAAGTCAGTAGAGCTAAAGTCTTACAATATTATATATGGCAGTAGTATTTCAGCCTAACGTTGCACTCCCCTTTCTCCTTTGAAAAACACGAGATACTTTCTGCTAAAAAAGATACTTTCTGCTATAGACACTAGCCATGAGCCTAAGACTGTCGCCCTGTCTTTTGTGCAGTCCTCAATGCTGAAAATCAGAGTGCTTGTGCATCAGACTACACTGTCAGTAACAAGGCATGATGCATGTCAGAGGCAAGTGTGGTTCACTACATAAAGCTGTGTGAGGGTGTTTAGCCTGGAGAAAAGGAGGGTTGGGGAGACCTTATGGCTCTCTGCAGCTACCTGAAAGGAGGTTGTAGTGAGGTGGGGGTCAGCCTCTTCTCCCACATAATAAGTGATAGGACAAGAGGAAACAGCCTCAAGCTGCACCAGGGGAAGTTTAGACTGGATATCAGGAAAAAATTCTTCCCCCAAAGGGTTGTCAAGCACTGGAACAGGCTGCCCAGGGAGGTAGGGGAGTCACCATCCCTGCGGGTACTTACAAGATGTGTAGCTGTGTTTGACTGGTGGGCTGGGCAGTGCTGGGTTAATGGTTGAACTCAATTGTCTTAAATGTCTTTTCCAACCTAACCAATTCTATGATTCTGAGCATTATTGATGTACTGAAGGGGGGAGATGGTTTTTAAGCATTATTCACTCATTCTTATAGAACCTTAATGGAACATAAGAACACATTGTTTGCATGTGATATCATTATTTGTCTAGATGAGAACGTAAAGAATAGAAAAAGCACTGAATTTTTAAACCATTGGTTAGTCAAAGAAATATATTCTGCTTATACTTTTTAATGTAACAAAGAAAAACAGGCTCTTGAAACTCAGAACTCTACAGTGCAAATTTTCTCACTATTCAAATCAATCTTGGCTTATAAGTTCAGAAATTGGATTAACTGTGACTGATTAAGGGAATAAATAGCATTTAGCATTTGACACTTAATTTGGAGGCTGTCATCACCTGTCCTGGCTTCGATGTTCATCAGACTGTGTCAAGAGGCTCAGTAAGCTTATCTTATGTGTAATGTATATTCTTCTTTCAGAAATCTCCCATCTGATTCAACATTCAAATAGCACTTATTCCAGTTCACAACTGACTATTAAAAGCGTGGACAGTCAAATATTGGCATCCAAAGTGTTTTCCACACATTCCAATTTGTTTCTTATGTTGTTTTAAATTCCTGGCTGCTGTCTTCCCACTGACCTTTCTGCAAACAGACACCAGTAGCCTTTCCTACCTGCACGGGGTTCTATTAACTATAAACAGACTCTGCAGGTTGGAAGAGTTTGCAAGATCATTCCAGTCACTAAAGAGGCAAACAAGCTGTAGCACTGAAAACATGTGGAAAAGCAAGTGTTATCACTTTTCTTACCATCCTTACATCTTTTTATTACTATGAGGTATGAAAGTTCCATCCGAGATTAGGGCTCTGTTAATTGAGACATGTGAAGAGGGAAGGTGGATTCCTTGCCCAAAGAATTTGTAACCTAAATAGTTAAAGCAGAAAAAGATTGGAGAAGGAATAGAGCACAGACAGCTGAGGTGACTTACCCAAGATTGCATGGCAAGAACTTAAGTCCACCATCCTCGCTTGCAGTTCAACAACCTGTTCTGTTCAGTGTGACAGACTATACAAGGGCTTGGTAGTGCTGTGCAGAATCCTGGCTTTGGTTTAATGTGTCCTACTTCACAAAACAATCTGACTTTAGTAAAGGTAACATGTACAGCTTCAGTTATTCAAGTTCTGTTGCTTCAGTCTCTGCTATCACCGGGGTCACTAGGTGAGTCCTGCATAGACAGCTATAGCGCGTGTAACTGAAAGAGATGTCCTCAAAGCTGAAAGACACATGGCAGTCCTCATTAGGAAAAGCACTATCCAGTGGACTGGGCAATCCTGAGAAAGACCAAAAGAAGATTAGTGTCTTGGGCACAAACTAGTGAAGAATTTCATTAAAGCCTTTCAGTAGTCCTTTTTTTCAGGTCCAAAATAGGCTGTTATATGGAAGGGTGGTGGAAGTATGGCTGCAAGGCAAAGACTCTATTCAAAGTCTCAGTGAACTGTTCAATCTGGACTTCAGAGGACTCTTTTCTTCTTGTACTTGTACTTCTAAGAGCATACTAGAAGTTTTCTTTTATGTTCAATATGCTGGAGAATAAGTAGGGTGTCAGTCCTCCCTCCCAACGTCCATTTGCTTAATTCTAGCATTATTTCCTTTTTGCTCTTTATGCTTCTAATATTCTGGCTAATCTACAGTATTATAACATTTGTGGGTACATCACCTGCATTAAATTAAATTTTTAATTTAAAAATAGTGCACTTGTTAAAGCTTTAACTTTCTTATCCTTAGTAGGAACTTGTAACAGTGTTATGTTCAGGCAAAGTAGTGAAATTGAAAAAAACCTCTAAGTATCTTTCAAAATATTATAGGTAAATAATAAGCAACTTTTTCCCTACTGCTGTTACATGGTGATAGCTCTCTTGTCTCTGTTTTTATTTTCCAGTGCTAAATTAATTTAACAGCTACTTCAGACCTCTGTAATTTACCCACATTAAAGGCACAGCTAGGAGAGTTCTGGGGATCTGCAATGACGAGGTAGAAAATGCAGAGCACACTGTTAATAGGAAATTGTTTTCCTTGTGATTATGGCTGCAGGTAGATGGAAATATATAGAAAAATGAGGAAATTATAAAAAATATAAAAAGCCTGCTGAGTTGGGCGTTTTGGTCAGGATTTTCAGAGATTTCTGGATTGGAATACCAACTTTCTATTAAATTTCCATTAAGTTAGTAGGAATCCACCTATTTCATGTAGTTCTGAAAACTTTAGTCCTCTTGTTAATACTCTTTATGAAGTTACGCAAATCAATACATGGGTTTTCAGTTTCATTATTTTTTTTCTAGAAAAATTGTGATACAAGGTTTATATTTGTACCATAGGAGATAAAATCATAGTGATCCCTATTGGTTTTACTGGGCTTTTGAACAGACCTTTTCAAATAATATCAGGGAGCTTTACACAGAGGTAGAGCAGGATGCACTGAAGGAGTATCACCAACATGCTTTGCTTGCTGAAATACAATAACTTAAAAGATCAAGGATATAGCCTTCCTCAGATCCAAAGCATTTGTTGCAGGTGCTGTTTTTTAGAGTAACTAGATTTGTAACTCTGGTGTCTGAAGTAAATGTCTGAATTGTAATGAACCCAGACCTGAGCATGATAGTAATATGATTGTGAAATAAGTATACCAGCACAACTTAAATAGTGTAACACATCACTTTGCTTCTGGGGCAGGAAAAAATGTGGTTTTCCTGGAGTGATTTCTTGTTTGCTTTTATGGCATACTTTCCATTTGTAGCTTCCTATGCTTCAAGAACAAAATGTAGTTTCTGGTAGATTTTTTTCATATTAAGAATGATGGAATACCTTCGAACTCTACTGGAGAGGGTGTGTTATCCTAAGGTGCCTCTGGAAAACTTGATAGCACGTGCTTCCTCAAAGGTAAAAATGCAAATAAAGCCATCCAGATATTACTCCTGTTTTTTGTCTTCCACAGTTGGCCTGTCTTGAGCCGGCATTTATTCCAGCTCCCTGTCAGTCCCACAAACCAGAGAGAAGATCTCTTCCTTTTAGTACTGTGTTTATTTTTCTGTTTGGATTTCCCTCCCCCCCCAGGTTTCTGTTGCCTGACAAGTCTAGTATGCTTCTGATACCCAGGTTAGGTGACAGTATGATCTTTTAATGTTTGTCAGTGTACTGTGTTCATTGGACAAACTGGAGACACCATCCGGATTTCCAACATTTTTTTTCCCAGCAACACCTCAATGATACAGTGGCTTTATGCCATCTTCAGATCTTCTGTGTTTCAGGATAAGGCACTAAAAAAACCTTTCTCCATATAATTTGAAGCAGCCCTTGGGCTAATGTGCCCTGCTTGGAACTCCTTGTAAAATGCCTGTGATCTACATCTGCTTGTCTTAATGCCTGTGTCAGTCAAAAACAGGTAGAATAGCAAAATATACTTGATGTATAAAGGTTTTGGAAATTTCTTCAGGTTTTTGCTATATATGTATGATTTCAGTTGCACATAGGTACTGGAAAGAGACTGAAGCTGAATGCGTTATGTAAAAGAGAAAAGTAGTTCTTAAGAGGTTGTATGGCATCCTATATACAGAGAAAGTGACTGACAAATTTTATCATGCTGCTTCAGTGCAGACTTTCTTTGTCCCAGCACTTATCTCTCAATATACGCATTCTTCCAGCCAAGACTTGTTTGTTTCCCAATGTATTTCTGAAAACTTGGGCATGTGGAGGGATATTTAGTGAAGAGAAGTTTCCAGAGTGTGTGATAGGACTGGCAGAATGAGAACAAAAGTTGTAACAGCTCAAGAGATACTGCCAAACAGAGAAGGGACCAGACAGGCTGGCTTCAAGGATGAGGAATGAAGATGCTTGGAGCCAGAAAGAGTGGTGCTGCAGGGCAGAAAGTAACTGGTTGACTGAAATCAAGACTAAAAGCAAAGATGTGCTTGAGAGGACACACCAGGCAGCTAAGGCTGTTCCCCTTTTACCTAATTCTCTTCTACCTTGTATCTAAAATCAGTTCTGTTACTGGATTTTGTACTTTTTTGGGTTTAGCATGTTTGTTAGCTCATTTATTACTTTATTGTGCAATTCCAGCATACTTTTCTACTAACCTGGCAGGTAAGTTTGCATCTTGCCTGCATCTAATGTTGATTCCTCAAACGATGAGAAAAATAAAACTTTTAGAAATCTCCCCATGCAAGGCAGTGAGGAAGAGACGTTCAGCAGGAAAGTATTACTTCATATGCAGCTGGTGGAGTGCAGAGTTTTAAATCTGAAAACATGGATGAAACAGGGGTGGACAAATAGTCCTTCTAGAGAAAAAGGAGATTCCTTCCTTGTTCCCCCCTGTGAGAACCATTTTTTAAGCTTCTCATGGGAACTCATAGAAGCAGCTTCTTGTTTAATTTTTTTTATTAATCAAGATTTACATGAATCACATTTGATTCCAGGAACTGATTTTAAGATGTTACCCTTAGCAACCCGTCTTTTGCTTTGGATCACCAAATTATGACCCCAGTGTATGTAGCAGGTGTCCTCCATAATAACTGCAGGGAAGCAGAGAGAATACTGCAGTAATTATGCATTTATCTAAATTGGAAACTGCTCATTTTCTTAAAGAGAAGACTTCTACTTTTTGCTTTACAATCTTGTGTTTCTGCACCCTGTGGTTCAGAAACTGTATTTCAAAGTGAGTAGGGGAAAAAAAATCATGACAAATCAGTCAGGGTAATGGGGGGAAGAAACCATGAAAAAAGGCAAGAATCACTCTAAAATTCAGTGCTTTGTGCCAAAAATATATTTATATCCGTGAATGGACTGATTATGTGAAAAAGGTTTGGGATTTTTTTAATAGCTAAACATAAATGCTACTTGTTATTCAGGCAAAACTAGTATTCTTTTTCTGAGAGAAACTTGTTTTGGTTTAGATTACCTTGCCAGTGGAAGGAAGGGAAAGCAAACACTTCTGGATTCTGAGTAAGGGATTTTGAAATCCCTTGATGCTTAATAATGAATCTGGCCTCTTTCACTGGCAGTTGTACAGAACCCTGCAAAAAAGATGTGAGAGTAAAGAATCTTGCCCCAGATTCCCTGGAAGCCTTCACAAGGCTGAAGATATTGGGAAAGAGCTGGAAGACGTACATGAACTCTTTCATGGATATTCCAAGTCAGACTGACTATAGATTCATTCCTTTCCTTCTCTTGACTCTTCCTCACTTCAAAGTGAATACACAAAAGGTCACATGAGAAACTCCTTTCAGGCCTCAGGCTAACAGGAGAGTCATTTTTAGTACAGTCCCATGGGAGCCACTCTTGTATGGAGGAAGCCTCAAGGCAAAGAAATTTCTTCCTGCCTGCTCTTCCCCAGGCAGAACTGGCCTCTGGGGCAATTCTGACGTGAGTTTTGGCTGTCGTTTTGCCTTCAGTTCAAGCAAGTCCTTTGCAATTGAAACTAACAGCAGGAAGGCAGAACATGGGCCTAGAGCTTTGAAAATCTCAGATCTGTTATTTATCTTCTCTATATGTCTAGCCAGGGTTATTTAATTTACCTTTTTTGCTTTCAAAGCCTCTTTCCATAAAGAGATTTCTGCACCATTAATGTGTTACTGCCCTTAAAAGCCTAATATGGAAGAGCTTGTCCTTTAGTCTAATTAAAGAGTTAAGAGACCGCAGTGGCCTGGAGACCCCTCCTCCTGCATTAATACCTGTGTCTGCCCTTCAGCTTGGTCAGATTTGAGAAATGCCACTCAATAGGATGAGATCATAAGAATGCGGAGGGTGGGGGGGAATCCTGGATCTTTTCAGCCTAAATATTGGGTAAATAGTTTTCCCCTAAGTTCAAGCATTTAATCAAACACAGAATTGACTTGTCCAGCTCTGTTAAACTCATCTTTCTGTAATGGTTGTATTTTGTGGGCTCAGAGTTTGCACTTTATAGGATTAAACCTTTGGAAAAAAGTCTCATTTTCAGTTCTCAAGTAGGCACCTGCCATTGCTGTCTTTACTCTAGGAAAAAAGTTTACCTGTATGAGAATAGTGTTCAGGGTCTCTATGGAAAAGACCTGTAATCTACTTTTAGCAAATTAAAATCTAATACAGTTTGTCTACTTCATTTATGCCTCAGGACAAATTAATGTGAAAAAAAAGCCTTTGAAATGAAAACGGTGAGACCTCAGATTAACCTACTTGTAGTATTTTTATTTCAGGTTTCGTTTGGGAATTGAATGTGGCTGTTAAATTACTGGTAGGTAAAACATCAGTGACAGTTTGCCTGCATTTTGCTGCAAATAGATTTTTTTTTTCCACTCAAAAGCACAGTGGGGTTTCAAAAAAAAGAAATTATGAAAATAACTGTAGTTGGTCTTTTCCTTAAAGTTTTATTTTATACTCCAAAACTTTAAGTTCTGTTAATAAAGTGATTACAATCCTAGAAATTCATATTGAGAATAGTCAATAATTACTTGATTTAAAGCCCTGTGGAGTGGGGGCAGGCCATGTTAAGCTTCCTGTGCAGAGTTTGCTGTTCAAATGTGTGGTCTTCGCTGTGCCGTAAGAACTTGAAATGAAATCCATTTTCATGTGTGAAGTGTAAGCAGAAAGAAGGAAAGCAAGTATGTTTGCATATAGACCAATGTCTCTGTGTGAGGAGGTCCTCCCATGCACTTGTCATGGTTTTGTCAGCCTAGATGAATCTTAATGGAGGGCAAAAAGGCCAGCAGACTGCATGGAAGATAATTCATTTCTTTCTGCAGAATACCCTCTCATCATAAATTGTTCTGCATTCTTGAGGGTCATTACTAGACAGGCTGCTTAGGATACTGTAGCTGACCAGGAGCGTTTATAGTTTCTGCCTTCCAATTTTTCAGAAATGTGAGGAGAGGGGCCCTCATCATATCTGACCACATGAATATTTTTCCTGATGAGAAGTAGCTAGCAGTAAAAAAAAAATAAATAAATAAAACAAAAAACCACAACCCACACCTAACTGGTTTTCCTTCTAGATCAATCATATTTTTAGGGCTTAAAAACAAATGTTACTTTCAGCAGTAGCAAACATGTATTTATTGGGTCAGTGTATGTTGTGAAATGAGGGAGATTGAGGGAGTGTTGTCCCAGCTGTATTTTATTTCTGAACAGAGTTACCTTACGTTGGTCTGATTTCTGTAGGCTAAGCAAGGCTTTCCTGTATGTGAGGTCTGACAGATTTAATCACCTTATAATCAATTCTTGAAGTGGCTAAACAAAGCAGAATTCTAATAAGAAGTATTTTTCAATATTTTCCTTACTTTTTGTCTTAATTATGTTTATAGCTTACATACTTTTCTGATTTACAGATAAGTAATTTTCAAGTGCCTTTGTCCTACCCCCTCCTCACCTAAAAACAGAATACATACATGCATTGTAGTTTATTTAAAATACACGTATTTTTCTGCTCCGTGCAAAGATTCCCTGCAGGTTTTGGAGTTAAGGTTAGCTTTTCCTTTTTTAATGTAACATTAAATCTAACTCTTCTGCAGCTTCTGAGCTCACTGTCATTTCTTTTCACCAATTAAAACTGACTGCTTCAGTGTAGAAGGGGCAAATATGAAAACCCGCTGACAGCCATAGTAGCAATTTCATTCATGGCTTATAAGCCCGGAGGGTGAGTGTCAGGAAGCCAGCAATCTGTTAAATGCTTTATCTATGTTACCCCAAAAATATTTCTCCTTAGTTATCTCTTTCATGTTTTGGTTTGAGAGCCCGTTATTTTGTGAAGTCTAATTTTACTTGCTACATAGAAATGTATTAGTTGAATAGATACATTTTTCTGTCTTGGATAGTTACAAGGGTTGTTAGTCCATTTGCTTCAGGGCAAACACAGATCACCTCAGAGGTCAGAAAGCAATTGCCTTCCATGGTGAAGCAATACTCACTGTAATAGTTGGTGTAATAAAAGGGATTAATTTTCCAGTACTACTTATTGTGGGTAGCCATAGTAGGTTTCTGCACTCTGTGTCAGTCTCTATTTACTGAGTATAAGAAAGTAGTGACTTATGTAAAAGCTTTCTTGCAAAGCCTTCAACACTAGCCAGTACCAGACTAAATGGGTTATTGATCAAATTCAGTGTGATATTCCTGCTTCAGCAACCAGTAGCTGCAATTAAAAAAGAAAAAATGGGCCTGGTCTTCCCTGCAGCATTACATGTTACAGACTTCTTGCTCAACTTGTTGCAAGATGCTGTCATAGCACTTCACACTGATTTCAGGTACTTCAGAAGGCAGTGCATGATGAATACAGCCATTGAGTCTTTTGATAAGGACTCAACTCGGGAAGCAGCCTGCAAAACATAAGCACCTATTATATATGCTGAATTGATCACTTTTGACCTTTGTAATGCCATTTACTCCAGTGGAAAATGGATAGAAGTATTGCAAAGTCTCCCTAAACATAAAAGAACTTGGTCCTTTGTGTCCCAATGAGTGATAAGATCATGTGTACAGAGCTAACAAAGCATGTTTACTGTTTTAACTTTTAATATATTACAGTTCTACTATTTTAGTATGATTGTACCCATAGCAGCTTTTCCTGTAAAAAGGGTATTTTGCAGTTTTGGTCATAACAAACACTTTTCTGTATTGCTTATGTAAAGATTTGACTGTTTACAAACAGTGCCCATCAAAGAAAGACATACCTTAAGTTTTATACTTGGGTCTGACTCAAGATTTTTACTACTTGGGTCTTGTTCATCCATTTCTAATATAAAGAAAGTGTTTGGATTGTGAATGCTTGTCACCTATTTAATGAGTTATAAAGTATTTTGATCTGACACATTATTTTAGCCAGTTCATATTATACATGTAGGGAGAAAAAGTTATCCATAAACTTCTGGCCAGGAACAATGCTCAAATATATTGAAACACTTGGCTGTGGTTACCATGTCAAACAGATTCCTGGCTTTAGTGGCACACACAACAAGCTATGACAACAAGAATGCCAAATAACTGCCAGAACTGATGCAAAGGAAGTCAGGATTCCAGGATTCAGTTTTGTCTATATCCAGCATAGCAAAGCACAACAACCATATTTACATGTATAGCTCTTTCTCTTCCATGCTGGTTGCTTACTTAAGAATTTTGTCCTAATGGCATGCTCTAATTTGAACTGGTAGCATTGTGCACAAATGCAGATGTTTGAACTAGATACAGCTTCTCAGGGTACCCATATCAGGAAACAGTGAAGAGGATAGAACAAAGCATTGGTAAGTGATCTAAGTTTGCAGGGAAATAGTCTATAATGACTAGTGAAAGACAGTACTATGTTTTTGACAACCCACTTAATGATATTCTAGACGGAGCTGGAAGATCAAATTTCTTTACTGGAGTATAAAAGCCTCCTTTACAGAGTGGAGGATAGTCCCTCACAGGAGGAGCCCACAGTGACAGTACATGAAGCTTTTTCCCTTAAAGTTACTAGGTATAGTGAAGTGTGGGTCTGCTTTCCTGCTGTCTGTGCTGAGCTGGAGAAACATTCCTTTTTTTATAGCTTTACCATTAGCGGGGCAGGGGTGAGTGGGATATTTTTTTCTCTATGTGGTAATTAACATAGATATTTTTTGGATGATCATAAATAAACCTGTATAATTTTTGGATGGTCATAAATAATAACCACCTACTGGCACTTGTGAAGGTGGCTCATAAAACAGGATGTCAAGATGAATGTGTGGTAGTTGCAGCTTAGACCACATAGTCTTGCCCTGCTTCTATTTCCATAGCTTGAAAATTCTTTGCATACAACCATCTACTCTGCTTCTAGACACAAGGTGCTGTTAGATCTCATTAATTGGCATGCAAGCAGAAAGGAAAGAAAGTGACCTTTCCACGGACTAATTCACTAGCTTCAGTCCAACAAGAGCCAGTGAAGTGCCATGCAATTAATAAGAGTACAGAAGGAAGTAAAGGTCTCATTTTATGGTTGGAGAGATTAATTTCACAAAGAGGGACTCAGTGTAATTTTAGAAGCAGTTAATATGCATTCTGTGGCACAGGTACGTAATTGAGCCATTCCCTCTGTTCTACTAGTACATTAAGACAAGAATATATTTAATGTTTTCTTTTGCATTATGTTTTTGTGTGGTTGGTTAGTCATCAAATCTGAAATGACATCTAGGCCTAATTAGACTTTCACAACTTCTTAAGGCAGTCATACTTGGAATTGTTATTGTTTGCTTTTTTCTTGTTTAGGAATAGATGAAAGTTCTCGTTGGTGGTTTGGTAGTAAGGCAAGTTCAAAGGGGAAAACAGCTATAGCTTCCCAATAGTTACTGCCTAATAGCACATTCAGCTGGTATTGATCTACACCTATAACATACATATATTTAATACTTTTTTGTTGCATATGATACACCTTAACGAGAACAAGAAAATGCCTTTATCTCAGGATTGTCTTCATATTAATGGTTTCTGCTCCCATTCACAAAGAAAGTACAATGGCCCATTGAGTCTACAGATCTAAGCTGTTTAGCTCTGCTTCTTTTTATGAACAAGAATATGTCAAAAGAACTAAATATCCTAGCATGCGTTGACAGGAATGGACCGTGCAGTATCAATGCCAGGAGAAGTGTATATTTAATTCCCTGTTCTCATTTTAATGGAGTTTTAGGCAATGAGCATGCAGGAGGAAGCCCTGAAGCCTTGGCATGCTGTCATTAGTAGTTGGAAATAAAGGCAAAGGAAGAAGCAGAAACAGCAGTTGCACCTGTCAGCAATGAGAAAACTATTATTTGAGATTGCCTCTTTTTATTCTGACCAACATAATGGAACAGCAATGCTTGTATCGGAAGATGTAGTTATTAGTGTGGGCACTTCCAATTCTAAATAATCTGTGGTCCCGCAAGAGTAGTTACCATGAATATCATGCATATGCTTTTAAACTTGTGCCAGCAAAATTTCATTGCTCCAAATGTTCACAGAAGTAAATTCAAAACAGGTGAAAGCATGGCTGGACTAAAATCACTTAAAAGTTCAAATTTATTTATTGGGAATGTATTGGATGACTCATCTCTCTTTGCTGACAGTACCTCAGGCTTATAATATTTATGGGGACCTACAATATAAGAAACAATTCCCCACACCACCACCAGCTTCATCTGCAGTTTCGTAGTTATAAAATCTGTTCGATCAAAACAGAGGTGATTTGCAAATGCAGTCAGCCCTAACCCAGCACAGGCTTTATGTGCACAAGAGGGTCTTGCTGAAAGCTCTGTATAGTTCTAGTGTTCATCTGCCACCAGCTACGAAGAACTGAGCCTCCCATCATGCAACTTTGTAGGCCTATAAAACATCTCCTGAGATGGACTTTCATTTCAGTAACCTAATAAATACTTCTAAGACAAACTTCATGTCTATATCTACCAATAATATATTACAGGAAGAAAAAAAGTACAGCTGACCCTGTTGTCTCCACAGAATTTCAGCTAATTCTAGGGGGTTTGTTTAATTAAACTCTTTGTAAACTTTGTGCTTTGTCCAGAGGTTCTCCAGAATAACTGTCAGATACAGGTTGGTCAACGCAGTGGTAAACTGGAGTCAGAGGTCAGCAGAATATGTGAATCTTTTACATCAAAGAAAGAGAGGGGAAGGGGAATGATGTATTTTTGTGTCTATATAATACATATATATGCACACACACACTTTTGGAATTATTTGGTCAGAGCTTAATAAAGTGTTACTGTACTGAAATAATTTGTAGGTACCTAAACACAGGCAGTTTTGGAGTTTGGCCACAAGTGGAACCAAAACATTGGGTGGCATTTGCAAGTCATCTTTGGTACTGAGGTTTCTCTGAAGGTACCCACCTCACAGCTACTCACATGCTCGGCATTAAACTATTGCCAGATTTGGAGAAGGGACTAAGTCTTTCTCTGAAGCAACAGAAGGAGGCACTTTGGAAGTGCTCACTTGACAAATTCTGTTACTTCTGCTGCAGGAACTGAAGATGTTAGCAGGGTAGTTGATGCCCTCCCTTCCTTTTCCTTCTAGTGCACAATAGTCTTGTAGCATTTCTATGAATGTGACTTTGTATGAAAGTTTTTATTACTATAGACTGATGCAAAGTAACTTGTGGTTTATACCATAAGGTGGAACACTTGTTTTCTAAACTTTTATTAATTTATTACTTGGAATTTATGTTCTCTGTACCTGTTTAAAGTTAGTTGCAATTAGAGTAAGATGAAAGCTAATAATAGTATTTTTTTTTTATTTCATGCTTTCCAATACCTATCTATATATTCCAGTAACTATCTGTCATTCTAAACTTTCTGTGTAACAAGACACTTTCTTATCTTCTCATATCATTAGGCCTTCGGTTTTATTCCTTTTCTGTCTATAGAGCTCTACGCACACGTAACAATCAGCAGACTGGTTAACCTCTAACAAAATCCCTGATACATTTTTTGATTCACATACTTTGTTTTCCCTCTGGTCCCAAATGTACATCGTTTTGCCTCTTACATAGACACAAACATCATTCTCCCCTGTGCTCATCTCATTGCACTGTAGTGAGAAAGGACAGTCTGTTAATAGCAGACCTGATGCAGCAGATGAAGCACGTAAAAGTTTTGAAAAAAGAATATTTCAAGTTATTTCAAAAGGCACATGAGACTGCCACCTGCTTTCATGTGTTTTGCAAAAAGCACTTCAATAATCTCCCCAAAATCATCTAAATTTGATCCATCCTGTTTTAGCAGCCATGTTATTTCTGCTAGCAATAGGAAACTCATCTGTCTGAAATATAAGTATCTAAGCTGTTATTTTGAGATGTAATATGCCATAATATTTTGAAAAATGAACAAGACATGCTTGATTGGTTAAAAAGTGTGCATTTATGTAAAAATGTTCAGCAGGCTGAGTATTATGTGGGAAATGCCAGCATTCTAAACCTTGATGTAAAGCTAATGTCATGAGACATTTTAATATAGCAATGTATCATGGAATAATGTTTCATTAAAAGAGACATTTGGAAACATTAGACAAAGTACAGTTATGCAAAATGAAATATTTTACAATGTAGTTTCAACTTTAATACTAATCTTTGAGCACTTTATGGCAAAATGGTAATCATGGTGAAGACAAAGCTGCTTACACCACAGTCCATAGCTGGTTCCTCTCATATTTGTGTATTGCACGTTATATCAAGAAAACAGTAGAGGGATTTTCAAATGTAGTGCTGTTCTTAATGTGCCCTATTTTGAAGTACTTACTTGAATTCCATGAAGAGGTATGGTATTTGATTACTGGAGCAGAGCAACTTTTCTCTTTGTGCTATTAAAGAGTTCTCTCTTCTTTTACATTTTCTGTGCTCTGGAAGAAAATATTGCTGTCACTTTCAGTGCCGTTTGCCTTTCATCTCACTGCTCTTCAATGGCTTTCAAGTCTCTAAGTGGTATCCAATTTATTTGTATTTTGATGCCACTTCTGTGAAGCATACCTTTCTGTCAGCTGAATGCAAGCTTTAGGTGTTTTGTATTTGGAAGCTATGCTATAAACAAATTGACAATATCAAGTGCACTCTGTCCTCTTGCATGCAATTTCCACCCATTTGCTACAGACCATTATTCCTCCAATTCATTCAGCAGAACCATTTACCTTCATTTGAGTGGGGTTGGGCTTGACTCTCAGTCCCCAGAGCTTGACTTAAAACCCCTTGGATTTACATGGAGGCCAGATGCTAAACATGAAAGTAAGTCTCTCTATGCCAAAGATAGTGGAGGCAGTTATTCCTGTCACCATATTTCTTCATCTGTTTGCTTCTAATATTAAAGCTTTCTTTACTGTTTAAAGTGGTGGTTCTGCTATACCTTGCTGCTGAGTCTGCAGCTGCCCTGCTAGCGTCTAAATCTGCCTTCAAGTGTGCTCTTCTAAGATGCTAAATTTGTACTAGTGTGTAAGAGATAAGAATTTATTTTCATACATGCTTTTCCTTTTTCTACTTCTCAGCCTTCCTACTGCCTTTATATTTACTGTTTATCAAAATAACAGCAGTCAGCAGTAATGTGTCACTTTTAACACCCTCACCATTTTTATGAGTATCAAACAGGTTTTTTACAGACAATGTTTTCATATGTATATTACAACAAAGTAACATATATGTTTGCAGAATCAAAATATTCTGCATATATTCATCAAAAAGCTTATTTTAGGTCTTAAATACATAGGTGTGGGTATGTTTGAGAGGCAAGGTATGAATTACAATTAAAGATAACAAGGTGAGTGGAAGAAGCTCATGGTCTCCTATCTTACAGTTACTAATTTTCCTGTGGGGTGTATTTCCAAAATTTGAAGATATAATGGCAGCCACAACAGAGTACAACTTGAGCTGTACAACTACTATTACAAGAAAGCTGTATATTTTTAAACATTAACTTTTTAAAAATTTTACAAATTACTAATAGAGAAATTAAAAATAGTTAGTCAAATGTCCCTCTTCAGTCTAAAGTCTCCTTCAGTTTAGAATGCAAACTTGGAAGCACACAGCCTTTCTACTTTCATATCAATTCATTGCCAAACATGGACCATTACCTTAAGGCTTTAAACTAAATTTCAAATACATATATATGCATATACATATTTTGGATTTAGAAGAATAGAAAAATAAGAGCAAACCTTTATACAAAACATTTTATATGGTTTGTCAGATTTGTGTTAATGGGACCTAGTCACATCCCATACTTACAGACCAACTCAGACACAATGTGAATCAATTTTATATAAAGTTATTGTACTAAATAACTCAAATCTGCTGACATTGGAGACCCTGACACAGTACAAACAGGCTTTGCCTAATATCACTTCCAAACTGTAATACAGGATTTCTGTTTTAAAGGGTTATTCTTGTTTACGTATTAATTACAGTTGCAACACTTCCTTTTGCAATATTTTAACTGAAAGTTTTATGAAAGCTGCTAGTCTCAGCCATCTTCCAAAGGTGGGGGAAGAAGAAACCTATGTTTTCTTCTCTGAATATATGCTTTTACTCCATAGCTCTTTGACCAAAGCCATTCAGTGAACCTTGGAGAAAACGAATGTTTTTTAGTCAGGGAAACCATAACTGGGACTCGAAGTATATAAGAGAAAGGGCAGCCAACAGAGTCATTGCCAGCATACCCAACATACCTTTAGCCTACCTTAATAACCAATACAAAAGATAGATGCCAGAACACTGCAGTCTTCAGTGATGCTGTATTTATCCTCGAAAGGCTGGCTGAAACACCTGGGACTCCCAGTATCCTAGCCAGTTTGTACTTTGGTTACCCCTATGTGTTCTGCAGTTGCACATCTGAAATATTCCAAGCCCATGTACATTTTACTGCATAAAGAAAATCCTAGTTTTCAGAAAAGCAGTATGGAACTGACTGCTTTTGTGAGACAGTGCCATGTTTTGACTGATACAGCACGGTGCCAAGTGTCTGCGGAGCTCAGGGATTGCCCAGACTTTGTTCATCATTTGGTCTTCTCCAAAACTACTGAAGGAGCGAAAGCATAATGAAGTGGATTCATGCATTGCAGTGCAATCTCAGTCAGGCCCAGAATGCACAGTTAGGAAGGCAGGCAGTAGGCAAACTGTTGGCAAAGCTTTTGACTTTCTCCAAGGCACACTGAAATCAGTTGAAATCTTTCAGTAGACACTGAGGATCTTTATTTTGATACAAATAAAAGTAAACAAATATGCTGACTGACAGAAAGGGAGGAAGGAGGGAGTAGAATAAAAAGCAATAAGGGAATATGAACTTTGTCAGTAACTTACAGGAAGCCAAACCAACATCATCTTCATTAATAATCATAAAAGATTTACAGGGTATTTCTTTCCCTCAGCTTGTCTGACAATACCATAAAATAATGAGCTGAGGATTTTTTGACAAAATTAACATAAAATGCTTTCTTCTTTCCTGTTTCTTAATGCTTTTTTTTTTATTTTTTATTGCACTCATGGTAATCATTAGGAACATAATGATGCTAAGAGAGCATGCCATGCCTCCAGCAGGCACTTCAGCAGATTTATGATGGCAGCAAGTTTCCAGTTTCCCTGGTCACCTTCTATAGATTTACACACTGATTTAATAAGAATGAACAATGAGCTATTTGTCAACTGGGAAAGCAGTTTTATAAGGGGATAACCTCTGAATTTTTGGGTTTTGCTTTAAAGAAGTGTACGTGGGAAAAGTTGCTTGCGTATATTTAAAGTGAAAGGCAGGCAGACCGAAAGGAAGCAGCAAAGATTAAAACAACTGGGAAGTTTGAAGAAGTTGGCAATGACTCACTTTAGGAAGTTGTGAACACTTGGTAAGGGGTGGGATGAAAGTAGGATAGCTGTATTAATACAGCTTTGGCTTACATTACTGATGTTCATCCGAGTACAACAAATATAGAAGATGCTTCTGTTAGGAATTGATTCCTGATTACTTTTATGTCTAGTTGGCATGAAGGGAAATGCCAGCACTCTAGTCCAGAGCACTGGCCTTGTATTTTTGGAAGAACAGAGCTCAAGGCTGGCTGCTCAGTTTTCGGTGAGCTAGAGGGCTTTAAGCATGTTAAGGTGCATTTGGGAGTTTAATGGCAGGTTAAGCTAGCCACAGCTATTTGAAAATGAGGCATTAATCTTCCACAGTAATCAATTTAATGAAAAAGCCTGAAAATCAGTAACTCTTGAACTTATCAGAATTTACGTAGACATGTATGTGCTAGTATACGTACTAGTGCAATTCAAAGAACCTGAAAGTGTTACTACTTCTTCTTGACTTAGATGAAATTAATGAGATAAATGTGGAAGATGGATGAACTGAGGGGAATTCTAAAATGAAAGGCAGGCTATCTTTTAAATGAGCAAAAGAATAGGTCAGCTAATATTACTGTGCCTGGACATTCGTCAGCTTCATTTTAGTCCCCTGCAGATGGAGTTAGTCTCTTCCCATGACATTATCTGAAATTCTGCACAGCTGTACATCCTATTCCTATGCTCTAGCAAGGCTTAGCTGTTAACTTCCCCTCCCAAAGGGATTTGAGCTGTAAAAGAGCCTGAAAATTGGGGAGGTCTAGAAATTGAGAAATTTTGCATTTCTTCAGCTCTCCCTTAGGCACTCTATCTATTGCATGTTCAGAATAAGAAATACATAAAATACAGAAACTCATTCCATGTTTTTCATTATGTGCTACTAGACAAACAGTTACCCTATATGAGAAGTAGGTCCAGTATGGCCACAGCTAAATGTAATTTTGGTGGACACCCAGTCCTCACAGGAGAAGGTCTTGTACTCCTGTCAATGCATCAAACAAGAAATCCAGCCCAGACTCTGTAGATTACAGTCAGAATTTCCCAAGATTGAAACTATAATCTCTAGATAGACTGGGTTTTTTTCTTTATTGCTTAAATCTTACATGTTTTCAAACAAAAATAGTATGTGAATGGGCAAGACCCATATCTGCATCACTTGGCACATACTAAAAAAGTCAAGCAGAAACAGGGTGGGGTTGTTTTTTGTGAGAAGTGATTCATTTGATGCCTTTTTGTGGTTTTTTTCAGTGTGTACAGTGTTTAATATATTACAACCAAATGCTGAAGTACCTTGCTTGCTTTTTTCCTTTCTCTTCAGCAGAGTTCTCACTGATTTCAACAACAGTGGTTTCTCAGAACTTGGCCTTACATCTAGATGTATACATTATTAGAACAGATTGCCTATAGTCTACCTGGCTCTGAATGTACTCCCTCTGTTATTCTGTTTTAGCCTCATCACAACTAAGAGGGTTTGGGGGTTTTGTATCCAGATCTGACCACAATGTGTAATGGTTTACGCCCTCAACCTTTCGGAAAATTTTAATTGGGAGATTTTTCTTCTTATCTTTAACTTACAACAATATTGTTTATGAGCAGAATCAACAAAGCCATCCTAACTCAACTCTAGGGTGTATCTGAGCTGAACTGAGCTGGCTATGTTTAACCTCCAACCCTGCAAATGTAGCACTGGGCTGATATTGCTATAAACAAGACTGTTATTGAAAAACATGGGTTTGGTTGAACTTAACAGATCATTTTGTCCTATTTAATGTGAAGGCCGTTTTGGATATAAATGGCTATCTTACTGGGAAATTATATCTTATGATGGTCTCAAGGCTTTTTATTTCTCAGACACATAAAGGGATGCTATTGCAAAAAGCAGCTTGCCTATTAATGTACTAATTTGCAGGTGTGAAACCAAGTTCTCTTTTAAAGTACAAAGGTTATGCTGTCCTCTGCACTGTCCAGTGCTCAGACCTTGAATTCAAAGATGGGGTTTGAAGCTAGGAGAGACAACAGCCTCCTCTACACCCCTCTGCTGCAAATAAGAACCCTCCACTCCCAGTAACTTCCTTTTTGTCTTTAAATAGGAAAAGAAAGGATAGATATTTTTTTTTTCCATTAGCTAGATATCTACAAAGAGGAGACATCTGTGCTGGGCCCTATGCTGGCATATGTGAGGCATCCACCAGAGCACAGAAGCATGGGCTTTTTCTCAGGTGCCTGACTAGTTGCATTGACTCAATGGTATTACTTCACAAATGAGCTTAACTAGTTTTATGGGACCTGACCTTGGGGAGCTGTGCTTGAGTTGCATCTTGACAGATTAAGTTGTACATACTGATATCATCATGTTTGCCTTGTGTTTGTTCTTAAATCTGTCTAAAGCGAGTGGAAAGTTATGCTGCTGTACAGACAGGTTATTAAGACAAGTGAACCAAAGCAGCAAGTCAGCTATTCCAACTCTGTCAGCATTGAACTGATTGAGAACAAGGGCTTATTCCTTTCCTGACTTAAGGATATTCCCCTCTTTAAATACAGGATGAGAAGGGCATATTCAGCTAAGGAATCTGTCAGACTAAAGATCCTCTGTCCTTCATCCCCTATCCTTTTCTGGCAAGCTGAGGTGACCTGTGTGCCTGCAGTGCCTGAAATAAAATTCAGATATCATGATGATAGTTTTGTAAAGGCTGAGGAAGAGAGTTTTGTTTTCCTTATTCGTTTCTGTGAATGTCTGTTATATGACCCAATAGCAGATGCAATAATTTGCATTGCTTTTTTTGAAGAAGTTTCAGTTTCACTGGGCAGAAGTGAGCCTGCATAAGAAATGGAGCTATTGGTATGCAAAGCACGCTGCTGCGTTAGTGCCTTATTATAGCATCACAGTTGCTTAAAAATGTAAGTGTGATGCTGAATAGAATTTGTATCTCATTTATATGCAGGAAAAGATGAATTTTTCCTTGTCTTGATGAGAACTTAAGAAAAAACATACTGGGAAGGAATAACCTGTTGCAATATGTAAAGAGTTCAAAATTACAAGCTCACAGTTAAATGCTCACTGTCTAAGGAGGTGTTTGTGTCTGGACACTGTTGTCTCATTTCTTCCTCGAAGAGAATGTTTACTTGTTTCCCCTCTAATGTTGGGGTAGAATATAGCTAGATGCTGCATGGATTTACAAACTGCATCTGATCTGACAAAAGTCATATACCACCTCAGGACTGTGTTGTGATTCTTGCTGTAGGGTTGCACCTGTAAGTTTTTTATGGAATTTCATATACTGCCCTGTGCAAAACATGACATCTTAAAATAGTATTGTGTACATCACCCTTTAGCTTATGCCATGTCCCTTTCTCACGACAAGCAATTTATATAGAGGTTGAGGTGACTTGCATTGGATCCCAGTGACATGTTGTGGTATTATCACATGTCACTTAGTTTAGATTCAGGCAATCATCTCCAAAGATGGATAAAATAAGAAAGATAAAGTGGCAGTTAAGCTCTGACTCACATCTGATGGGGTTTTTTTTGGAGGCTCATTGTAATGTGGGAATGCTTTTAGCTTTTGACTAAAGCAAAAGATAACCAAGACAATTTTTCTTTCCTTCTGGATACAAAAAAAATATAAATACCAAAATAGTGAGATCTGGATTAGTCTTAGAACTCCTACAATCTGTCACCAAATTCAAAAAAACAATCCCAGAACACCTTCTACACCTTCTCTTAGAAGTGAAGAAATCTATCTGCTTTGGTAGATAAAGCGTAAATAACAGCATGTAGAGAAGTGCTGAGATATATAAATAGCTGGAACATGAATGCTGCAGAACCTTGTTTTCGAGCGAGAAGGTGAGTTGGTGCTGTAACAATTTTTGCTGTTACAGCATCTTCTAAAATTTTCAGTGAATTTTACAAATACTACTTAAAGAAATTGCGATCCTTTGGGAAAGCACATGAATTTTGTTACATGTTTGTAAAACAGTCTCTCTGGTCCCTGGGGATGACCAGCAGATAGATAAATGCTACAGCCTCTCCCGGGATGTGACATAGTAACATTACTATCAGCAGCTTTGATAACACCTTTCTCATCTGAACTTCTATCAGGAGTTAACAGACTACTACTTCACACTTTCTCAGACACAAGTGTCTCATTGACCCTCATTTTTTTGCCATCCCAATCCCATCTCCAAGTGCCCCCATTATTATATACTATAAGCCTCCAAGAAAAACAGATTTCTGGGATGAGAGTCAGTAAAGCTTCTGAAAGTTTGACATGTGTGTTTCTTGAGCCCATATGGAGTTACAGGGGCTCTCCTGACCACTTACAGACCTTTGATAATGAGCTGTTTTGCAGGTGGAGTCTTCAAGTAGCATTTCTAGAAAGGGAACATTTATCCAGCTATCTAAAGGGAGAATATTTTAGCAGCTGTGGAAACTTGCAGCACTTTGCGAAGTAGAGGTAACATTAGGAAGCACAGTGTCAATATGCTTGGTACTAAATCTGATCTGCAGGTACTGATCCTGCAGTGTGTCATCTGAGAATTAAAAAAAAAAACCAACCAAAAAAAAAAACCCCAAAAAACCCCACAACGAACAAAAAAAACCAACTAGCCACCTGACTTCTACCTAAAGTGATTGGTTTCGTCATTTAGTGCTAGAAACTTTTTGGTTACTTCTGAATTTTTACACACACACATTTTAAGCTTTCATCCCCATCTGACTTCAGACTCCTGCTGGTGATTGTTCTGTTGGTTTACCAGGGCTGTACACTAAGAAAAACAATTCAGTAAGATTTATAGAAAAGGAAAAGCTTAATGATTTTTCATATCCCATAGATCTTTTTATTTTAGAGTGACTTTTTCTTAATAACAACTTCAAAATTAAAATCCTTCACAGGACTGTGAAAGCAGTAGACTTTATTTCAGTAGATACATGAGATATCGTCATCCACTTTTTAAAACTGGAAATGAGTAGTCCTCTTCAGTCTGTAGGTCTTGCACCAATAATTATTTCATGTAAGAAAGAACAAATGTTTGAGAAAACCCTTAATATTTTTCATCTCATTAATTTCTTGTGTATAAAGACTTCCCATCAATGAAATTACTTCCTATCAATGTTGCCACACACCTGTTTCATTCATACTTGTAAATACTGGTTCTAATAAATAAGTGGAACAAGTAGGAGATGGCAGGAGTGTTAACAGCCAACAAAAGCCAAGAAAAGCAAATCCCATTCACAAACAGTTCAGACTTCCAGTTTGAGACACTTGCTGTGCAGTTACAAATACCTGTTTGTGCATGTTTCTTGGTACACTGCAAACACAGCTTCTTTACAAATCAAAACCCTTAATGTCATGAGGAAAATAAAAAAATCCATTTGAACATGCACACAACAATAGAACATGTGTGTCTTACTATGTATGGATCATAGCTGATCCTAACCAAAATCAAGCCAAAATTTAACCTGGAAGCAAGAAATAAACATTTACCTCATGTGAATACATTAGGAATTTCTCTGATAAAATTGGAGTGAATTTTGCCTGCTGCATGGTGGGGGTTTCAGTTCAAATATTTTTCAGGTTTGTTTTTTTCTGAAATTTCAGAATTTCAATTCAAAATATTTTTTCTGAAATTTCAGGTCAAAATTTATGAATAAAAATTTGAATAAGATTTTAATAAAAACAAATAATTGCCAATAAACTACTCTTTTCACCTCTGTGGTCTGGGAGCTCTTTTAAGGGAGTGCTGAGATTTCATATCCTCAGTGGGGGTCTTTTCTTTTTAATGTCTACTTAACCATGAACATACAGGGTTTTTTGTTCATAGACCATGGGTGAACAAACGGCTGCTATCTAATTTGACAGCTTCTGATATCTGTGCACTGGTTTCTGATTTAACATTTTGACATATCAGTTGCAGGGTGAGGAATGTAGTAACAGGACAGAGTGGTATCTTTGTTGTTCTAGTACTGGAGAGTAGTTTATTTCACAATATGTGTATTGTCTTGAATTTCTACACATCTTTAAAAAGAAAGAAGGAATGTTTTCTCTCAACTCTTTTGAGAAGCAAATTTGCTTTTGCCACACTGATGAATTGATACCCTACTCAAAGTAAATGAGCCAGTGAAATACTGTAAATCACCTGCCTCTCCTCTTTGCACTAACAGTGTTCTCCTAGGGTTGTTATCATTCATTATCAGTTTTGTTTTGCAGTTGTATCACTGCGTTATTTCCTGTAAGTCATCTTAATCATATCAGTTCCTAAATTAGACTCACGCTTCCCAAAAGCAAATCTCAAAAGAAGGAGAAAAGGCGCATTTGGTTTTTTGCCATGAACAACTATTACATTTTTGACATTCAGAGTTCTTCATAATCGAGGTAGTCCTAAATAAAGTTCTGGCCTACCAAGAGTTTGATCTCAGATTGCCTAAAAGTGATCCGTTGGCACATGTATTGCCCGCCTACTATCAGGTAACTGAACATGGTAGCCTAAGACTTCTTTCGCATGGGGGTTTGATTCATAGCTTGAGTTTCTGCTTCTTCTACAAAATTTTACAAATATTACTTTTGGTCTAATTTTATAAAGAACTTCACGGAATCATGGAATCATTTAGGTTGGAAAAGACCTGTAAGATCATCAAGTCCAACTGTAAACCACCACTCGATCATGTTCCTAAACACTGCATCTATGTGGGTTTTTTTAGTACACCCAGGGATGGTGATCTTACCACCTCCCTGGGCAGCTTGTTCCAGTGCTTCATCACTCTTTCCATGAAGAATTTTTTCCTAATATCCAGTCTAAACATCCCCTGGCATAACTTGAGGCCATTTTCTTTTGTCCTTTCTCTTGTTATCTGAGAAAAGAGACCAATCCGCACCTGCCTACAGCCCCGTCTAGCACAGGGGCACGGTGCCCCGGCCCTGCCGGCCACGCCGCTCCGGCCACCAGCCAGGGCGCTGCCGGCCGCCTCGGCCACCCGGGCAGGCCGGGGGCTGGTGCCCAGCCGGCCCCAGCCGCCCCCCCGGGCCCTTTCCCCCCGGCCCTGCCCAGCCGCTGTGCCCCGGCCTGCGGCGCTGCCTGGGGCTGGGGTGACCCGCGGGCAGGGCCCGGCGCTGAGCCCTGGGGACCCTCACACGGTGGCCTCGGGCCCTGGGCCCGGCCTGCCCCCTGCCCCTGCACAGCCCCCTGCCCCGGGCAGCCCCGCGCTCCCCCGCACGGTGCCACCCCAGGCTGGCTGCAGGGCCGCCATCCCCTCGCCCACACCACTGCTCTTTGGGCCTGGCTGTCCAACCGGCTTTTAACTCGGCGTAGAGCGCACCCATCCCAGCCATGAGCAGCTGGTTTCCCCGGCACAATGCTGTGGGAGATGGTGCCAAAGGTTTTACGAAGGTCCGGGCAAACAGTACCCCACAGCCTTTCTCTCATCCACCTGGCAGGTCTCCTTGTCATAGGAGGAGATCAGGTTTGTCAAGCAGGACCCGTCTTTTTTAAAAAAGCTCATACTGGCTGGGTCTGATCACCTGGTTGTCCTGCACGCACCACTCGATGGCAGTCAGCATGACCTGCTCCATACCCTTCCCTGGCACTGTGGTCAGGCTGAGAGGCCTGTAGTTCCCCAGAGCCTCCTCCTTGCAGATGGGCAGCACTTTGGCTGACCCCCAGTCAGCTGGGACCTCCCGGTTTGCCTGGGCTGCTCATAAATGACGGAGAGTGGCTCAGTGAGCACCTCTGCCAGCTGCCTCGGTACCCTGCGGTGGCTCCCATCCGGCACTGTAGAAGGGTGCATGGAGCGGTAAGTACACTGTCAGGATGGCCGAGCGGTCTAAGGCGCTGCGTTCAGGTCGCAGTCTCCCCTGGAGGCGTGGGTTCGAATCCCACTCCTGACAATTAGTAAGAAAAAAACAATTAATTGTTTATGTGTTTTAAGTTCTCAGTTTCTGTAATTAAATAACTGAGTTTTCTCAGCATGGACTTGGAGGAATTCCACACATTTTGGTGGTCAGATTTCCAGTGACAGTGATACATCACCATCTAGGACCATTAATCAAAGAGCGGTTCCAGGCAGTCATATTACTTCAGAGCTGTCGTTTGCTAAACAATTTTAATTTATTTGTTATTGGGACTTTTTTTCCTTTAAATTAGAAATGGATCTGCTGTTAAAATGACAAATTTTAGTACAATTTTTAAATGTGTTCTATTACTTATACTGAATGGAAAATATTTCATTTTTGTCCTGTGACAGATATGTACACTTCTTCATTTTTATTACTTCTATTATTTGCTTTTAGTTGTAGATCAGTTATTGCTAGAATTGTTTTGTTCCTGAAATATGTAAAAACTATGTCTGATACTCACTGATTCTGCTAGCTGTAGACTACTTTCCATCTCTTTTTGCTTTCCATATTGCTTTTCTAAAATTTCTAGCTCTGATTTATAATGATTACCATCAGCTCTCATTCATATGTGATTTGATTCCAGTAGGAAAACACTGATTGAAAGTGGTTTTACTCTCTTCCTTTTAAATTCTATTTTCTTGTGCTTAAAGGTCAATCAATTCCCTATGTTTTTGACTACTATACTTTACTGCTTGTGTATACACTGTCTTAATACTCTCATTACTTGAAGTACATTTATGATAGTAGATGTCAACACCCTTGCTAGACCCCAGAGAGAATCTTTATAATATTCACAATTTCACAGGCTCGTTTTCTCTCCAGGCTGGAGAATGCTTTTTACTGATGAACCTTTGTTACATGTAATATCCAGTACAGTGCTGGAATGAAGACTCATCATCTGGCCTTTGTGATTCTTCTGTTGCTGTTTTTCTGAGCTGCTCCTTCATTATAAGGAAGAGGGTTAAGTCATTCAGAAGTTAAGATGACCACCTGATATGTAAGTTTCTTTTCATGTGAGTTCTCAGTAATTACAAATTATTAGTCCTGAAGAAGGATCTCTCAGCATCTAGATCCCAGATATTGTGACGGGTGACATCTTTCCTTCTAATGAACAGATTGCTTACAATGTCTTGCATCTACTCAAAAAGTCCAGTGCAAATTCTTCATCTTTTAAGTTGGTTTTGTCTTTCTTTTTGCTTCTTTACTTAATTCTTAAAGTAACTTATACAACAGTCCATATTTTTTCCTCTGTTCCAGTGTTTATTTTGGTATTTTATTCCATTAGCCTGCAAAGCCCTTGAAGACCTTTCTGATTATTTTATGCGAACTCTATAGACTTTGGATAAGGTTTCCTGAGACAAAATCGTAAAGAAGCTTATTTGGTAGAATTCTAGAAACTGTAATAAATACACTTGTCTCACTTACTGGGTAATGTAGGGCATATATAAACACAAGGGATTCTCTAAATGATGAAACTTAAAAATTAGCTTTTCCATGGTTGGAGCAGAAAAATGTAAGTAAAACTGCATATATGCACTGAGATTCAACTAATGGAAAAAAAAAAAATCCAGTCACTTCCCTTTGTCAGTCTGTTCCATTGTGTTCTCTAGGATCTGAGTAAGACTCCAGACAGTATCACTTACCATGCCTTTGATTTCAGTTCTGAGAGATCTGTAATCTTGAGTGCCCTCTGAAATGTATTTTCTTCTGAGGATTGTTGGTACATTTCCCTTCAGACTGGAACATCAGCATTTGCAAGTTTTATGAAGTCTGAACTAAAATGAAATCAAATTTCTTCAGGGACAATGTTAAGACACAAAAGAATATGGCCTGGTAACCCAGAGTTTTGAAATCAAAAAACATGAGAAAAATTCTCAGAAAATAAGATATTTTCATTAAAATTATGTGTCAGGTTCTCTAAAGGATTAGAGTTTCCATATTTGAAAGTGAAACAATATTCCATTGTAACTACAGGACAGAGTTAAAGTAAGAGCATACACAATAGCTGTCCTAAAACATTTCTTAAGGAATACATTGAAATGCGGTAATCTTCAGATTGCTAGCAGCCCAACGGTACACATTTGTTGCAGTTCCAGGTGAGATAGATGTATAACTGGAACTGAACATTACATATCACAGCACAGACTGGTCGGGGTCGAAGGGACCTCTGGAGCCCATCTGGTCCCTCCCCTGCCAAAGCAGCGTCACCCAGAGCAGGTCGCACAGAGTCACGTCCAGGCGGGATGTGAATGCCTGCAGGGAAGGAGACCCCACAGCCTCTCCGGGCAGCTGTGCCAGGGCTCTGCCACCCTCCAGGGAAAGAAGTTCTGCCTCACGTTCAGATGGAACTTCTTGTGCTGCAGTTTGGGCCCGTGGCCCCTTGTCCTGTCGCTGGGCACCACCGCGAAGAGCCTGGCCCCGTCCTGCTGACACTCGCCCTTGAGGTGTCTGTAGACATCGATAAGGTCCCCCCTCAGCCTCCTCTTCTCCAGGCTGAACCGGCCCAGCTCTCTCAGCCTTTCTCATCAGGGAGATGCTCCAGTCCCCTCGTCATCTTCGCAGCCTCCGCCAGCCCCTCTCCAGTAGCTCCCAGCCTCTCTGGAACTGGGGAGCCCCGCACCGACCACAGCCCTGCAGCCGCGGCCCCCCCAGGGCCGAGCAGAGGGAGGATCCCCTCCCTCGACCTGCCGGCCACGCTCCTCCTCATGCCCCCCGGGTCCCACCGGCCCCTCGGCCACCCGGGCACACTGCTGGCCCGCGGGCACCTTGCTGCCCCCCAGCACTCCCAGTCCCTTCCCCAGAGCTGCCCCACAGCTCAGCCCCAGCCCGCGCTGGTGCCGGGGGCTGTCCCCCCCAGGGCAGGACCCTACGCTGGCCTGGGTTGGGCTCCATGAGGTCCCTCCCCGCCAGCTCCCCAGCCTGGCCAGGCCTGGCCCAACGGCAGCGCAGCCTCTGGGGTGCCAGCCGCTCCCCCCGGCTCTGTGCCATCACCACCCCGCCGAGGGCACCTCTGTCCCCTCGTCCCGGCCAGGGTGGAGGCGTTGAAAAGGGCTGGAGCCAGCACGGACCCTAAGGAGCTACAGGCCTCCAGCCAGGCCCTGCGCTGCTGGTCACGGCCCTCTGGGCTCCGCCATCGGCCAGCTCTCAGCCACCTCGTGCAGAGTTGAAACAGCCTATAGGCGTCTGTACAGTCAGTTGGCAGAAATATTTTTTTCATATATATATATGTATGTATTATAAGTAGTCATGACCAGCGTGAAGAATTAAAAACACATTTTCAGGCTTTTATTCCTTACAATAAAAGCCTAGCTCTATAAGCCTTTCCTCCTAAGGAACAGTTCTTAATACGAGTAGTGCCTTTTTAATTAGTAGGACATTAAGGGTTTAAGACTGGGCTCGAGTTTGTTTCTCAGTTGTATTTCAGAAAGTTACAGTGCTTGTAATCATAAGATGTAGATTACTTGGACAACTTAGTAAAGCACCAGGCATGCAGTAATAGATGTATGGCTTTATAGTAACAGTAACAATGCTGTTTAACCCCTGGCTGATGAACTGGAGGATTCCAAAGTGCTGTACTTGATTAGCAATGATATTCTGTTTTCAGAAATGGGGAAAATTAAGTATAGATAGGGGGAGTAACTTTTCCAAGATCCAACAGCAGGCAGGTGGCAAGGCTGATGATAAAATGCTTCTAGAAATGGGTGGTGGTGCATAGTTTTCAAAACCTAATATGCCTGCCAGATCCAGGTGACTGTCTTGAATAAAACTTTGCTGTTATTCAGGTCCTGGGATCAAGCAGCAAATATGCAGCACGGTAATGTAACTATAAATATGACTTTTCTGTTAGAGGGTGAAAATATGGAATCAACCTTGATTCCATTCCAAAGGATCTCGTTTACACAGGCCAGCACTTACAGGATTATAACTCTTACAACTTTAATGTTATTGTACCCTAATAAAATAGAGTTATGGCAGCAACAGTCAAAACTGGAAGTTGCAAGCTGGCAGAGAGTGCAGGGCTAGCTTTGTCTTTTACGTTGTTGTTCTAATAGCTTATCATTTTATACAGTCAAATGAAGAAAGACATTTTTAAATTTTATTTCGTTGCCCTTTCAGATCAGAAGGACACATGTGCATAAAATAAAGTTATCAATTATGAGAGGTATTGTTGTAAGTAGCTTTAGAAAAAAATATAGTTTTAATTAATTTATTTTTTTGAAACCTCAGCAGCTTGGGCTGTATGAGTATATAGAAGACTATGTCTTTTCATTTCAAACAACTGGCAGCTCCAAGTAGACCAGAAGCATGTTAATGGCATGGTAATTTTAGCATTTTCAATTTCAGAGCAGTCTGAAAAGCAGGGGAAGTGGACCTTAAACCTCTCTATCCATTTTCTTCTTTTTGTGCAGTACATGGCGCACTCGGAGATGTATCAGCGTAGCTGACAGGTAGCACTGCACCCACAATGTCCAATGAATTCTGAAATCATATTCAATAAGGGAAGATTTTTTTAGCTGTAGCTTTATTTGCTTAGTTACAGTCAACTGGCCAGTCATTTGACCTCTGAACCCTCAGCTATGATTTCTATCAAGCTGCTGATATTTCTAGATAAGGAAAAAAGTAACTTGTCTCTGAAACATGCTTGTCTGATTTTAATGCTGTAAATGAAGTAAAGGAGGAATGCCCTTGTGCTTCTATTGAGCATATTTAATGGGTACCGCATTCTAAATTTTAAAATATGTTAGTGCAGAGTTGTTCATGGTGTACCTTATGTATCATAGAATTCATGTTAGAGTTTTTTTGATTGTTTTGGTGGTTTTTGGTTTTTTTCTGATGGCTCATCCGTGGTGTATTAGAACTGTTCTCAAAGATAAAAATTATATGATATCATCAAAAAATAACTGCATATTGTACAGCCTTGATATCAGACATGTAAGATGGAACTTGAATCTCAAAGGGGAAAGGAATATTTCCCTGGTTTCATGGACATATGCTTGAGTCAGCAGCTAATGTATCAAAAGATTCCCTAATGTCTAACCTAAAATGTTGCTGTTACTGATTAGGTCAGAGTTTTGACCTGGTGACAAGAAAGCAAGTTTTCAAGTCTCAAACAAACTGACATTTGCCCTTGGGAAGGAGGAAAAATGACCCATGAAGTTTCCATCTGCTGATAGAATAAACATCTGTAGTACTCATGACTGGCATGAGTTCAGTAGCAGTCGAGCTTGCAGTGAGTGATCTCTGGCCTCCTAAGATACTATTGCCACTGAATAGTAATGGTTTCAAATGGAAATTGCCTCAGAAACTCCCCAAAAGACTGGATTCTGTCTGTCAGAGATATGGTAAAAAAAAATAGGACTCCAAGCATGAGCAGAGTTTAAAGACTTACGTGAAGGGTGAACATGAAAAATGAATTAGTCACAGAAACATACACAGATATCCAAACCATGAGGGCTACTTGGCAGATCAATATATTCAGTGGCTCTGTGTTTATGTGGCCACAGGTGCCTCTTACTGGAAATCACAGATTCTGTATACATTCACGTTTGTGAATACATTTTTCTATCTCTACTATAATGATTCTTTTCATATATTAAAGGATTATAAAAACAAACTTCAAATATCTTAGCTCTTTAGTGTCCAAGGATAAGTTTTATTATACTGTAAATAATAGACATATTGCTTCACTGTCCCAAAACCAGAGATTTTTGCAGGACATCTTGCAAGATAAGACATTTACCGCTCCAAAAGGAGGCGCCACAAGTTCAAGTAGGAGGAAAGCTCTTGTGATTTAAAAGGAAAGCAATTTTGCTTAATAAGTGGTCTACCTCAGAAATTGCGGAAGCGTTTTGTTTAGCAACAGTGCTTTTTGTCTTAATAAAAGAAACTATAGGTTTGATCCCTGAGCCACAGTATTTTACACTACCCACCCACTGATGATATGTCTAATAAAAATCAGGAGACTTGGCTCAACAGTGACAGTAATGTTATGAAAATGTTGAATTATTTGAAAGCAGTGTATTAAATTATTTCCTGGTCTAAATGCAAAAAATTAAAGAAGTCAATGACAGTAAACTCAGCCAGACAACTCCAAACTATTGTGTTCAATCTTTATTTTCCACTGTCACTGCTGTATATACAGTTTGCTCTGCTAACTGCAACTTACACTGCTAGAAGTAAATCTGCTAGGAACCCCAAAAAGATAGTGTTTAAATAAGCCTAATGTTCTGATTTATAAAATACTTCCAAGTAAAAATACATAATTGACATGGTACAGTCTTAAAATTGTCATGAAATTGGTTACAATGTCTATCCCCTAAATGATATGTAATTGCTTTAAGTTAATTTGAGTACTGAAGTAATTAAAAAAAAAAAAAACAAAGGAGGGGCACCTGAAGCTGGGAAACTAAAATTGTAAACCAGCTACCTGAAAAAATTATAAATCAAAAAATCGAGAACTACTCAACTTTCCAGCAAAAATTTGGGCTTTCAGTTATTCAAGTGTAAAGACTAATAAAAATATCAAGTATGTAATTATGTACCAAGTATGCTTTTCTTTTATAATTATTGTAAACCAAAAAGATTCAGACTATCAAAGCAATCCCATTTCAATATCAGCTTTTCTTTCTGTTTCTAATCTTCAAATGAACATTCCTGATTTTAAATGTTAATCTGTTTAGAATCTATTTGTTATTAGTTGAACAAATGTGAACCCAAAAGTTCACAATCCAAATGCTAAGAGCACCAAACATGTTTAACAATGTAATGCATGTTAAAGAGTTTTATCTAGAATTCCTAATCTATTCATTTGGAAGCAAATCTTCATTTTCCATTGGTGATAACTGATTTAGGAGACTCAGTTCTAGAAGATTAGTAAATTAATTGTGACACTTTTTTTTAGGAAAGCTGACATCTCTGAGTGATATCTGAAATGTCTCTAAGCTTCTTTGTAACACTTAGAAGGTTGCTAAGCTCCAATTTCTAAACCCAGTTTATGGCCATAAATTGCTTTTGCAATCAGCAAAAGTGCAAACCAGCTCGTACCCCATCAGGATCCCGTGATGCACCCTGATCCAAAACCAGGGCAGATTCCTACATCTTTCCCAGTGGTAATGAGAAATCTATATAATGAATAGTTAATTTGTAGTTGAGGATCTAAGAATTTTATCTCTATCAGAAGCATTTCATTTTTGTTTTTTATGTTGACACTGGGTAGGCCTATAAACCTTCAAAATTCCTCTTGTTCTATGTAAATTAAACTAACCCAACAGCTCACTTGGGAAATGGGGAACACAGGCTTTCAAATAGCTGTTCCACTATCAGAGGCGAATGGTTGTCTTAAACACTACTGCTGTTTTCCTGGTGACAATTTTTTCATTATCATTACACCATACTAAAACCCAAGGGGAAAAAATCATGCTCATCATATTCCATAGAAAGCTCATTTACATAATCAGCTCAATGATCTAAACAACAAGTTGAATGCACATTTGAATCAATTAGATAGACAATCCCAGCTGTTTCAAGTCAAACCATTCTATGCAGTTGTAAATAGAAATGATAACATGGATCCTCTTGCATTTTATTTTTGTTCGCTCTGTATCACACAGCGAATACTATATGAACAGTTTGATATGTTTGCTTAGTAAAGTATATGAAAAGTATATAGAAAAATGCATAGCTGCTTTACATAATATTGCATATCCTGATATGCAACTTTTGCAGTATAACATCCTCTGTCAAAGCTTGTTAAAATAGTCCATTAAAATGAACTTTTGATTATACCTTAAGTAGTGGAAAATACCGTAGTTCAGTTGACAGAATAGTTCTGATTAGTTGAACACGTAGTTCACTGCAGAATCTGGGCCACAAAATACTCTTTCCATCAATCCACAGCTATTTCTTTGCATCTTTTCTGGGTAAACTGCAATCTCTTTATGTACAACTCTTTGTTGTTACTGATGGTTTACTATTTGAGCACTGGGAGTCTTGTTCCACCAAACTCGTAAAATAAGCATGATTAATGATAATGTCACAATTTTCACCAAGTAGATTTTTCATAATGGCTAAAACTGATTTGATCTGCTTTTGTAAAGAAAATTGGGATGAATTTGGAGTTATTCTGCTGCTTTTTTTTTTTTTTTTTTTTTTTTTTTCTGGGTAAAGGATTGTTTGAGGCTCATTTAATTTGGTACAATTGGTTTTGGCTTTTTGAACTGGAAGGGAAAGTCACTTCAGTGATTTTAGTTAGAACATTAAATATACATATATGTATTAATCTTACTTGGCTACTAAGAATTCAAAAGGAAGAATGTAAAGAAGGAAGCCTTTGCTATGGCTTCCATGCTTTACAAAATGCAAAGGAATTGATCAGAAAATAAAATTATGCCCATAGAAATTGCATGTAGATAGGGACTGAGTGCACACAGGGAAGATTGATTAGGTTTGGCTTTTCTTCTGTTCAGAACAGAGGCAAGAAGCAAATCTATGCTCAGCTGAAAGTATGATATTAAAATGCACGAGGCATAACTTTACAATGCACCTGGAATATGGGCTATGATGTTGCTGCACTTCTCCACAAGCAGATCCCAAGACTGCACTCTTGATTTGGGAAGTCGCAGCCAAATTACTCACAACAAAGTATTTCCTGCAGCCTGATGACTCGTTATCAAGTCAGCAGCTAGTAAACTTTAAGTCCACTCCTTCCTCAAGGAATATTGGACATTCGGTCTGTCTACTCACCCCAACTTCATTAGAACAGCTGTGTGCATCATTCTCTCCTGAATTGTCCTGACACCCAGTGAAGGCAGTGGTTGTGTGGTCATTCAATGCAGAATTAAGGGGGATATCTAAATGTTAAATTGCTTAAAACTGTCACTCTCCAATGGGCTATGAAATACATGTTTTTCTGCAAAGCTTTGAGATGAATAAATTCTACTAGTTTTGAGTTAGAATTTTCAAAAGGTGTACTTTTATTCTGTGCTTGTTATATAGCATGTTAGTCCTTAGTAATTGTTATACCCAAGAAATTAAAAACTAGAGAAAAGAAGCAGGTAACTTTTATGATGTGGACTGTGCCCCTCTTTAAAACCGAGATGAACTTTCTTTTTTTAAAAAAAGCCATTCCTTCTGTAAAATTGTGATTTTTGTACCATCTTTCTTACCACCTGTGTCTTGGCTTTTTGAGGTATTGAAGTGTGGTGACAGATAAAAGCACGTGACCATCTTAACATTAAGGGATTTGCCTCCTGCATGCCTTCTGTGATAGGGGAAGGTTTTCCAGTTAATGTTCTTCATGTTTTTAGCAAGTAAGAACCAACAAAGGAAGGGGTTTGTGTCATCAACTGACTTGCCAAAAATCTTTTTTACTAGAGTTTGTGCAAGAAGCACTTGCTTTATATACTTCAGGATATATTTGCCATGCTGATTTTTTACTTCTAAAAAGTCAATTTGGTATGAAAACTAACAAGAAACAAAATATGAATGGAACTTTTAATAAGAGCACCTTGGAGAGCAACATTTCATTTTATTTCCAGATTCTAAGTACCTTGTGTAAAGGAACCAATAGAAAAATAATTTTAACTGATTTCCGATATCATTGTTCAGCTGTTAGGGAACTGGGTGTTACCTTTATAAAAACACATAGTATTTACACATGATGTGATGTGCATATGTATTATAACTTCTAGTTGACTTCTAGCACATTATATTTTTAGGTGTGTTTAAACATATATATTTAGGAATTACTGAAAACATTTTTGATACAGCATATTAGAAGGGTGACATCAAATAAAAGTTCAAATATTAATGCAGCGAGCAAACCTGGAGCTTAGAAAAAGTTTTCAACAATCCTGTTGCTTTCTATTTTTTGGTAGAATTCAGAGCTGAAAAGTGGGAAATCAATGTCAAAACTATACAGATCCTATTCTCAAATGGTTTCTTGCTCTCAACTCTTTGAAGGGCTTTGTCCTTACAAGAGTCTTGCAAACAAATGTTACTATGGAAATACTTGCAGGTTGATTATCTGTAGACATAGCCCTAGTTCCAGCTTCTTGGTCAACTTTGAACGCTACTGAGATTGTAGCTGTTGTGAGCAGGTCTGTCCAGAACCCAGAATGCAACTTTTGAATTCTTGAGGCCTCAACATTTGCTGAGGCCATAGTGCCTCATGTGTCTCTTGCAGAATAAGTGCCAGCAAACTGCCACGCACTCCTGCCTCTCTGCTACCCCTTCCCAAAGTGGTTCATGTTGTTACACAAGTAAATGACAGCAGGGCTCTAGTTTGGTTGCAAGCCGAAGGGCCTTATTCTTCAGCCACGTTAATTTCCAGTTTGATTCATTCCTCTGCTGACAGCAAAATACAAAGGTTGACTACGTCGGCCAGTTTGAGCATGAACATTGAAAGTGTGGCCTACCACTGCAGGGTCCCCTTCAACTAACAGAAACTATCCCTGCTGTAACCACAGTTAGTGTAGCTCACATCCGAAGATAATATACCATGCCACAAGATTGTGCAGTTGGAAGACATGCCAACAAATGATACTTCAGTCCCAGCTCTTGTCTGCAAACAGGAAAGAGCTATCCTAACAGATCACACGACACAGTCTCATGACACATCTCTGGAGAACGCACCTCCATCCTGCAGAGGAACCTGCTTGCTGTTAGTAATGCAAGGAACTGTGGAAGGGAAATCATATTGCAGTTGCAAGTTTTCCTGGTTCGGTACCATTCCCTGACAAGTGTGATGTCCTGAGCAGCAGCCCACTCTAGTAACTTTCCAAATACATAGCCATCAGGGTGAGAAATTAACGACCAGGCTCCCCCATGTCTTGTCTGAGATGCATTTGTTAACAGTGCACTTGCCCAGTCATAGAGTTGTATAGTTTGCCAAGTTGCACAGCTTAATAATTGAGATATTATTTATGATTCCTCTTTGTATGTACTGTTAGTGAAGATGAATACACTCCTGATTTAGTTTAATTTGTCACAGATCCGGGCACCTGTTTCTCTAGCTGAGCTCCTCCACATCTCAGCTGTGGATATTTTGAAGTACTTTGGCAACAGAGCTACATCTTCACTAGTAGAATAACGTACTTCAGCTGCAAAGTTATTTACAAACTTTACTGATCAAGCTGCATATTCTAGGGCTGAATTTGCTACAGACAGCACTTTGCAGATGGAATTGAATTCTCTACTAATCATGGAAGATGAATTAATTTATTTGATTAGCAGTAATTTGCATTATTTGCTGATTATGTTCTTCAGTTCCCGCCCTAAAAAGCTGTGTTGTGTTGCTAGTGCTGGTTAATACACTCTACTTCAGAGAGGAAAGGATTTTGGTTGTAGATAAAGAGATTCTTCTGTCTTGAAATACTTCCTAAAAAATACTTCTTCCATGTCACACAGGGGAAGATATTATGTTTTAAAAAAAGAAGAGTAGAATTTGAAAGTATAGTTTCCTATGAAGGCAGTCTTTTTTTTTTATTCCTTTGTGCTACTACTTGCTTTATTTTCTCATTATTTAATATGCTTATGCAAGTCCTATTACTCTGGCCATTACTCTGGCAATGCCATTGGTTTTGTACCAGCGCTGAGAAGGGGTTCGTGGGTGTATGTACGCACCCACTGAGGTTAGGCTCCTCACCGCACTAGGTTGCAGTGTAAACTCACGCTAAGCTGCAGCCACATGCGTGTGGCAGAGACATGGGAAAGTGCAGTGGTTTACTCATCAGTGGTGAGTTAGGAGGGCACCCTGGTACTCAACACTGCTCACTGGACCAAACTGCCTTTTTTTATCTGCTTTAGTGTGTATTAAAGTGTATCATGGTGTAATTCCTCTGTAAATAAGCAAAATCCATGCAGGAGACAGTGTACAACCTTGTCTTCATAAAAATCTACATCTACTCTCTGCTGTCAATCTCTCTGCTACTAAGTTTTTACAAATAACATCTTTAAAATACCCGATGGTCAGTCTCTGTTGTAGGCAATTAAGTTTCCCCCCAACCTTACACAAAGAAAGTGTTATTTGCTTATCTATGTAGTGCTTAGAGTAAGAAATTTTTCCAAGTATTGAGTGTTCTCAAATTAAGTGGTTCTCACCTATCATTCATAGAACTTAAAACTTACCAGGAAAGTTTGCATGCAGTTGCTGGCTGAGAGGGCTGGCATAAAGGCATACTTACCAGCTAGAGCTGTGCCCCATTATTTCATTAACAAAAGGAAAAAAATAGCTCACTGACAAATAATCTGAAAAGTTACATCACCTCTTAGGATGACCCCTAAATTAGATCCAAGTAGGGAAATGAATTTTGCATATTTGGCTGGTTCAGAATGCAGTGTAAAAAGATTGAGATTAAAGACTGCAAATGAGGAAAATGTGTTTGTTGCTTAGTAAATGAAATAAAATACAAGTAGATTCTGAATTACAAAGGATACAATTTAGTCAAATGCATGAACATTCAGTGATTTTTTTCAGTTGGCTAAAATTTATTGAAAGTAAGTATAGAAGTGGAAATGCTCCCATACTGTTACATTTCCATTTGGGACAGATTATCTCTTTAAGTCTAGTTTTGGTTCTAAATTTGGGATCTTATGTAGCACTGATCAGAGATTGTTGGAAAACTAGGGTTTCATTTCTCAAAAAAACAGGTTTCAAAAAACATGGTTTGCATCAGAAATAAAATGAGAGCTCTCCAAAATGTTCACCAAAAATATGTATGAAAAATTCATACAGCAAATTCAAAGCTGTAACTGTATGTCCAAAGTTACAATTTTTTTTCCTTTGTGTATTACTTTAGATTTTTGTACATGAAATTTTGCCCTTTTATAGCTTTGTGCTTTGGTGTCATGAGATCTTTCTGAAACTCCTTGTAGTTGGCTTACTCATCTGTAGTTCTCCAAATCCCCTAAGAACTGTCCTGATATCTTGGTATCACATTAGCTACCTCTATTTTTCTGGCACCAAGGTAGTTATGACCAAGAGGTTATATATTACAACATTACAGTAATTTCATACCTGACTGCCTTTAGAACATCTTACTGAATATCACTTGGTCTTGGGGATTTGTTGCTTATTCATCTTACCAATTTGCTCCTAATTCTATTCTACTGACACTTAGATTTGAGGTGGTCTGTCTGACGTGTCCGTCATAAAGGAGGTTTGTGGTATAACTTAACTAAATTCATTTTCAGTGAGTGTAGGAGAAAGAATTCATTCTCTTGACTTCTTTAAGGACTTCTTTCTTACTGTGAGCATTTATTAGTCCTACAGAATCTCAGGCGGTATCCCTGCTTCTGGCATGTTCGAAAGAAGATAGGTTTAGGTTTTATGATGTTAGCAAGTTCATCAGTGGTTTTAGTCTTCCTGTTATTTTTTGCATCTATATTGCCTATATTTGTGTACAAAAAAAAAAAAAAAAAAAGAGAGAGAGAAAAATCTAAACATTTTTCAAATAATATACTTTGCTTTTTAATTATACCAACTTAGTTTTCTTTCTAAAACCTTTTAGTAACTAATGTGCATTTTCTCCAAGTCTATAATATTTTAACCATTTTAAACTGCCTTTGTACACCTAAATCCACTTTACCTTTTTGAATACACCTTTTAATTACGTTTCCATAATAAAAGGAAGGATTTCTTCTGTAATCAACTTGCTCAATTTTATGTAGCTCCTCTGGAAATTGAAAACTAATAATCAGATTTCTTGGCTTTTTTTGTTGTGATCTGACAGATATCGAATGCAAATATATTATAGTTTTTGTAAGAGTGGTGCTATTTTTTGTGCATCACATAAATGGGACATTCTTTACAACATTCTTCCTCCATTTTCTTTTTCAGTTTTGTTCCCTTCACTCTGTTCTTGATTTTGCAGCTACAAGACGGATCTGGAGCTGGCTTGGGCTTTCTGTCCTTCCATACCCCTTGGCTACCCCACACTGTGTCTAGTTTCTGAATCATTTGCCAGTATAGATTCTTTCAAATGTGGAACATGTGGGGTCCCCAGACTCAGAAATATGGGAACAGGCTTTTAGTTCTGTGAATTAGCGTGATTTTTTGGTGTAAAGCTGCTTTTTGTTCAGACAGTGAGTCTCTTTTCTTTAGCTCCAACAGGTTTTGTATCATATTCTGAGTCTTTCATATTCACTCAATTTAATTATAGTAATCCGGTTATGCTCTCATTCTTGGTGTTATTTTGTTAGAGAATTTTGAATGCCTCTTGAAATCTACCAAAATAGCAAACTTTTCAGGAAAAAAATGTATCTCCTGTAAAAAGATGGTATTTTCTGTGTATAGTGGCAAAACAGTGAGTTCTAGTGAGAAGGTACCTCTGCAGTTTTGCATCTCAAGCAAAGCTGCTATAGATGGTTACTTCACTCTGGTAACATAATTGGTCTGCTGGCATTACACTCACATTACTTCAAGGGATGAAAATAAAATTATAAAGTGCTGCATAAAGTCTGAAATGGCCACCTTTAAGTTTAATCTTCCCATTAATGCTGTAGAGTCTATAAAATATGCATTAATTCAAGTTTTTAATAGCTTTTATCAATCCATCTTTCCTTTGTAAAGGAGACAATATCTAATATGTATGGTGTCTTTCTCTCTTTATGCTTTCAACCTCATGATAAATCTTACTATCTTACCTGGTTTTAAAGTTACTTAAGCAATGTTTGGTTGTCTGGAGCATGCAAAGCAATAAACAGCTGCTGCTCTGCTGCTGTCTTCAGAACCAGGCAGATAAACACATACAGTGTAGGTGTAACCTAGTTCAATTGACTGAATATTAATGCTTTTCCACATAAGCAAAAAGAAAATGGTTCATAAAACTTTAACGTATTGGCAAAAGGATCGTTGTTTTGTGATGTACACCAATTAAAGTTTCTATTGACTATGTATTTTTTCTTTAAGTACATACATACTTTCAGTAATATCCCTCAGCTTACTGCTTTCTTAATGAACCTTCTATATTACATAGGAAAACAATTTAATAAAAGAAATTACAAGAGTACAGCAAAGCTATCAGTGACTTCAAGTATTCTATCACAAAATAATATTAAAAAGTAATAACGGGACGTTGCTTGAACACCTAAAAGTATCATAATTGCAGCCATGCTTAATAATTGACATCAAAGTCAGGGTATGACTGGTACCAAAGAGAGGAAATATAAATTTCTCCTCTTTGAGCTACGCGGATCTTTGTAGGGATCAGCAGGTAAGAGTTACCATTTTCCTGGGGGCGGGGGGGGGGGGGGGGGGGGGTGATGTAGACAAGGTTCATATTAGTTTCTGTGTCTCTCATGGATTTTTATCTGAAGTAATGTAGTTTCAGCCATACCCTCTGTCCTGGGCTTTCATGACAACACCTAGACAAGAACAGTTGTAAAATTTTGGTTTCCCTCACATGTCTGAATACATTTGAATTGTATCAAATACTTTTACTCTTGCTATAGTTTCAGTAAAAAATTATTGAAAAAATTCTATGTCTTGAGAATAACTGGCTAATATTTTTAACTGAACATTTGACGTCATAGTGAAACTTACTGTCACCTGCCATATACTTGTTTAGATTCTGTAAAAGACAGAATGTTTAGAGTTTTTTTAAATAACCAAGGTTATACAAATGAGTAAGTCTCCAGAGATACTGTAACAGAAAATCTTCATGCTTCAAGATTTAAGCCAAACCCTAGATACTGGCATTGATATTAGATGCTTAGGATTTGTTTCTGGAAACTACAAAATTGGATGCTTGTTTCTCTTCCCATTCCACCTCCTTTAGTCCTTTTGGAAGCTTCAAGTTATTTCTGTAGATGAGACAACAAAATAGGCAGCGCTTATTCTGCATCTTGGTAGGTTGACTTAATTCACCATATTCCACTTCATACCAAAACTGTGCTGTGAGTGGAGCAGCTGGAAAGCTTCAGCTTAGGGGATGGTGACCTGCAGCTGTGGCCCACAGTATGCTAGCCAGCGTGGGTGTTAGAGCTCTCCTTGATGGCTGTAGTATATCATACCAAGGATTTGATGGGATTTTGGTATTTTTAATCCTGATTCACTAAAATCTAGTCAAATCACCCAATGTCGGTTCTCTGTTTCCTGGGAGAGAAGGGGTAGGCAACCTGCTCGGGAGGGGAGAGTAACAAAAAACTGGGGATCAGTGATTACGGGCATCTGTGGATGAAAGCAGGGTTTGTGGCAACAATCAAGAGATTAAAAACTGAAGAGATTTCTGTTAAAGGGAATGGAGCAGTACAGAACAGGTCACCCTAATTTTGTCCCCTTCTGTGCATGTGGCCCGCTGTTCCCACAGCCTGGGTGCCAGTGAAAACTGCCCATTGCTGGCTATTATCAGAGACAGTGTATTAGATGACAGGCAGTCCCTGCATAACCATCTGGAACTACAGCTTGACATGTTAGGATGAACCAGCACTGAAATTCATTTTCTAGCACCTGTGCATCATTACCTGAGTGATTTTTGCAGTGAGGGCAAAGTAACAGGAAGCACTGCAGCGTTTTATTAGGGAAGACAGCCTAATTCATGAATTTCAGTCCTAAACTGAAAAATGTTTTAGGTTGTGTGTGTGGAACTGATGATGGGCTGAAAGCCTCTGTGATGGGAAGACCAAGATCTGGAAGATGGTAGTATTTTGTCAGTCTCATCTGAGGGGTCATAGGCCGTGTCACAAGTCTTGGGAATAAGAGGGAAAATGCTTCTTTTGTAACAGAGCAGTCAGAAATGAACCATCAAGCAATGACTCTATGAATGGACCCTTTACAGCCTTCTTGAAGATCGCCATCTTTCTGTGCCTGATTTCATCGATTTATTTATGTTTACTGGTGTTCTTTTAATTCAGATATACTCTGAGTGAATGAAGAATTGGCTTGACACATTGATATGATGACTGGCTTGTCAATGAGCTGAAAAGACTACAGTTTTGTGTTAGCAAGTCTGGTTAGGTGATGCCTTTGCTGTGAAACACCCTTTCTGACCATACAACTGTTCTGGCAGAGCCTCGAGTCATTTGTCCACAACTGCTCAGCACAGCTATGGGTAACAGTGCATTGCCAGGGCCCTGCTCTTTTCTGAAGGGTGCTCTGCATTCTGGAGCCGAAGTCGTTACACTGCAGACCAGCCTTCTGTGACATTACATGGTACTACAGCCAGACGCAAGGTGTGAACACAAAACTAGATATTGTTACATTCTTAAGCTTAGTACAGTCTAGCAGCTCTGTGCTTTGCAGACGCCAGGGAGCTGTTGATCTGAACAGCTTAGCTGGAAGAACTAACTTGACTTGATAGGGCATATTTATGACTGAAGGACTGGAAAATTCGAGAAGGCAGGCTGTGTGCTGGAAGTAAACGTCACAAAACAGAATGGGGAAACAAGAATAAAGCTAAACCCTGGTCACTGCAGCTTTCATCCTTGCTGACTCCAGAAATGTGAGTTGTTGACTGCATCTCTCTCAACTGCATTTATTCTGGTTCATAGTCCGAATCAGAACTGAACCTGAAATATGAAAATCCATACAGGAGGCTAAAGTAGCCAATGAAGACAGCAAGGATGTGGTAGTGCAGCCTGTCTTTCAGTAGGCTTCAATTTACTACTTTGCTGACTCACAAAATTCTTGCATGACATTGAAAATCAAACTGTTTTGCCTGCAATCCCCCGTCGCTAAAATAGAATGGAACTTTAAACTCACTGGAGAAAATCTGAAGATAAGGTAGGTTAACTTAAGTATTGAGAAAGACTGATAGCAAGAGAGGAGATTTTAGAAACTGTTGCAGAGAATCGAGAGTAGAGGTTCTATTGAGGGAGAAAGTGTCTGCTGAAGCAGGGGGTGGCAGTTTCTTTCCTGCTCTGCATCTCATTCAGTGAGTTACCAGTAAGGCTATTCTGATTCACTAGCATCACATTTGCCTTTCTGCTGTTAGCGCAGGAAAAATGACTACATGCCATGCCCGGAGTCACCCTGTATAAGAAAAATGGAATTGAGCATTAAAAAAGATGGTGGGATAGGGAAAGAAAAGAGGAGAAGTAACCTGTTTTTCTCCTCACACCTTTTGCAGTAGAAAAGATGCAGAATGAGTAGAAATAACAAATTTTTTTAAAAAATCCTGCAGATTGAGAGAGATGGTGAGCTAAAAAAGAAGTGTTCAAGTAAAGTAGGCTCCAGACCTAACCCTGCTGCCTCGCAGACAGCAAAACCACTTCAAAGATTAATTTGAGGAATTTCAGATCAATACTTTTTTGAAAACAGTGTTCTGTTAGTAAGATTCTGATTAAAAACAAGTGAGAAGTGTTACTCAGTTGCTGCAGATCTCTGGGTTTGTTTTTTTCCTCTAGTCACATCAGGATATTCTGATATGCTTTCCAAATATCCAACACCAGGAGTGTTGCCGATAAACAGGAAGCCAGCAGAGGACACCTATAGTGCTTTTTCATTACTTTTTTTTTTTGGCACTCAAGCATTGGAAATCCTGGAGCATGTTGTTTATGAAATTCTCATTATTAAGCCACACTATAAATGAGTGTGCTGTTTTATAAACACTCCTTTTCTAAATTCTCTGTGGGCAATAAATATGAAAGTCAATTCCCTGGAAACTAGCATAATTAAGAAGATGTAATGTAATAGCAGTGTCCATCTCCTTAGCTACCTTTTTTCAAGCACCTTGTGGTCAGGTCAGTGTTTCTCCCTCCTTTCCACCCATTATTCTCTCTTCATACCATTGGCAATTCCAACGGAAGGGTGCACTGTCAGTGACATTTCTGCTGAGAAATGAAGTTATCTCACTCCCAGTAACACTCCCAGTGATGCTAATGAAAGCCAAATGTTGTTGCTAACATAAAGCTGGGAAAAGTGTGTTCATGGTAGCAATCAGTTTGTGATCTCCCCACTGCGCTGTAAGGTAATATCCTGTGCAAGGCTATACGTGATAAGTGGGGCAGCTGCGATTGTTTTGCCTGATGCTTGTTGCCGTGGAATAGAGAGCTGTTTGCACTTGTCAGCATTAGCGGGATCTATTCAGTTTATTTGAGCAATGTGGCCTACAAGAGTGTAGAAGTCAACTGCCAGTTTTGCTTTTAATGCTACTATTTTTAAAAGTTTTAAATTGGTGGTTTGCAGGTTGCTCATGTAAGAAGTCCAATCCTGCAACAAAGGCAGTTATTCACTAACCAGAGTGACCCCAGACAGGGGGGTTGCAACATTTTTTTCAAACAAGTTCATTTCTATTGAAAAAAATGCAGAAAGATAGCAACTGTGAGGTTCTTCCATTTGCAATACGTGTTTAGAACTAGAGAGTAGATGGTAACAAATCAAACAGTCGGGTTTAATAGATCAAGTTTTGCAGGCGACAGGGAGTATGAATGGTCGTTGTCTATCTCGGAGACAGCAAGTCCTTGCAAAACATGTCTCCACGGTGCAACCTCTAGAGAATAGTTAGGTCAGTCTATTTGAATCTCTGAACATCTGAATTTTGTTTCCAAAATACAGCTAGTGAAATCCTCCCCAGTCTGTCAGTTTTCTTTACTACAGCTATGTTTCCTGCTGGCATAGAAAGCGCTGAGCTGACTCAAGCGCGAGATAAGAGTGACACCAAGTGGTAAAGCACTTCATTTCTATGCACTTTTTTAGAAATATTTTTCTGCTTTATCTTTGAATTTGAAACATTGCTCTTAGGGTTTTTTTCTGCTAAATAGTCCTGATTAAACCATTGAATGTTCTTCCCTTTAAATAGGCACATGCAAGCTCTTACTTGTTTTACAAGCAAACATCACCCGTAGATTTATGCTCAGATTCTTTCTGTCCATATAATATTGTGTAAAATGTCTTTTCTCCAGAATAAGGCAGTATCTGTGTTTTAAAGAGGTATGTGTTGAGAAATATGTGGCACTCCTCAAAAAGAAATAGGAAAGGAGCAACTGCACTACAATTCTTTGACTGTAAAACAGTAAAAAGAATCAGCAGCAAAATGTGCTTTTGGTTAAGGAATCTTCAGGGCAGAGAAAACCTAGTCATGCTAGAATAATGCATAGTTCTTTCTCTTACACTTCTTTTTAAATGGTAGATATCTAGTGGCAAGCTGTTCCCCTGTTTTCTTCCTCAGCAGAGCTCTGTGATGGACAGGTGTGAAATAGCCCACTTACAACCCTGCTGAGAAAACCAAAATTGATAGAACTCTTGAATTAGAGTCTACTGCCAGAAAGCTCTTTAAATGATGGTTTCATTCATATAATCAGCAAAATAACAGCTCTGATGATAGCTGTCCCTTCCCTTATCAATCAGTAAGATTCTTGGTAGCCTTATGAACAGTCATTTTTCTCAAATTAGGTAATCATTTCTCTTCCAAAAAGAAAAGACCTACCTAGCCTGAGGTGTTGCTTTCTGTGGCAGGTAGTAAGACTAAGATGAAGCAGAGTTCTTACCAAGTATCCTGATTATTCTAGCCAAAACCTATAGTCTACAGAAGTCCAGTACTTCTATTTTTGTGGTCAAAACCACAAAGGAAATGGAATCAGTGTTAAAGAACACTCAAATGACAGAAAAAGCATATCCCTATCCAGAAGGCAAGCCTAACAAAGGGAGCACTGAAAAGAATAACAGTGGAGACTGCAGAATAAATGCTAGTTTGAATAAGAGTCATGGGAAAGTCTGAGTTAATGGCCAGTCCTGCTACCCACAGGGAAAACAGCGATGTGTAATTGCTTGCATTAAAAATGATGCCAAAGACAAATCAGTTAAGGACCTGTGAATAATGAAAAAATTACTTAGGTCAATCTCCTATGCTTTCTAAAAATATGTTATCTTAAATAACTAGTATTTAAAAAAAAAAAAAAAAAGCTAACTATTTTAACTGCAGACGCAAAATTGTTTCCATAGGTGAATTTTGGCATAGATAGTAAGCTCTCTGCTGCTCATGTAGGACAAGTGTATTTGTGCCACTGAGTTGGAAGGTGACAATGTTTTTGGATGGTGCCCTTGTGATCTCAGTAATTATCACTTCCCTTGCCAGGGTAACAAACTAATAGAGCAAAATACAGTTTGCCGGTAGAATTGTGAGAATTCAGGTAATTCAACTGTTACTGCAGAAACGGCTGATGTGCCAGGATGGAGTGAGAAAAAAGCTGCAAGGGATCACACTGTGTTTTGTGGAAAAGAGCAGGATCAGCATAAAGGAACAACAGCCATTTAATATGAAAGTTTCCAGTTGATGTTGTAATTGAATTCAAAATTTTAACATACAAGGTTTTTCTGAGTTTCAGTAAATACCGTGTTTGGGTATTGCTGTTACATTTTGTTTCTTGCAAACTAGAAGCTGCTGATAGTGAGCTCTTCAGTTTTGCAGGTAGAAAAATTGTATGTCCACAGTCCATGTATGCGTTTTATACAGAAAATGAGCAGCTCTTCATTGATGTTCTTTGCACACCTATTAACTGGTGTTGCTTTGACAACTTCTTCTTTATGTATTCTATTTACCCTCTGAATGGCTCAGCAACCATTATCTTTGTGTGGTATCAGTATCAATCCAGTTTTATAAGACACGAAATAAAGTTTGTTGGTAATAGCTGCTTTCATGATTTTTTTAATTTTTTTTTTAGTTATAACTAGAACTGGCTTTGTACAGGGGTTTTTTTTACACATTTTTGAGTTTCAGATGAAAAGAATAAAATCTGGGCATAAGGCATTGGTTGCCTGGTCAGCTACTTCGCCACCTGCAATACACCACTGCATAAAAGTCTTTTCTTCAGTTGTGACTTTGCATAGCATACAATAGTGTAACCTTATGTTTTGGAGAATCAGGTGACTGTTCTAAGTATCAAGTGCCAGCAATGACAAATACACAGCCATTTCTGGCCATGCCTCTCAATGCTCGCCATTTAGAGATGCAGTAGTTGTTTTAGTGCCAGAGTAGCCTGATTTCCGTAGAGGTTTGGTGTTCTCTCATTGTGAATGCTGGAAGTTACTTAAGAGGAAATCTCCAAAGAAAGACTGTAAAAAGAGCTGCTTTTGCTATAAAAGGAATTCCATATAGCTTCACGTTTCCCACATCAAAAATCATTTGGCTATTCCTCATGCATGCTTTAGCAAGTTGAGAGCTATGTTACCATCTTCCTTTGCAAAAGGGCACCAAAGATAGCACAGAGAAAAAACCAAATGCAGGAAAAAATTACTGTTGTCAATCAGTGGCAAACTAGGACTGTCTCAAATCTTCCATTTGAAATCTGTATGTCATAGACCTGAGGCCAGCATGGGAGGCTCTATCAAGTGTTTCAAGATGATGCTGTTTATCTCAATTTTCAATAGGAAGTAGGTCTTTATGTATTTAATTATTCATAAGCCAAGTTCTTCAGTGGTTCGTGCCTGCAAATATCAAGAGAGTTCCAAGACCCCAAGCAGTAGGCATTGGAAGATAAGTACTAAACAGAGCAACATAAAAATAACATTGTTCCAAGATGGAGAGCCGGGAAGGAGAGCATACTTGTGTTTCGTTTGTTGTAATGTAGACTTAAGTCCTACGGGGGTGGGGGGAGAAATCACCTTCACTTTCAAGATCCAGGCAGGTTTTGTGACATATGAGGTACCATATGGGATATTGCTGAATCGTGGGACTCAATTTAACTCTTGCTAAAGCTGTTTTATCTAAGAGATATTTTGAATTGTTTTCATACAGTTTGCAGAAGTTAATAAAATATCATATGAAACAGTCTCTGAATCCATCAAAAGCAATTTGAATCTCTCCTCTACTGACAGAAAAAAAGGCTGTGAGCTGTTTAATATTGACTGGCCTCCTTTGAGATGCCAATCAAATCAGCTGTAACAAAGTGACCATGAAATTTAACAGTATTATCAAGAACAGTTTAGAACTGTCACTTTTTTTAATGCCTGATGTGTTAACAGAAAAAAAAAACAAAAACCAATCAGATGTATATTTCTGCAAAGCTCTCCATTGACCCCAGCAAAATGAATATGATGCGTGACAATTCTAGTAATTTTTGTGTCTGGTACTTAGAGCAGTGGAGCACCAGACTTTCAAGGAAATCTCAGAAAAGCTTTTATGCAGTTTGTGCTTTCAAAAGCCATGGGCAGGACCAATTTTTCCAGCAAGAATTAGAAGTCAGTATGGTTAATGTTAGCTGCAGGTAACTTATGTGAACTCTTGGCTCTTACATTTTCAAGGAGTCTCTATAGGTCCTATTTGTATACTATTGGTACAGCTGTGTTTTGAGACTCTGAGTATGTCCTTGGGTATGTTCCTACTAAACTGAGAAAGAGTTGTCCTTAAACCCTAACACAGGCATGTAGCAATAACAAGTAGTCTCTCACTCCATAACTACTTATATGTTCTGTCTTAAAGCAGGCATCATCAGATGCTAAACCTTAACTACAGGAAACTCCCATTTACCTTTGTTCTTATTTTAAACTATTTGTTGAGGTTTTAAAGGTTTTTATAGATTTACAGGTTAAAGACTCTTTACCATAATCTTAACAGAGAATTATACAATACAAAGAAAAACAGTCTATCCCTCTTGTACCAAGAAAATACTATCCTCTCTCTCCCAGCATAAATAAACTCTTGCAGTTTTCCATAGAAATTCTGTATCTACCAATTTAGAAGACCTGTCAGGGAAATGTCTTAACCTAAAGGTAGTTGAGCAGGTAGAAGGCTGCTGGCAATTGCATATCATTAATAACTAAAATAAACCCTAAATTTTTATCTCTTAATGATATACAATTGTTACATGTCATGAGACTAAATTCTCATTTAGGCATTCCTACCTAGTTAATGCGCAATAGCCACAGTGCCTTCTCTAAGTATGCCATTGGTAGCCTAGCTGCTTTCCCCAACTCCCACCAAGTAGCATTCACCACCTCAGGTATGGTGTAAGGGTTAAACCAGTATCAACCCTTATTACTGCACATTACTAATTGACAAGACATAAATGACTATTCATTATTTTTCAATGAGGTGATTATGCATGCGGTCTTAGCAAATCATTTAATGAAATCATCATGCTGTGCATGTTAACATTACAGCAGTACCCTACTCACGAGGGGGAGAGAGGAAAGGAAAGGAAAAAGAATCATTAATGAAGGACTGAAACCTAAAAACATTAACTCCTTTTTTCTACTGGAATTAAACTGCCTTGTATATGAAAACAGGGGAATCAAAGCCTTTTTTGTTTTTCTAGATTTTCTACTTCTTCACCACACTAAAAAGTACAACTAATCAACACAGTCTTGCCACCTTTATAAGGGGCTGCTGCATGTTTTCTCATGCTTCTTAGATTCTTATACATTTCAAGGTTTGAAAACCAGTGGTGTCTCTGTGCATGGGACTATCTCCACTGAAAATCTGTAATGAAGTTCACAGTAATAGGGTTGTCTTTGTGGTTGAAAAGCATTCTGCTTCTGATATATTTTAATGAATACTTCAAAACCCCGAGAGATTAATTTAGGTTTTCTGTGACATTCTGTAAGTGCTTCATTAGGTTTATGTTTCCTTCAGCATTGGCAGACATTCTTAAAAGTGAGTGAATGAATAAACATTGCAAGACTGTCTTCTAAAATCATTTGCATCCTTGTCCCTGTAAACTTTTTATACATTCAGTTAAGGACTGGAGGACATGGCCAATTCAAGGAAGATGCTTTGGAGAGACATTAGGGGCAAACAGGCCTGGTTTCAGATATCAGAATTAAGAAAAAATGCTTTCATTCTGTCTGCTTTCCCACAACTGAGAAATATTTGGTTGCCTACATAGCCCAGGAGGTTCTTTCATCCTGCGTCATTGTTTACTGTCATCAGGCTTATGAAGTATTCTTCACAGGGCTCCATCACTCAGCTGTGATGGCCACAGGGCAAATTAAATAGCTGCATGATATGCTACAACAGCCTGTTCAAAACTCTGGAGCAAAGGTTTAGTGTCAAAGATCTTTCATTTTGAGAGCTTAAGAACAAGGAGAGAAAAGGGGAAAAAATTCATGGCATAATATTGATTATGGTTGTATTATATCCTTTTACCTTGAACTCAGTATCTTTAGTCACCACCAAGTAAACAGTAGATTTTTTTCCAAGTATGGAAAAGATGAATGTCCACTGCACAACAACAAAAAGGTCAGCAGAACCCTCTCAGCAAGCAGGAGCAACAAAAGCAAACCAAACTGGGACTTTTAAGGCATGCTATTCAAGACAATTTCAACCCTTTATTTTTTCCTATATGGCCCCAATTATTATACTAAAGCAGTGATGAGATCTAAGCAATCAAATTGCTATTGCCTGCAGCCTCACTGCTGCAGCTTCCCTTTGGAATAACAGGCACGGGCTGCCTCCCCAGGCAGCTCTGATTCCAAAGGGGCAAGTTTCCCTCAGCAGCTGCGGAGATCACCAGACCTGCTTGTTAGTGTTCTGTGACTTTGCAAGGACTTTTAATGGAGGGGGAGCGCAGATGTCTCCAAAGGCCACAGACTTTCAGGCACTGAGGGCTGGATAGGGTTAGACAGTAAGCCACTCTAGCAGCATTAGAAAAGCAAATCAAAGATGTGATACAATGATAAAAATATTAATACAAGATGCAGATGAATCTGTTTTGGAGGCATGGACAGAAACAACAGTGAAGAAGGTTGATGGCTTCTAAGCAACATTATTTAAATTCGTAAAAAAAAAATTGTGTGTTTTTTCTTCAAAATACTAGTGCTTCCATCTGTGTTTGCTTCCTCTTCCATTTTGATGGGGTTAAGAAAAGCAACCCTTCAAAATTCAGAGTTTGTTTTGCTTGTTGAGAGTGTATATATTATTGCAATCACTTACATTTAAGTAAATAATACCTCTTTTTGTTATTTGTGTTTACTCAGTATTTTGTATTAAGTGACATAAAGCGTTTTCAGGAACTTCATAGTAATGCCTTGGATTTAATTTTAGGAAGTTAGTTTGATGTAACAACATAAATACTTTCAGAATTAAGATAGCAGCCTTGCACTTCTATTTTTCCCCAATTTCATTTTGGTTTATTAAATTCTTCTTGAGGTCTATACACTTTTGTGTTTTGTTGCAACTTTTCATGCAAGAGAAACCCCAGGTCTGTATAGTGAGCATTCTTTTGGCATTGTCCCACACAGTGACTAGCACAGCCTCCGTAAGTCTGGACATAGGGTCTTGGTGCAAAGACTTAAATTCTTTTTCCCAGTTTCCAATAGCAGGGGATGATCCCCTGTTATCTTGTAATACAAGTTCATAGGAAGAGCTTAGACTATTTAGTTAAATGACTGTGTAGAAAAAAATCTCTTGGTGTAAAAACAGCTTTTAAATTTAGGGTGGAATAGCTATTTCCAATTAATTCTTTGCAGATTCTTACAGTAGTGCTTTTTAATCCAGTTCAGAGTATCTGAGTTCAGAATAAGGCATTTTAAGATCTAGAATAAGAGTTAACAAGGGTTATCCACCCAGGACTGGTTTCCTCATGTGGATGAGCTCCTTAGGTTCCTTGCCTGATTAGCTCTTCACTGTCAATGTATTTACTACCATTTTTCAGTTTTAAATTGCTTCCAACACAACCAAAGCCAATATTGCCATTGCTGTGAGCACATCACCGTTTACTGACATTTTTTCCTGTGTGAGTTTTGTGTTTAAAATAAACCTTTTCCAAAACTTCCTAAATTCTTGGACCCAAATGAATAATCATGCACATTTCTTTTTACCTCATTCAGTATTTTCTACAATGGCTACTGTATTACATTCATTCCTTCCAGAGAAGTAAATCCATCTCTATACACTGAAGCTGCTTTCAGCAACTGTAGTTTGTTGCTATTCTGACTGATGTTGGTACGATCTCGGAGGGCAGCAGCAACTGATTTCTAAAAGCATCTACCCTGAGCAGCCGGGTTGTGCCCCAGCAGCGGTGTGTGCATGACTGCTCTAGTGCGACCAGGAACCTCCTGCTAAAGGGAACATCCCTCTGCAGGGACTGCTCCATCCGCCAGCTGCTGTAGCATCCTAGCCCCATGAGCTCAAAACCAACGTCAGCGCTATTTAAAGTGGTAGGGGTTTGCTAGTTTTAAAAGTCTTCAGTTAAAAATTGGAGAATAGTTGTCATGGAAAGTGTTCTGAACAAGACTGTGTTTGAACATCTTTGAGTTTCGGAAGCGTCTGCATTAGATTTTGCATTTTAACATACAAGTGGCTGTTCTGTCATGAGTGAGTCACACTAGGACTCCTGGGCACGGTGGGGTAATGGGTTATGAATTCTGTGGCCTAGGTGAGAAGTGTTGATGGAGAAAATTATTTCTGCTTGCAAAGAGACAAAATTTTTCAGGATCTTTTGGCAGAACACAAAACGTGATATTTTGTACCAAATTAAGTGCTATATTTGAAAATCTTTGTTCTAAATCTTTTGTCCTTTTTTTAAAAGTCTGCTTCAGAATGAAGGTGTTATTTTGAGCAAAACTATAGTCAAAATTGAAACATTTACTGTAAAATTCCCTACTTTCTTTGACTGAAATTATGTGCCAAATTTGCAAATACTTTTAGCTTCCTGAAATGATAACGAGTGACAAATTTCCTGCTCAGCAAATACAAAATTTTGCCTTTCTTTTTGCCAAATACCTTGAAACTCAGCAGCAAATACAGATAATTGCGCTTCCTGCAAGCTCATCCTTACAATTAATTAGGTAGTAAAGATGGGCATGACTCCCGGGTCTGAATTAAGGCAGCCTGGGGTTTTCAGCATATTTCAGTAACATGACAGAGGTGCCTTCAGGCTTTCCAGCTTTTTTTCATAATTAAGGGCTGGAAATACTGTCTTTTTTTCCTATTAACAAATCTGAGGTTCTCATATAATCATGTTGTAGGTGTAGGTGCTGGCTTTGAAGGCTGGGGTATGTTCTGCTTACTCCCTAATCTGGCTCTGACAATTGCCAAGTTATCCAGCTAAATATTTTGTGCAACTGTCTAGTATTGTTACCTCCATTCTAAATGAGCAGCCACATGAAATCTATGTGCAATCCGATCAGCCTCTCCTGGGCCCAGGCTTCTGAGATACGGCAGCTCAGTGGTGGTTTGGTGCTGTTTGGCAAAAAAAACTCTTATCTGAATACATCTATGCAGAGACACTGGACATGGAAATCAAACTGAAAGGATGGGGTCTGAGCAGAGGCATGTTTTTAAAAGTACAGCTCAGCACTCTTTTTTTTTTTTTTTTTTCCAAGATAACTTTGTACTCCCTTGGCTTGGCAGGTGACAGGAGGAGAGCACAGGGAATTATTCCTGTCCCTGGGCTTTACTGCTTAGTTAATCAGCTGCAGCAGCACTGTTGTGTTTTCCATAACAAAGGGCAACCGCATATTTTTGATCTGTTTTTTATTAACACTGTGAAAGAAACAAAGGTTGAGGTTCCCATGAGGAAGTGCTGCGCGTGTGAACGCTGTGAACCGCAGCTGGAACAAAATGGTTCTTGTCTCAGTGGAAGAACAGCTGCTCTTAGAAACTTCAGATTCAAGTCTATGGAATACAAAGAAATCCCAGTTCATAACTACTGCATGTACAGTAACTATATTTAAATGAAAGCTTGCTCAAGCCATCCATCCCATAACTGGGCGTGCCTTTCACTTTTCTATTTCATATAAAGGAGGAAGGACTGACATGATAAAAAAGACCTTCCTTTATTACCAGAACACTTAAAAATATGTGTACCTTAAACTGGATACACAGTCCTTAAACCACGCACATCAGCCTTTCTCCTTCGTTCGGCTGCATGTATGGGAGAGAATGCCTGTGTCCCGCTGGCAGTGCTCCAGGTGAGGGGGAAGAGCTGTGTGAAGTGCTCTGTGTTTGTGGGTAATAATTCTGTAAGGTGGCAAACTGTGGCTGCCAAAATGAAAGAACAGTTTTGGAAGTTTGCTGCTAGAGACTTTAATGAGGCCCTGACTGAAGCCAGAGCCACAGGTGTGTTTGGATGCGCTTGTTCTTTGGGCTAGGCATGCATGGTGTCTGTTACACTTTTTACATCTCCATCTTCCCTTTCCTTGGTGCACTTGGGAGGGGAGGGAAATGCCCAAAGCTGCATACTGCTGCCTCCCTAAAATAAGAGAGTGACTTGTTTAGAAAAGTGGGATCACAATGCAGGAGGACTATCAATGAGGTGTACATCAAATCTCAAATTCTAAAGCACAGTCCTGAATCACTGTACTAAACAGAAGATAAATGGGAAAACAGGACAAGTGTATGCTCTCTAAAAGACTGCCATTCTGATGAGATACAACTAATTGCTTTTAACCCTCTGGCAAGCTAAAGAAAATAGCTACCTCCAAAATTTATGTTTCTTCCTTTTCCATGAAGGTATCCAACAGAATTGTAATCTACAGGCAATGTTAACACGCTAGCTGTGTTATCTGTGCAGCAGGATGGAGTGTTGCTGACAAAGTGAAACTGCCCAGACTGGTCTGATTTGTAAAGAGATAAAAATGGGGTCAAGACATGAATAAATACTTGGTTGTATCAGAGCTGGAGTAATAGAAAAGGGAGTTTGGATTAAGTGTTCTAGCCATACAAACAGCATTTTCTTTTTTCCTCATTGAGAGGGGAAGTGTAGAAAGGAGTATTTATATAAATGTGCTTGGTATTGTTCATAAAAGGTCCTGCAAAATTAAACACCTATGAAGAGTTAAGTATTCTTCTATTAGACAAATTTAACAGGAGAATAGTGGAAGTCTTTTACTTTTTTTTTTTTCTCCTCAGCCACACATTATGTTTCATGTATTAAAACACATCTATGTGAAAAGCTAAGCCTGCTTTAGTCATTTCAGATGTTTTTTAGTAATGGACTTGCTGACTTTTTTCCAAACCATTTCAGGAGGTGTATGCCCCTTTTGTTAGGAAAAGATATTGCTGGCCTTTAAAATCTGCAGAAATTCCGCTGTCAGTACAAAAACCAGCTGGTCTGCACAAGCTTGGACTTGTGTAATCCAAGGTTCCCCAAAGCCTCTCGTATCTTTGCACAGTTAATCATTGGGCAGAGTTTGTTAGACAACCCTTGGGCTTCTCTAGATGCTGGTTTTAATACCCAAGTAAATGGGATCAGAACAGTATCCAAAAAAATCCAAATCATTACCTATATATTTAGCTGTGTTACATGCACACTTACTTCATGAATATGCTCTGTTATCCAGCATCACCAGTGTTATTTTGTCCCCAGAGCTGTGCTCTTTTGAGGATGCTACTCTGAATTTCTGGAATGCTATTTGGAATATATTGACATTATTGAGGCCTGGCTGATGCCTTCCCACACAAAGAAATATACTTTGAACGGGATTTGTTCAGCCCTAGTGTTAAGAAAAGCAGACAGAGCTTAGGTGATTCATGATTCATTCTCTTTCTGCATTTGACTGTGCTAGTAAACCAACAATAAAATATATATATATATGAACTGTAACCTCAATGTCCTCTGCAAATTTTAAATCTCTTCTCTAAGGACATATTTTTGTGTATCCTAAATTGTTGTTGTAAGCAGGTAAATCAGCCTGTCAGCAAGGCACAAAACAATTTCAGCACTGAGTTCAATACCTTAGAAACAAGTCCACGACTTGAGAATTTGTAGAAGGTTAGTGAGAAATGAAAGGCAGTATTCCACTGAGAAAGGGTACAAGACAGACAGAAACCATGGGGAAACATTGGTTCAGCATTTTGTCTCAGGTGAGAGGCAACGGGCAGCTAATGATTTTAAGGAGACCTCAGAACAAAAGTACTAAGAGGGGGGACTTTCCTTTTTTTCTGAATTTATCCTCCCCCAAAACCTGGGTATTTAAAGACAGATACATTTACCTGTTGACTGTATATGAAAAATATAATAGGGCAAAGAAGAATGGAACGCTAGAAGCCAGGCTAAGTAAATTGCAATGATTTTATAGCAAAGGATTCCAGTTTGGCCTCCAAAATATTGAAGTTACAGAGGGATCATAAAACAAAATTTGTGTTCATTTACATTGAACAAAACTGTTCAATGTAAATGCTTCCGATAGCATTCTTATTCACACAGCTGCACTATTTTAAAACAATTCTGTAAGAAACAGGAGTGCTTTTTACATGATTGGAATATTCATAAATCGGTGACTAGTACAACTAAATCTCTTCTAAATGAGATCCTTATAGATTTACAATGGATATCTCTCTCAATGGAAGTTGCCATGGTTACAGCACAATTCTGCATGGAGCACACTTTCATCACAAATTGTTACACATTGTATATACAAATAGTTTGAACACATTTTTCCAGCTTCTTTTGAAATGAGAGCTACAAGGATAGTCTTAAAGGAAAATTCCGTATTTGTGCTCAGGCACAGGGATGGCCCAGCTGCACTCCAAGTCATTGGACAGTTCAGGCTGGGGTCTCTAAGCAGACCCCCGCTCAAAGCAGACAGCCGTCAGAGAAGACCAGGTTACTTGGGGCTTTACCTGGTTGGAGTTTGAAAGCCTCCAAGCTTGGAGACAGCACAGCTTCCCTGAGCAACAGCCTGTGTGAAAGAGACGGTACTGCTGCTTTGAAAACTCTTCCTCTTCGCCTCCTGTGGCTGGGGTAGCAAATGCTTTTGGTTGGACAGGCTGTCCCAGGAGAAAGCCCCCCCGGCGTGCTCGCCCACGCTGCCATAAGCCTCTGCCTTTCCACCTTCTGCTGTCCTGCTCACGGTGTGGAGTACAAACGGCAGAGGCCATGTTCTGGTCTCCCCTCCTGCAGTGGTGCCCGAAGGTAATTTCGAAGCCTCCTTGTGTAAAGACAACAGTCTTCTGAGCGGCCAGTTGTCCTGCTGAGGAGCTGTTATTAAAACAATTCTTTTCTTTATTACGCCACTGCGTTTTATTGCTCTGGCTGCATCAGAGCGTACAACACTTAACAGAACGGTTACCTCTGTGTAATCTCGTGTCCCAAAAAGCCTACTGTGCAAGAGGTCTTCTTGCTTGTCAATGTAAGTACTGGATGATATGTCAATGTTTAAGATAAAATTCAACACCTAAACACCCATTTATTTATTTTTCTTAATCTTCATGGTTGTCAGTGTCTGGACAAGTTTTTTTATAAGGTCATGCTAGAGTACTGAGGATTAGTTTGGATGAATGTTTCATGCTCTAATTTGTGATTGAAATAACAAATTTCCCAAAAAATTTGCTTTATGTTTCAAAGGAGAAATTGAAACCAAGCTAAGAAAGGAAAAGGCAGGATATCATTGTTTAGGAAGCAGGTAATTCTTATGCAATACTTTCATTAACTGGCTGCAATACTCAAGGAAAATATTTCATTTGATTTTTGCTTGGTGAATTCAATCACCAGCAAACCACAAGGAATGGAGTCAATAAGTGTTCATTACGTTTATCTGCAATGTATTGGCTCTTCAGGTAGCCAGAGCACAGGTTTTCTGGTTGCTGTTGGATGTGTTGAAGGCTTAAGTGATGTGTGCCACCACCGAGGCTGTGCAGGGTACAGAATGGCAGAATGTATTGGAGCGGAGGAGTATGTTTATAAAACTGTGAGAGAAGATCATTGCGTTTACTAATTATGTCATGCTCTTACAGTTCTTCAGAGCCATCTTGCTGGAAGCAGGCTACAAAACCTGTTCTTCGTTCACCCTTTCATGATATCCTTAACTCCTGTAATGGATTTTTCCATTTGTACAGGCTCAGACATAGATGTTCAGAATATTATTTCTAATGTAACTCTGCAAATGGGGAGTACTATTTCTTTTCACCAGTTTGATAAACTCAGAAATAAACCAGCCTTTTATTGACTTTGGCTGTGATTCTTATGTGACTAATTTGGCTCAAGGCTTCTTGGCATGGTTTAGGAGACAGGGCACAATCTTTTTTTATCTTCTCCTCTCCCTGACTAGTCCCTGATAAGTAACGTAAACTAGAAAAACCTGCAGGAGGCCTAGGCTCTGCTCTGAATCTGACACAAATTTTCAACATATGATTCTTGATGGTTTAATTGCAAGTACACTCTCAAAGGCAAGAAGGAAAGCTAAGTTTTTAAACACATTGACATGTAACAGAAATCAGGCCCCAAGTGTGGTCTGTGTCTATTCCTAAATCTTCCTGTTGAAATTTTTGCCTACTTACAAATACATCTACATCTAAACACTTTGACATTTAATGCAAAGTTTTCTCACAGTAATGCTGTGAGGAACTCTGATCTTACTAAAGTGCTTGGAATCTGACTTGTCTGGGTTGAAAACAGGTTGCCTTTTCTTCCTCTTTGGAGTTCAGGGTTTTTAAAAATAATTATTGAAACAATGCTATGAACAAAGTCTGCTTATCACTTACTGCAAGTCCAACAAAAACCTTCACTGTGTGAAACGTGTAGTTTTGTATGTTTGTGTCTATACAGCATGCACAGATCTTTCCTCACATTCATCAAAAAAGAAATGTTGACTTTGTTGTTTGATATGCAGGGTTTTCAAAACACTCTCTGGTCAGCTCTGCAAATGACCCTTTGAAAATAAAACTCTAAGCTTAAAGTGACGATCTTACTGTTAAACCTATCGTTCATTGGCATTGTTTCCACTATTTTAATGTCTTCCAGTAGAGAAGAGAGTATTTTAGTAGAGTTATTTTCTTTATATTTCAGCAATTAAAAAACCTAATCACTACTAAAAATCTTCTGGGCTTTTACTGAGTTAGTTCTGATTTATGTAATTTGCCATAAAGTTCATTAAAGACTTCATTAATTTTTCACCAATCTGTAACAGTCTTATCACTGCTGGTTTTATTAGCTGAGATATAATTAACTAGGTTTGACTTTTTAAATTTTGGGGCAAGTAATTTACCTGCCCTATCACCACTTTTATAATAATTACATTTTGCTTTGTCAGATGTGAAATGGTTCTCTTCTTATCCATCTGTTCCAGTGATTAGGACCCCGTATTTCAGATCAAGTGCTTGTACTGACATTTTGATCTCAGAAGTTTATGTTCTCATTAGCTGACTGAATCTTTGGTCTTTCCCTTTTCCAGAAGAATCATGGGGTTTGATGCTTCCAATGCTAAAAAGACAAAGAAAATTCCCATTGACCTGCGGCTCAACCATGAAGCCTGAATGGGCTGACGTCAGCCTGGAAATTCACTTGGTATTTGTCTTATCTGTCTTCCCTGGAGCTCAGCGGCCCTTCCTTGGAAGAAGGAAACATGAAAACCCCGCAGAGGTATGTTGCATGTCAAACCACAAGTCAGGGCAATGATTAAACCCATTTTGTAGAATAGGATTCTTTAACAATTTTCTGTACTCTGGTGAAACTTTTCCACTCCCTAATGCATGACCAGCTGTGCTGCACCACCACCCATCTGCGTTCGACCTGAGATGTGTACCAGTGATTCCCAAAGAGACTGTCATTCCAAGTGCCATTGGGCATATGGACCCAGTAATGGCCTGGTGGACCAGCTGGGCCATTCTGTTACAGACCAGTGCCTGCCAGTTCTAGTACCCCATGTCTCGATGGCTAATAAGCCATATACTTTTTTTTCTAAATTTGTAGGAGGTAAATAATAAGGATAAGTAGGAAGTAAAGGCAGTGTTGGGAGGTAAAGTGGGAGAAGAGGGGAAAAGTGCTGGTACTCTGGTTTACCTCAGACCAAAAGTTATTGACCTTTTTTCATTCAATAACCTAAAACCAACTACAAGAAATTAAAAATAAATGTATTTTCAAAGGAAAAATGAAGCCAGTACCCATTCTTTTTTTCTTTCATAACTGGTACTTCATAGTAATTTCCTGTAACACTAATTAGTAGCAATTAGAGAAGAAACATGATTTTGCAAAAGAAACCCTGTTTTATTCAGAATTGTAGTTTAGAATTTTCTTGCGTTGCCCCCTTCCTTTTGTGTTCATCCTTTATAGAGTAAAATAGCTGTGTAAAAGGTATCAGCACTATTGGTATAGTAACTCTGAGCCTTCTGCCCCCACCAGATTTGGAGCCTTTTGTGCCAAAATAATGTTTTGATGCAGAACAATACGCCTGGTAGGTACAGAGGCTGTCTGGCACATTCAGGTGAACTCTTGCTAGACATGGTGACCTGACAAATATGTGTATTATCTCTGATACCTTAAGTTCAGTGGTTTTAATCCCTACCTTTGTGAGGATTTTGACAAACCATTCATTTGAAGGACTTCTGGGATGCACTGACGACTCCGGTTCACATAGTGATTTTAAAGCTGTGTCACTTGTGTTTACTTTTTAATACTAAAGAGAAGGCATGTGGAGAGGGTAAGAGGGACCCTTCGCATGCTTTTGAAAATCTGCTTTGAAGCAGGAATATGTTCTGACATTTAACTGGGAGTTAATTCAGTGATGTATCCTTTAAATTTAAACTTTATTTAATAGCAAAAGAGTAAAAGCATCTCCGTTAACCATACTTATGACTTTTCCCTCTTGACAGATGGGAAACTAATATAGCTTATTTCTAATTCTCATGATTGTTACAGACAGTGCTTTTCTCCTGCACAATGTTTTTCATCTGAAGAGCTAGAACAGTCTGTGTCAGCATGGGAAATAGAATCCCCATCCTGCATCCAGACCTTCTGATCACAGTCTCTGGAGATTATATGTTCCAAATTGCAAAAGCTTCTAGTAGCTACTTAGTTTCCAGCACATGAAAATGAAATTAGACTTGATTGAATGTCTGAATTAAAATACCTTGTTCTACTTAAGGGTTTTGATTAATCTTTTTAAAACTATTGTTCCAGTCTTCAAGTTTTCTCTAAATCAGCAATATTTCATCTTCAAGTTGCTCCTAAAAGGTAGCCGCTATATCTGCACCAAGCAACATGAAGTCCAATGGGAACAGGAGCTTGCTCACACAGAACTCACAGCTTTGATGACAAAGATTTAACCTTCTGATAGCATACATGACAGATAAACTAACTTGCCTGCAAGGGAACTGCAGGACTAGGATTTGTTATTGTATACCTGAAACTTTGAATTCACAAAGATGAAAAGCAAACAAACAGAAAGAAAAACTAAACAAATGTCTTCCAAGAACCACAGAAGAGAAGAAAAGGAAGCGGGTATTTTGTTTGTTGTTTCATGATTTTTTTCTAATTTGAAGGTGAAACAGGAATGTCACTGTGATAAATTTTTAATGGCAAAAAATGAAAGAAAATCTGTCAGTCCTCAATGAAAAACAAGCAACCTCAGCTTTGCAATTGAAAGATAGTTGAATTCTTTTCACATAAATACAATTTTAGGAATATTTATTTGCAATTCCCTTTGAGACTGGAGTTTCAAGTGCTGAGCACCTCTGAAAGCAGAATTTAAAAGCTTTTTAATAGCCAGCATCTTTCAGGATAGGGAATGCTGAGAGCCTGAAAAGCTGGAGGGAGCTGCCTGCGCTGTGTGTGAGTTTGCAAAGACATTCTCCAAAGCTCAGAACAGACACGAAAGCCACAGGGGAGAAAACATCCCTACTGATTCAGCAGTGCTGCTCTTCATTCTCATTCTGATTCGTGTTGCAGCTCTGCATAGTTCCAGCCACTGTGCAGCTGTGGTTTCTCTTTTTTGATGACCATAACAGGGCCTATCATTGCAGCAGCTGACCAGACATAGGTGAGATTCTTCAACAGCAACTCGTCCTTTCTGGTGCACTTGGCTGCATGCCTGTGACTCCTGCTACTTCTCTTTCCAAATACCTCTCGAGCTTCAAGGAGTGCTATCCACTGTTCTCCTCCCAGCTTCTGCTGTCACTGGGGTCATGCTGTCTCATGCCATCCAGACAGGGGAGATTTGTTGGTCTTTGCTACCCATAAGTACCCCATCATTGCTGTCTTAATCCACTTCTTCCATCTGCTACTTCTGTACTTCAAAAGCCCTCTTCCCACTCTATACCTTCAAAAAGATACTCCTCGCCATCACTGTTGTTGAAAATAGAGGCACACACAGTCCAAACCCGCACTTGTCAGCAAACTCCAGCTTGGTTGTTCTTTTTATTTTCCTTTTCCTCAAGTGTGTGTTGTGCAAGTGGAGATTTAAGTGTGACTTGAGCAAGTCTGTGTTGGAGGCTTTTCCACATCCTGCATTAATCTGTTATTCCAGCGTTATGCTTGTCTTTTAATGACAATCCACCAAATTGTTTGCTGATTTCACATAGGCACACCCACATACAGACAAAAATCCTTTAGGGAATATCAAAACCTTGCAGACTCTTTTGAAACAAGATATATAAAGTATGGTCTTTAATGGGAGCAGCTGGTATGTTACTCACTAGTTGGTGGCTTAACGGTAACAGGTTCTTTCTCCAATGAACACTTCACCCTCATGAAATTTGTGCTTAGCCTTCTTTAATAGCCCTATGAATATTTTAAGCTCTTCTCCCAGCAGTACTCCTCTTACACATTATTTCCCCTAAGATCAGTTCTCAATTTATGTGCTACTCATTTGGCAAATGTTTTGCTCAGAACAAGCATGGACTCTGTAACTCAGGTAAGCATTTGAAAAGGCACATGCTTTGAACATGTGCACAAGAATCCTGTGAATCAAGATGCAGCAAAGTAAGGGAACAAAGATCTGTCCTGTGCACACGTGTAGATTTTTCTCAGTATTTTCTATATCGCCTGTGTTTTAAATGTGTTTTGTGCTGGGATGTAGGAGCAGAATAGCATGGGGCAAACTGCAGTGTGAATTTGTAAGAGTTAGCTACTCCCTGGTAAAATCAATGCCTGAGAACACACAGTAAAATGCAATTTAGGCATTTATCATGTGCCACTGCCCATGCGTCTATTCCATTGAAGCAAAGATGTTGAACACTATTTTTCCTCTTTTAATAGAATTGTCTATTAACAGTAGCAGTCTGTAATATGTCCTATCAGGCAATATGTCATATTAGGCAATCTTTCACTGGAGGATCTTAGAAGTTAATTCCACTATATAGCACCCAAGAGAGACAGTTAAGAAATATATTTTCACAGGAATCTCTTCACTCATCATGGACATGTATCTTCTCCAAGAGGGAGTTGCAAAATACACAGAATAAGGTACAGCAGTATGCATAATGGTTTCCAACAACATGGAAAGGAAAAATTATACGGAATTTAAGTTGATGCCATCAACCTCATTTTTTCCAAATTAATCCTGGAGAATTTTTTCGCATTCATTTAAAGGCAATGAACCACATCATGTTGTCATAAGACTAATATTTTTATACAGGAGCAAAATTTGCACAATGATTTTCTTTGAAAATTAAAATCAATGAAGAATTGGTGAAGCCTCCATTTTAATTGAATTTCAATTTCAGTGCATTACACATTCTTTGTCTGGCCTAAAAGGCAGTTGTTTTATTACCATTATTCTCATCAGCACTTCTGTTATTGCACACATTTTTTGTGTATTTAAACCCATTGTGAGTTGTGAAAGCACTTGATTTCATTTAATGTATAGGGAGAAAAGGAGCTTACAGGTTTTTGCTGAGTCTACCTAGAAACAGCAGCACTAGTATCTTTTTTAAATGGGGTGAAACTTAAAGGGGGCCTTCAGCCCAGGGGTAAAGGCATTTTTGTATTCAGTACAGTTTTAATGAAAACGTCTGTCAATAAGTCTTAACTTGTCACTAATTCTGGACTTATTAATTCTCTTGGGTTTTGATTAATCGGCTGCTCGTTGTTTTGGATGATACATACTAATTCCTTATAATTCAGAAATAACTACTTAGCCCAGAATTTTTAGTTATTAAAATTAACATTTTATTAATGTTTTCTTATTCCTTATTTCAGTCCATAATATAGAAATATAGTTAAAGCATTAACACTAGCATTTTAAAACAGCTTTGCGTTGTGTATTTTTTTAAAATCAGTGAGTAGTTTGTAGTCTTTATGTAAGGTGTTAAGTCTAGGAGTCAGATAGAAGGTTTTGTTGCTCTGGTTCAGTACCTGGAGCAATAGTGTTCATGTGCTCCCACCACCAGCTCAATGACTTTTTTTCCACCGTGAGTAGCAGGGCAATGTAATGCTTCAATTTATGTGGTGTGGCAGTCAGATAAGGGGTCTGATGCAGAGGGTCTGCTCTCTAATACTGGATCAGTCAGTAAAACCCTCAGGCTTTGACGAGTTTGAGTTACTAATTTATGACAGGGTTACTGAAGGAAGGCAGCTTGGTGAGATTAGGAGAAGAAAAAACATCCTTGCCACATTTTGGAGGACAAACAGGATGTGGAGCCCTGATCTTAGCAGAGTTGTTTGGAAAGAACAACAAAACTTATTTATATAGGCATGATAATAACAGGTGAGCTGCCAACCAGCCTGAAGGAATTCTGGTGAAGAGCTGGCAAAGCACTTGGACTGCAGAGTGGGAGGTAACTGGGAGTACAGGACAAGTGAAGAGCAAGTCTTTTTGTCTGTATGTTCTCGCATCATTCAGAATCTGGGTTGTGTTTCTTCTCCTATCCTTACACTGTCTTCTAGATACAGGACTGAAAAGATTACTTGGATTTCCTGTACAATTCCAAATGTTATCTTCCTTCTGCAAAGAGTGCCTTTCACAAGGCATTTTTGGCATTAGAGAGAATGAACTGAATCATGGGCTTTGTTTCTTTAATTCTAATTGAAGAGAATCAGAATATCCATATTTTTCAGATGATAGCATTCTGCAAAATGCTGAGGTGGCTATTTTAAGTCCTGTATATTTTAGCAAGACTGTCTTTCATTTCAATTCAGGGTAAAAATAGAATACAGTCATTTAAATGCACTATGTGACAGAGACATTTTAACATCTCTAGTGCATTATTTGTTGAACAGCAAGTGAAAGTAACCAAGTTTTCTGAAGGATTTGCAGAAATAAAAAATATTAAGGACATATAAAAAATAAGCTATATTTTGTACTTCCGATTCACTAATATTTTGACATTTGGTGCTATGCTCCCTAAGTGGATCTTTGACTTTTTCTGAGTGAACCAATTGTGAAATTCTGTGGACAGAACTCAAGATTACAAGATTCTTTTTAAGCTAATGAACTGATGTAACTTTCAAATATTTTGGGAACTATTTTGCATGTTGCATACAGACATACACCTGAGTTTACTCGGGTCCTGTAGTCCTGAAACATTCGTGTCATGCAGAAACTTGTCTGAATATAAATGTCATCAAAATCTGGTACATTCAAATCACAGCCTCTCATCTGCAAGTTACTTCTGTAAAGAACTATGTCAAACCTCAGGTCTAAACACATCTAATCTTAGTTTACACCCAGATCAAAATTTCACAGTGGAGACTGATCTGTCTTATTCTTAGTGTACCCTGTCTTTAGTGGATCAATCTCAAATCTGCAGGAAAAATGGATGATATTTTAAAGTAAATATTAAACACGTTTGTGCCGTTGATTTTGAGAGATTTTTTTAATTATTATTTCAATTTAAAAATCCAGTTTTAAAATTCTGTCCTGTGCTCAAATCGCTTCTCTAACTGAGCTGTGTTTGAATAATCAATCTGTTGTATTCAGTTCTTGGAGTTAGAATTCTTGGCTTTCAAAAGTAATTTATCCTCAACAATTATGTAAATCCCTGTACAGACCTGCAGTAAATCCAAATCAACTGGGATTCTGTTAGATTTATTTTTCAAATGTCTTCTCTCTGTTCTTCACAGCTGAAATGAGAAATACTGCTATTTTCTAGTATGCCAGATATATCTGGCTTTTCTGTCCTCTAAGAGGGAACCTACTTCCAACATGTGAACTTCCCTCTGATCAGGTAGACAGGAATAGGTGCAATGCTCAGTTAAGTTACCAAAACATGAATGAAAAGACATTTTCAGAATTGTTTTCACTATAATATATAGTTCTTATAGTTGCTACATGCACACACATATGGAAATATTAGCCAGTGAAACAGAGATGTAATGCATTTGCATATAACAGATCTTTACTGTTCTCTTCCCACTGCTTTATTTCCTTGGGGTTTAATACAGTGTCTTAAGCCCCTAAGCAATCTCAAGCAGCCAACAATTAAAGCTCTGTAAAAAATGTTTCCATTTCCCCTAAGTATGGAATTTCCCCTAATCTCGCATACGTTAGCTTAGTGGGTGGCTTGCCCTCAGTGTGTTTTTAGAGCTACACCTCAAAACAATGGTGATCGATTCACGAGTAACAAAGCAACTTGTGGAAAAAAGTGGCAACAGAAATGTCATTTTCTTTCTGGTTCCCCATAATTGAAATCTTGAGCCCGGTTTCAGTTCAAGGCAGTGGCAGCTGAAATGTAAAAGTTATGTAAACTTTTAAGTTTACATAAAAGCTGTAAACTTACCCGCTCCATCTCCATTTCAAGCCTGCCTTCCCTGCTGGTTTGGCTGCCCTTCTCTGTTCCTCGTCCTTGTTCTCTGGTTTAGCGCTTCACCCAAGACCTTGACCAGCTCCCCCATGCTCCTGCAGGAGCTTGAGCTCTGATTGCTTCTGCTCCCCTCCAGATTTTCCTCTGTTCTTTCTCGCCTTCTGATATGCCTGGACATTGCATATTAACACCAAAGTAAAATCACCATGATTTACTTAAAGAATGCATGGCAGTACAGCTTACTGCTCATCAGCCCCAGGGCAACTATGCAAGATTCACCGAAAATAGAGGCAAGTTGTCATTTTTCCTTTGCTAAAGGTTAAATGAGCAGGCATGCTGGAAAAATTCTTGAGCCAGTTCTGCATTTCACCATGACACAAAAGGCTTGGCCTTATGCAGCTCAAGATAGGAAATATAGCTCCCTGACATTCTGTTGATGTAACACACTGCAGAATTCTGCTAGACAGCTATGAAAAGAAATAGTAGGTTTCTCTTACAAAGCATGCTATGAAAAGAAGATATGGAAGATTATTCCAGCTATACAGCACAGCCTGGATTTAAATTAAACCGTGACAAGCTGCGTATATTTCTTAAACTCATGACAATTATTTAACAACATTTGTGCTCTGGTTGGATAAATCACGGAAAGCAATGCTCTGTCACAAAGGTAGCTCATGATTAACACTGAATAACTGCTTAACCAAGCATCTCTTGCTACTCTGAAGATAAAAGAAGTAGCTGCTTACTCTCCATTATACAATTATCAGGTTCTAATCCTTTTATAGACTATAATCTAGCTTTAGGCCTTTCCCCATCCATAGCGATGCCTCTAATTGGGTTTATTTAGGAAGTGAATTATGCAGTTGTCAGTACCAAAACTGACAGGCTCATTTTTCTACTTCTCAAACAGTCAGCCATGCAAACAGCCATAATATCTGGCAGAATCTTGGTATTTGACTGTCAGCTTAACATTCTTCATTGTCTCTCTAAAATACCTTCTATTTATAAAATAATTTACAGGTTTCTATGGATTCCTGAAAGGTACAAGGCTCTGTAACGATGCTGTTAATGTGGTGCTCAACAATACAAACTGATCTAGTTATTGTTTTAGTCTGAAATTTTTTTCAAAAGGACCCTTGCTTACCTAAGGCAGTCTACTCACACTCTAACAGGACTTGGAGCTGCTATTCTGTCTTGGTTCCATGCAGAGAAATGGTGTAAGCAAACCAGAGCAGACAAGTAGATTTTGCAAATTCCCTTTGCAGCCAATGTAGAACCTGGAAGGAGATAGAAAATGCAGTTTGTCAGTGACTTACATTGAAGTAAGGCAGATCCAAAAGGCAGTTCCTGGTCCCAAGGAACTTCCAGATGAAATAGCAAGAGGAAGCAGATAGGTCAATGGGGGGACGACATCTTAGAGGAACAGTAAGGAAAGAACTAGCACGGTTTAGACATGGCTCTGAGTCAAGGGAGGTGTGTGTAACTTGGTTAGTTGTGTGGTTGATACAGAGGATGCTGATCTGTTCACAGCAATGCTACTGGTAGAGAGTCTTGCCATGCCCTTGTATTGCCTTGCAAAGAGGAGAATCGAGGTAACACAACCTACAGTGCAACACAGGCTAGCAGTGGTTGCCCTGTCTAGTCTGACTTTGCATGCACAGAGAGCTGCAGCCCACTGGGAGGAGTTGACCAAAAAGTGGTCATTAACAGAAATCAGGGATGGGGGTGTTAATTTTAAAAAAAAAAATAAATAAAAAAGAAGTGGAGGTCAGACAAGGATGTAAGTCCTCTTTCAGCTCCAGATACCCCAACACATCTCAGTGAAGAAAACCTTTAGGTAATGTTCAGAAGGTGACAGACTGAGAGTGACGAATGTGGTGACACACAGGATGAGAGGAAGAAGATGTGATCATCTTTCCATCTCTCTGAACAAGGCTGCACTCCTAGCGACATATTTAGCTGTCCCTATGAAAGGGCACTGTTCTTCAGGGTGGAAAGATCTTTTCATTTACCAGTATTATCATTTCAGATGCCAGGTTTAAATCACTTGTGTGCTTCAGATGAAAGTTTACAAATAAAGCTCAGGGGATATAGGAGTAGGCATACATTTCCTAGAAAATACGTGGATAATGATAAGCAAGTCAACCTCTGCCATTTTGAAACCCTAGACTGCTTGCTCCTGCTGCTTCATATTCCAGTGCAGCCGCAGGTGGAGGGTGAGGAGTGCTGTAAGCGGCTGTGTATCGCCGACGCTGAGGTGATACCGTTGTGTCTGAATGGGGGAGCAGCTCAGATCTCAGCACCAGCACATTGGACGTAGAGAATTTTATCCATTGAGACTAAATAAATTGTTTGACCCTCACAAAAGGGGAAGTCTTCCCCCGGGTGGAAGCTTACGTGTTGTGGTACAGGCCCCAATTCTGCTTTATTCAGCAAACCCCACATTTCAGTCTGCGTTAACTTCCAGCAGGTGTTTATATTTTTTGCTTGTATTGAAAAAGTGTAAAAACAACATGAATTTCAATACTTTGTTGCTTTCCCGAATGGTGATATAATGCCATTAAATAAAGCTGTTTTCACCATTGCTTTAGCTTCTGTAAGATTAGTTTCACATTATATCATAATTGAGCTTAAAAGCCTTTCCACAGTTACAGTATAACACAAAATCTGCTGTTCATCTAATGTCCTGACCATTTGCAAGTATGACTGGCACTCCTAACATTTGCTATCATAACAATAGCCTTTGTTTCTTGGGACAGTTTTAGTGTCTAAAGCAAGAAATCTCAGCTTCTGAAGAGTTTTAGAAACTTTTTTTTCCTTACAAACTTCCAGAAAAAGCATAGCAAAAAGGGCTGGTGTTTTCATACAGTGAGTGTGTCTTTCTGGGTGCCAATGGCAGCTTATCTGACTAACCATGAATAGTAATTAATCATACCAATATTTTCATCATAATATCACCTGTTTTCCCTTTCTAATTCCAAGTGGCTTTCCTGGGCAAGATAAATTTACAAATATAAAAATCCCTGAAAATACAAAGCATAATTGCTCCAGACACTGAGTTTTCCCATATCTACTTATTCTTGTAACTGTAATTAATTATAATAGTAATAGATATGGTGCCCTTGTCATGGAAGTACATTACTTCTTAAATAAAGCTCCATGTATCTAAAATATTTCTTCAGATTTAGCACATGAAAGTAGTGCTTCTAATGAGTCAGGGAATGCCACACTATTGCAGTTAATTTTACTTGTGCAATGCCTTAGCTCAGAATTAGCATACGTTTCTTTTAGTCAGCTAAATGAGATTACCTCAATATAACTAAATTCCAAATTTAGGCACACAGAAAACCCATGAAAAAGTAAATGTTTGTTACATAGGGTATTACTTGGTTGTATTTCATGCCACTGAACTATGCAGACATCCAAGAGTACTAGTGTGATCATTAAGCGTATGAGTAGTACTGAATATCAGTGACTCGGGAGGATCAGAGAGAAATATGACCTTCAGACACAGAAAATCTGCATAAACCAATAGTTTGTACAAGACTTTTTGTGTTATAGAACCCCAGCAAACTGTAAATCTATATATGTTTTTATTATGTAACAATCAACATTAAAAATTCCATTATCAGAGCTAATAGTTTGTGGTGGATAAGGCACGATCAGAATATGCTGTCTTTATTGTCTGTATTAATGTCATCTTTCCATTTGCTGATAATACTAATACCTTTTTTTATTAGGAGATTAGGCAGATTTGACTTGGAAAATATACATACACTCTGATAGGTATGACATTGTTGAAGGTCCTTCTTCCTCCTTAAGTTTAAATGTGGTTTTCCCCAGTAAATTCCCTGCGGTATATACATTTGTATTTAAAACATGTAGCTACTTTTCTTCTCTGAGGCAAAATTGCTAGGCTTTTTATTTTAATTTCCTTTTGGATAAAACTTTAATCTACATCTGCTAGAGGCACAAGAAGCTCTAAAGTGGGATCACTGGTGGAAAACTCTTTTGGAATTCATTTTTCCGGAATAAAATTAAAGCTTGGGGATTTTATGTAAGAGAAGAGGCACCCTACTGCAACGCATCTTCTCCTTGTTGCTTTGTACAAGCATATCCAAGTAATGTTCCTTTAACTTTGTTTTCTGTGCATATAGCTTTTCAAGACACACCAAAAGTCAACACCATGTATTAACTCAATCTTCCAGTGATAACAAGTACTGCAGCATTCTTATTTTGATGAGTCTAGTGTTTAACGCTATTTCACCAGAACCTCAGACTTTTGTCAGAGAAAAATACAGAGAGCTCAGTTCTGAGCAGAAAATTCTGGAAAAGCCTGCTGTTCCCCTCAGCCCTTCACAACAGAAGTCCAGAGAGGTTCCATTCTTTTCCTTTCTCTAATTGCCTGGATGAAGCTCTTGTTGGAAATTACGCTCTGTAAAGAAGAGCAGTGCGGGGACAGCAACAAAGCACAAGGAAAGAGTATCACCTTGAAATACCATTGGCACACCGAGACTTATTGAACCCCATTGAAGAATGGGACTGAATTTGAGCAGAAAAAGAGAGTGGTGCTGGAAGATTAACATGAACACCATTAAGTCACTGTACCGGTTGTACGTGGCCTCTGTTCACATAAGAAATGTGCTGTCTGGAGATCTGTTTTGCTGCATCCAAATATCCACGGTAGTGGCTGCTAAAATGTCAACTTCTTTCTGTAGAGCACCAGAAGATTGTCCTTTCTTATCAGACTCTAACTTGGCAACAGCGAAGCGCACACACAACTTCTAGGCTTGGTGATTGCAATTCATTACAGCTAGGAACGAAGCCATTTGCCTTGAGACAGCTCCAGTTCTATCAACCTGCTCATGCGGTAGCCAGAGCTGCCAGTTCCCTGCCACCGACTCGCCACCCTACTCTCTGTCCTGGCTCCCTGCAGGGTGCACAATCCAGTTCCAGTCTCTGATCTTTCCCAGTGGGTGCGGGCTGCCTAATCAGAAACCATCACCGAGGCTGGCGCTGACTGGTGCCTCTGTTGGCACCAGCTGCTGAGCGCTGGATGCGCCTGGAGACTGGGCTGACTGCTCCCTTGCAGATGGGCTCTCTCCACCTCGTTTAGAAGCCAGCTCCCGCGGTCTTTGCCTACTCCAACCACCCACTGACATGAGGATGTTTTGCATGCACACAAAATGAGCAGGATGCCATTCTCTTTCTTCATCTGAGGAATATTTAGTTAATTAAGATGCTGTAATAGAACCAAGGTATTTATAGTTATTATCTAAATTATTATTATATGTCAATGTTTTTATTTGAAAATAGTATCTTATGATATTGCAGTTCATAAAAGGCTGTGCAAGCACTGCTTGCTACTGTTATTGTACAAACATAGATTCTGCGATCAGAGACTCGTGAGGCTGAACTCACGCAGGATGGACCAAAAGTCTGACGACAGCTAGCAGCAGATGTCTAAACAAAGAGCGCTGAAATTAAGCGAGCACACAGGGACAATTTCCATTATATTCCTTCCCAATTTCTTAGACTTTTCCTTAGGAACTTCCTGAAGGGATTGCCTATGTTTTTGTGTTTGACAGACTTTCAGTCTATTTACCTTATATATAAATTATATCTATTACCTAGAATGTAGCTATGAACAAATAGTCATTCTCGCCAAAGATGTGACAATAGGTGTAATCATGAGACTACATTAATCCCGTAAAAACAAGAATCACAGGGTTGTCTGGTCCACAGCAAGGCAAGCAGAGGTCAGAATTTCATTTTGTTTTTTCTTTGTTCTGCAGTCTATATATGTCAGCTGTCTTAAGGAATGTCAGATTTCTGACAATTTTCAAATTCTCTCCTAGGAAAGAACAGCAGCGAGCGTGTTGATCCTGGTTACACACACAGTTTAGCCATGCCGAAGTCACAGCAAGTGCAAGGTAAGCACTGTTTACAGACACAGCAAACTCCATTGCCTTAGTAATTCAGGAAGGATTTCAGGCACAGTCGTATCACTAATCTTTATGCTCCTCACATACAAATATTCTCTATATCTATACTGCTGGGAATAGCAATGTAGCATGGCTGTACTAGGTCACACCAAAGGTGATTTCTCTTCTGCCTGTGATGCCAAGGGATCAACAGGCAGAGTGTATGTATATGTACAACTAGTATTTCCCAGCCTGCAGTCATTGGCAGTCCTGGGGCATTTTGAGATTAGCGTAGTGATGGCAATGTTTTCCACTTTCAGAGTTCTCTTTTTAAAGATGCAGGCACTAGAAGAGTGCCTTCATTCAGTTTGCCTTTCTGACTGTTACTGAGCACCAAGTCGATTTTCTTATACCATCATCATAACACCAAGATTTCTGAGTCATAATGTTCAGCTTGAAACTCATCATTTTCTGCATGATTGCTGTGCAACATTTATTTGATTTATTTATATTCAATTTTCCCTGCCATTTTATTCGCCCAGTCACTTAATCTTGTAAGGTTCTTTTGCAATTCTGGCTGTGTTTTTGCGAATTATGAATCTCAGAATAGATAGGAAGTATTCTATGGACACTGAAAATGAAAAAAAGTCATAGTAGAAATGCCATACTATTAAAAAAAAAAAAAAGTGCATTCACATTTTAGGAAATAAATGGAGATCATGTAAGAGCACAAAAAAATCAACAGATTTTGATTGATTTATTCTAAAGCAGAGAAGACAGTTTATGCAGCATTACAAGAGGAGTAGATGTGATCCACTGTTTGGATCAGCTTCTTTTTGGGGAGTAGCACCAATAGGTAAGTAAGAATCTGGTAAGACCATATTCTGATAACATTATAGGAAGAAGTACTGGAAATCTTTCCTGTCCTATTCTATCCATTCTGTAGCCATTGAGCTTTAGATGGTTGATCTCCAAACCTTTGGAGATTCTTCTCTTAATTATTTTCATACTAGTTATAGAGTAAATAAGCTTTAATATTTTAAACCCAACCTTGTAATATCCTAAACAATTGCAGAAAAAAAGTAAAAGACAAGCATTTGGGACCTTTTTTATTATTGAATTTTATCAGCTAGTACATGGTAAATAGCACCCTGGAAATGCAGCCATGAAAGGCAATTCCCTGTCACAAAACTTGAACAAACACAGTTCTAGGAATATTGCTTGCTTTTCATCGTGCAATTGGCATTTCTCAGAGCAAGGATTTTGACTTAGTGACCAAGTTACTGTGAACCAATGTCCTCAGCTACCTAAATATAACTATAGATGCTCAATTGAAACGTGAGTTACCTTTCCCCTTTGGCTGGACAGGTATTAGAGCACACAAGCAGGTTAGAGGTCTCTTCTGCTCTTTGGCTCATTTCAGTGATTGCTGGGCCAGCCCTAGTGCAGCTTCCTGGCAAAGCCTTGCACAGCCTCCTCCCAAAGCACCCTGCGCTGAGGCTATGATAACCAAAGGCTAGGCTAGGCTTGAGCTCAAAGGTGTGACTGCAGCCACAGAAAAGCAGCTGTTTCATCACTGTCTTCCTCGGTGGCTGACACGGAAAGGAAAAGGGTGTGGGATGTTGACTGCTGGAGCAATAGTCACTTAAAAGAAAAGCTGAAAAATATCAAATGAGACTGTAAAGTAGCTAGAGAAAATCAAAATACATTTTAAAACATTAAAACATGCATACCTAGATGGTTGGCTGCATTTCCTGCTGAATGCTTTGTAGAGATACTGGACCCCAGGATTTCCCGTTTCATCATAATACCTGGTATAATTTATTAGGTTGTCACCTACATTATTAGTGCTGGAAGGAGAATTAAATCTGGAAGCAGTATTCCTTTAAATCCGTATTAGAAATCAATATCCAGAAGACTTTTCAAGGCTAGAATATGATATGGTTGTAAAGCAAACAAAGGAGCAGCAGTATGAATGACAGTTTTAGTGAAACATTAGGCTTCACCTAAGGCCAAAATCATGTGTAAGTGGAATAAAATTGCCACTAATTATCTTGGTCATTAATGTTTAATTATGCATTTCATTATGTAAAGTTCTTATTGTAAAGGAGTTCATTAGTAACGATTAGTGTCTCTCTTCTAATTTATATGCACCTGTTCTTAATTACCATGGTATTGAAATCAATAGTGAAAAATGGTTAGGTGTTTTGCATTCTACATAACGTGCTGTGTACAACTAGGATTACAACACTTCCAATGAGCTCTGCTGATATTGGATCTACCTCCTGCTGTTCGGCACCATACGGTTATTAGCTGAAGATCAGGTTACCTTAACATCTGCTAAAATATGTTCTTCTTTGTGCTAAAATGAGGTCAAATCATACTTCCTGTAAAATCCAAGTTTCATAGTGAAGGTAGAAGTTATCTGAGTGAGTATGAAACTGGTGTTTGTAAGCTATTTTAAACTAATCTTTTCTGTTTTCTGATTTTTAACTTCTCAGTTCTAGAGTCTCTGTCACTATTATATACCACTGCTATATATAGTATACATAGTGTAACTGTTAAAAGTCAGCTTTGCAAGGCATTCATTACCATACGATGTCCTGACAGAAATAGTTGCTAGGGATAGTAACTATGTGCCAACAGCAAGAAAACTAGCCTTAGATGTTTCATGTGAGACATCAGATCAAAAGCCTTTTATCAATTCACTGCTCACACATGCCAGTTCGACTGTAAAAATAATTCTTATTCTTTGTAATTTTTCATACATAGCTAGACACATGCTATTATGGAAAGTCCAGTTTCTTTAATATTTAACTTGATTATTTAACTTTAAATGGGTAATGGTGCTTTCTCATGTAATTAGTGAAAATTTTTCTTGATATGTATCGGTGATTATGCTTAAGAAGCAACCCTTCAACTAGTAAGCAATCCTTAAAATAGTAACCCTTTTAAATTCAGCAAAGCATCACTGAGGTTATAGAGCTGTGCCCTAAAATTGCTCAGACCTAGCAACAAACACAGCAGTAGAATGAGAATCCTTCCAAGTTCCCTTTTACCTCTAGCATTTTGGTTTTGACATCATATAGCCCACAGATTTCAAACACGTTTCTACTTCAAGCCATTAAAGCTAAGAAATGGTTTGTGGTAAATGGAACCTCAAGCGTAGCAGGCACCTGTAGGAAGCCAGGCGTGGCTTTCTAGATGGTATCTGATTCCTCAGCTGGCAGGCAGGCGTTAGGCATGCTCCATGCGAAATGCGGCTTGAGGGGTCCTTCCAGGTACCAGGCCCGTTCTGCTTTAGTCTGAAGTGTTCCCGAGTCAGACCAGCCACACTGCCTTCCTCCTTCTCGCCTCCCTTGCCGGCCTCACACCTACTCAAGCTACAGCAACCATTACAGCAATGGCTCTGCATGATGAATGATCTCCTAACCACTTGAAATCTCTGATCTAATCCATGTGGGCACTCATGTTCTAAGGGAAAGGAGTTTAATATATGCTGTCTTGCACCTGTCCCAGAATTCACAGTATGCTCTTCCCCTGTAAGAACAAAGCATGGAAAGCGAAGAAACATCATAGTGCCAATATTGGCAGCAGGAAATACTAACAATAGTCCATGCAGCCATTTTAGCACTAAAAAAAAAACCACTGACCTGTGATACACCGATACGCAAAAATAACAGAATTAACCTATTTTTCATAGGAACCTAAATGAAAGTTCATTCGCCGTTATGATTTAAAGGTATGATACGCCCATAATAAACTATAGCAGATTTTTTACATGAGAATGGAGTTTTCAAACACACTCTCCTACACAAATTGAAATTTTTCAGTGCATCCTGCACTACATCTACTAAACATTTGCTCATGTCTCAAGATGATGTCACAAATTTCACCTGTGAGATTCACAAGAAAGTGAAAGGGGGAGAAACTGTCTTCATAATATGAGTGCAGCAGAAGGAACCTTCAAAGAAAAACTGACTGATGTGGCAAATACACAAAAAGCATAAAAGCAAAGCAATACTCTCAATTGCAGGGAAGTTAGCATTTCGATCTGAACATTTCAGACTCAAGACTAACGAACCGAATTAGCACCAGAAAACAACAGCTAGGGCTTCCTTCTATGCAAGTTAAAGGCTATTCTTTGGGAGTTTTGTTCTGAAATGATTTATTGATGCTATATCTGCAAGCCAAAGCTTAATTACATTGCTTTGATGGGTTTAATGCACATTTTTAAACATTAAGTTGAAAACCCAACAATATTCATTTAAAATGTTTATTTAAATTATTCTCTTGCATCCTTTTCTTTAAATTTCTTTTTATTTAAAATAGCCATTCAAATGAACAGTCCTGAAAGATCAATTTGTTCAGAAGGACATCAACACTGCGAAAATGTCTGCAATATAATTACATTGTCAATGTATATTCAATTATGGAGATAATTACAGTTTATCTTCACAGAAAAATACTCTAGACAAAAATAATTGTCAGACACAATCACAGAATCTACTTAATTCTCTTGCTCAAATGTGGCAAATGTTTTTTTAGGGCTTGGTTTAGTGCTTGTGGAAGACTGAGGTAGAAAAACAAGTAGCATCCTTGCACTGGACAAGCATTCCTGCTTTTATCCTCCAGTTCACTAGAGACCGGTTGTTTCTGTTTCTGGGTCTTTCCTGCATAAACTGCTAGCTTTATTGAACTGTGTAGCAACTTCGTGACATGCACAAATCACGTATCGGTCTCCCTTTCTCTTTGTACAGTATCCCAGCTTTGTGATGCAGTACAAGGCTTTTGTCTGGTTTGGGATCAATCACTGAGACTCTGCTGCTATAAAGCGACTGGAATTGTTCATTAATCTTCCAGTCCAATAGTTTTGTCTTTCATGAAGTAAAATTGATTTCCTTATCTGGGCTTCTGAAGAACTGGAATGTGCACGTTTCTTGATTCATAGCTCAGGATAAGCAGTAATGTAGAAGCTGTGAAAGCAGCAGCTTTTAGGACAGCAGAAATGGCAAATTTAGGTGCAAAAGTCTGATATTTACTCACAGGTACACTGCATATTGCACAGTAACTAGACAGCACTTTGAAAATAGGAGGGCAGTTTTACTTCTGTGATCACAGGAAGTCTCTTCACTCATAAATGGATATTGTAATTTTGGGAAATGAGATCCTTGGGGAGCATTAGCTTTTTTACAGATTCACATTATTGATTCTCTGCTGGAGAGCTTCACAACAGTTTATACAGTACAACAAATCTCTCCAGCGCTGCAGGAGGGATACATTCATTCCACTGTGTTTGAGTCAGCTGGGAAAATCAGAAGAAACTTTGAGTTGAACTACTGAATAACTTAAAGCTTTTTTTTCAAGGACCAGCAGACCCAGGAACAGACAGGATTTCCATCAGAATCTTACCTGTGTCCTGGCCAGATGGTAGCAAGAAGCATCGGAAAGCAGATTAATCCTGTGGTGTTTTGTACCAGCTCTATGGTTACCGACCTTTCAAATACTTCTCCGAACCTTTTGAGGTTCTTTTGTTAGTAATATTAATACAGGTGATAGCTGACTCTTTGGACCTCTAGAAAAAGGAGTCAAATCTTGGTTCTCCTCTTTGATTTAACTGAAGATCTGTGACAGGCTCCTACCTAGAAACTAACTCTTGAGGAGCTATATTGTTTCCCATTCCTTTCCAATGTAGTCTGGGAGTGGCTGTACAGTCCTTCCACAGCCACCAACATAAATTTTTGAATCAAAACCTGAAAAAGAGGGTCTTTGAATTCAGTCTACACTTTAAATTTTGTCCACCATCGACTTCATCTACTTTGCAGAAAAATGCAAATTATTTAAGCTTGGAGTATAATTAGTGTTCCAGATCCAGATCCCAGTTCCACATGGCTGCTCTTTGACTAGGTTCTTATTTTGCCCATTTTCTTTCCACTGAGAAGATACTCAAGGCACTGCATCAATGTCCTGCGGACAGAAAAGAAACAGATAAATAAGCTAGCTATACCACAATTATTCCCTGCTCTGAAAAAGAATTGCCTGGGTAGCCATTTTTCTTACAGTTTGCTCCTACTTTCAGAGCTGCCTGCATTAATGAGGCTGTGCACCTAGGTATTACTATAGCAGGGCATAAGCTCTGCTAAAGTCAACAGTCACTGTCTGCACAAAGATGATCTTCTCTATGGGTTCCACCCACATGGTTAGTTAGAAGCAGCGATGAGGGAGTGTACCTAAATCTGTATTGTATCAATAAACAGTGCAGGGAATTTGTACCACTAATAACAAAATATCACACCCACAAAAAGGCAAAAACGTAACACAGATGGTTCTAGATTCTATTCTTAACTTGTGTTACATAGTCCTTTAACCCATATAAATACTTGTGACTACAGAAAGATAAACATTTTACTGAGGTGTTACCTGCCAGAAGGTGGTGTCACTGTTTATGACTGTTTCCATCATCTGGAATCGGTATCTGAAATGTAAGTCACACACTGGAAAACTAAAAACTTTAAAAGTGTGTTTTACCGCAGCTCGAATCACAGCACTGGAATCTCTGACCCATGGACACTTGTAATTTGGGGTCTCCTGACATCGTGGTGGTTCTGTAATTTCTTATAGCATCAGCAGGACTTAGCTGCGCATGTAAGGAAGGAGCTTGAAATAAATACCCTTCATGTTCAACACAGCCAGAGCATGAAGGTCACCTTAGGAAGAAGGAAATCAATACATGACAAGAACAAAGGGCGAACACAAAATATAACACGCTATTATCCCAACACACAGTGCTGTACACAGCTTACTGTCAACAAATGCTCAGAAATAACAAGAGAGATGGAATGAAATCCCTCATCATAGTTGTTTGGAAGGCAAAGCAATGGGGAAAAAAAAAAACATTCCACCGGGGAGAAATCTTGATCTCCTCCCTTGAAATGGCTGACAACTGAGTTGTCTTAGACCAGGACACAGGAGGGGAACCATAAATGGAGTAAACTGGTTTTTACATTCCATAGTTATTTATTTCTTTGAAATAGATGTTTTGTGTTACTTATCTCAGTCTTCTTATTACCATGAGCTCTACTATGTGTATATTTTTATGTTATAAGCTAGTGGTGTGTCAGATGTAGTTTGAGGGATCTGTTAAAATACCACTCTATGCAGAAGGCCTGAACAAGACCAGGTTATAATCAGTAGTGCCTTTTTTTGGATTATGTCTCATCTTCATTTAAAACATTCTTAAACGACTTTCAGGCTGTGGTAGAACTGGTGGCACGCTAGGGTCCCCGCAGGACAGACAGGGTAAACAGTGCATGAGACATGAACTCATTCAACTCTGCAGATACAGAAAAGCTTAAACAACTGTGCCATTCAGAAGGCATTACCTAAATTCCTCTCAGAGGAGAACTGCACGGCTAATGAACCACACAAATTCTGCGTGATATTTCAGTGTTAACCACTTAACCTCAAAAAAATCATGTTTTGGTCAACACTTCTGCAAGGATGAGTGAAATGGGTGCTTTCAGATGTACTCTTGAACAACAAAACAAATCAGTTGATAAAAAATAACTTTGGTACTTGCCATTCGCTTTGTCTGCTTGATGGAGTCAAGACAGAATGAGGTATTAAGTATCATTACTGTGGGGCTAAAGGGGAAGGCCTTTATTCTACAAATGCCAGCATTAAAAGTGAAGGGAAATCCAACTACCAGTGCAAGGTAAATTCCTGCATAATAGAAGAAAATCAATGAGCTATGGCAGTTGTCTGAAAACCTTGTTAATTCAATGAATCACATTTATATAGACACTAATAATTATAATATAAATAAACCAGTCAGAATAATGTAAAATAGCCCTTCATATAATACTCAGTGTGTCAATGTTATTACTGTAGTGTTATAATCACTGAAGTTTAATAGAGAAATATAAGACGCACACAGAAAGTAATTGGGATAAAAGGGCAGAGTAAATTGGTATAGTACTGCAGAGAGTGATGAGCCACAGTTATTAATTTCAACAATTACAAACTTACAGAGCAAGTTCTGCTTCTGTTATCCCAGTGAGTTATTGTGCTAAAGTAAATAGTCCACACTGCTAATGTAATTCCCCTGCTTTATAAATCTGGAAGGTTTGTTAAACACCCCACCTGGATTTTCTGCTATGTGGGGCTGCCTGTGTTTGAGTATTTCTTCCACAGCATTAAGTGCGGATAAGGAAATTCCTTGAAGTGCTGTAGAATGTCTCTGCACTTTGAAGTGTCTGTCCTGAATGTAGCAGACATGCCATCAGCCTGCTCAGAGCTAAGGACATTCATGGATCTCAAATGAAATAAGCTAATATTTTGTGTGTGTGTCCCTTACATTAAAAATACCTCTCCTTTACTATCCCTGGAGTTCTCTCATGTGCTCCTGCCCTTTTGAGTGGCTTCTTCAGTGGGATGTAAAGAAAATTGACTGGCTGTCGAGGCAGCATTAAGAAAGAAGAAGAAAAAAAAAGGAAAAGGAGAAAATAATCCAGTAAGATATAGTAGTGGCCATTTTTCTACATTTCAATGGGAAAAAGCACGACAGAGGTTTTGCATAACCAAAATAATTGCCATTATAAGGAACAAGTCAAACCCATAAAATATTAGAAGTTGAGCAAGCAAGTCAACTTAGTAACCCCTTGGCATGACTTTACATCATACATTTCCTGGAGAAGAATTTCCATTAGAGATGGACAGGGAGAGGCTCTGCTTGTGCTTTGAGGAGCAAAGGATACTGCCTGACTCGGTTAGCTTTGGAAGTCAGCTGAGCAAGGTTTCATGATTAATCGGAAAATGCACAAAGCGCAGTGCTTATATGGTAGGATATCCAGGAAAATCCTTGTTGAGCTCCTCCTTGTTCAGCCCACACATCCTGTGAGCTCTCCCACTTCTCCAGATGTCTATGACTTTTCTACAAGTCCGATCAAAACTCTCTGGCCTTATTGTACTACTGCTCTATGAGTAGTTATCTGGTCTTTAAATAGTCTGAAAAATGAGAGTGACCTAATTTTCCACACACCCACAACATCCAGCAATTAATTCTTCTGTTCCCAAAACAATCTTCCCTCCTGCTAGTCGCACCTGTGTTTGTTCTGCAGCTCCTTCCTCACACCACCTTCCGTAACCCCGGGGGGCTGCAGAGAATCCTGCCTGCCTGCTCCACACAGCAGGGAGAAGGGAGAGAAGGCAGCATAAGATTTAGTGTGTCAGTTGGGTACTGGGGAAAAAAACAAGGATGCAGGTATCCTGAGATATCAGAAATCAATGCTTTTAATGAACGAAATTGTACTATGAATGCAATGTTTTCAAAGAGAGAAGGAAACCATTTTTAAAACGTTTGCGAGTTCAGTTTTGTAATTAATACTTTGCATACATATGAATAGGGGAACAACTAAGGCTGGATGAGACTGAAAATACCTGTTCTGAATTTGAATTTTTGCAGGCAGTCACAAGGACAATTAAAAAGAAGAATGTGCAAATATGGAGGGAAGATAACAGCTTGAAAATTCATTAAAGTAGAGCCTAAAAACTTTTTGATTTGCAGAACCCCTTTGGTGTAGGATTTAATAACTTTTGCAGCACTCCTAGGATTTACAGCTGGAAATCTTTAGAGTCTGGGAAAGATCAGAGGTTTGTGCCTGTTTAACAGCATCGCCTATGAGTCTGAATATAAGGAAAAAACATGCAAAGATGGGAGCAGGAATTACTGCTGGGACATATTTATGCGTTTTCCTGCCACTGTAGGAATGTACAGATTATCAGTCTGGGTCACTTTGTCTCTGGAAGAAATTCAAGAATTTATCCATAGGCCTTGTTTTTCCAGCTGCTTTTCTTCAAAGCTATCTAAGTGAGCTCTGTCAGCATAAATCTTCCCATGAAAGAGCAGCATCTGCATCCTGCCCCGTAACACACACACCCTTTTCAGGCTACTTCGAGGGAGATTAGGTGTCATGAGGGGAAGGAGCAGTGTCAACTGCCTGTTGTATGGCTCCTCTAAAAAAATTTGCATCCAGGAGGAGATATTTCACAAACACCAAAATACCTTCTCGCTGTTGTGAGGCATGTCTTCATGGTTCTCTGCGTCAGCTTAACTAGAATGCCATAGCACCATAGCACCAGTTGCTACCGATAAAGCCAGAAATATTTCATTAAAAAAACTATAAAGTACTATTCCAACTGTTCATTTACATCTCTTTTGATACAGACTAATTCCTATGATTTAGTAAAATAAAATGTTGAAACATACTTTATATTACAACACAGTCAAAGTAAAAAATTTCTTTTTACAGAAGAAAATTACAGTTTCTTAAATGAGCTATTTCAAGCTTGAGAGTATTTTCAGAACTGCATTTCAATCACAAAAAAATCCAAATCTTAACTTTTCATGCTAGTTCAAATCGTTCAAATCCAAAAGGGTTGTAAAAACCTTGAAATGTTTCATATGATGGAAGTCCTTTTTCCCCACTAGTTATTCTTTGATCTGTTACTCCTCCCTCTAACCCCTACCAAAACAAAACAACAACAACAACAAAAAAACATAAAAGAAATTAATAATGTTAGTCATTAAGGTTTTCACATAAAAATTAAAAAGGACTTTCAGGCTTTTACAGTATAATTATGTATACATTCCCTTTAAAGTCCAACCCAGTACCCAGTGACACTGAAGCATAAGACCTCTTTTGGATGAGGCTAGTCACTGATGGGATTGAATGATGTCACTGAAATGAAGACACTGTGTTACCAGCCTCTCCGCTCATGTTATGAATTTTAGCTGAAAGACCCCATCATTAGTTTGTCCTTACATCAAGCTTTACAAATTCCAGATTATTATTCAGTTGCAGTGGTATATTTTATCTTTAATGTTCAGATCTCTTCAGAATTCTCTGTCTGTTATTAAGAGCTATATGTAAAAATACTGTTAGTTCATAATCAGGGTACAAAATTTATACATAAAAAAATATTTCTCTTTTGAGAAAGCTTACAGTAAGTTGGAAAAAAAAAATGTGTTTATCCATAAAATTAATACATCAACCTTCATGATTCAAAGGAAAATGTCATAAATACAGAAACTTAAGTCATTTGCATAATTCAGACAAGAAATTTCATGTAACCTACTGCCAGTTTTATCAGTGTTATGTTAAATGATCGTTTCCTGCAATTGCTTCATTGAGCCCTAATAACATTTGTCTGTCTTTCTGAATTGAAATCATGTTAGCATGACGAACACTAGAAGAGAAATCTGCCGGGAATGATTTATGAGGAACTTGGTAGAGCAGCTTTTAACAATACCTAATCCTGGAACCTTAGCCATGACTTTCATTAACCAGAGAAATATTGCCAATTATGAAAAAAGATGAACTTCAAGTGCCAAATTTTACTTAAAAACACTTTAAAAAAACCAAAACAAACCCAAAATAAAGAAAAGCAGTTTGGGGTAAAGGAAGCAGGAAATCTGTTTATGAGAGAGGAAAAAAACCACAAGTTTCCAAAACAGAGTTGGGTAATTATTGAAAGCCAAATTCTTGATGCCAAAACAAGACAAAACCCCCAGATGGGACAAGACAGGCAGTTCCCCAGAAGTCATGTCACGAACAGTGCCACTGTGCCTTGTCCGTTGGATAGCCTTGCTCACCAAGCACTCACGTCAGGAGGCATCACATGGACCAGAAGCGTTCTGTCCTGCTGGGTTGCTCCAGCATCCTGCGGAGCACGGGCTCAGATCTCTCATAGAGCCACAGCCTGCTTTGGGTTGGAAGGGACCTTACAGACCACCTTGTTCCAGCCCCCTGCCCTGGGCAGGGACACCTTCCGCTAGAGCAGGGTGCTCCCAGCCCCATCCAACCTGACGTAATAATACAGTCCTATTTCATACCAGGGCCGTGAGAGAAGGGAGAGTGAGATAGCACCCGTGCAGGAACCTTTCTGAGAGGCACATCAATAAGCTGGAGGGTCCGTGAGCAGCCCGAGCTGTTCTTTGTAAGGTGGGTAGGTGTAATGATACAATGCGACATTAAACACAGCTGTTGTCCACAGTCTTTGCAGCAAAGGAGGATATTTCTTCTCGCTGGAGGAAGGTATTACTCGGATAGCAAGCATGATGAGGGCACTGGTTATAGAAGTTGTAAGGTCTCCCTCTTACTGCAGGACGAAAGCACTCTGTACCAAGCTCTGTGCTGACAGCCTGTGCTTCCCTGAGGACTTTGAACAGGAAGCCTGTACATGGCTGCAAATCCAAAGCAGGCTCTCCCCTCCTTGTGGAGGAGACATGGAACAGATGAGCCCGTGGCTGGTTATTCCTTGGCTGTGACAGATTTGCGCGCTATCATACACTTGCTGTGTTTGGTTGATTTCCTTCTATCAGAAGAAAGATATTTCAAAGTTGTTTAGAGTGCAAATGAATCCATACCCCATATGTTGCTATTTATTTTTATGTACTCTCAGGGCATCCAGCAGACCTGGTTATGAAGCAGGTCCTTGTTGTGTTCAGCTACTATTCTGCTCATAAACACCTAAGTGCAAAGAACTAGACCACTGCTGTGCCTGCACTTCAATTGCTCATTATAATTTCACATCAGCTTCTACTCCATATCAATTTTCTATGCAACGTATTATAGTATCTGCTCATGTATTTTGTGCAGACTGTGTAGCGAGAAGCTTAATCTAAAACATCTGCAGCAAGACAAGATGATCGCATAAACATTATTTCTTGCAGAGGTTCTGTCTATAAACTACACTGAAGTATGTTTGCACTGCATCAGCACAATCCTACCTTTGCATTTACCTTTTATCATGGAAATGGAGAACAAAGGAAAATAAAATACGAGGGGAAAAGTCAAAGTCCCAGGCACATAATCAGTGTGTTCAGACAAAAACTGACAAAGCTCTGAAAATTATGTCCCTAATCTGTAAACCTGTTCAATAAACTGCATTAAATATCACTGCTGAGTATCTGTTTATGTGCCTAAATTCCCAGTAAGCCATATGGAAAATTACTTTCTAATGTGGAATCGCCAGAGCTTTTTGATAGCGAAAACTCCACACACATGCTAAACTGTTCCAGAGTAATTCATGTAGTCAGCAATTTGCAATTTTCAGAGCCTAATGGATACAGTAGACACTTAAGGGATATCTCAACTTCAGCAGTGGCCTTGTACTCCATCGCATTACCCTGCAATAGAAGCAATGGCACACAACACAGTCTCATAAAAGATAGTATAAATTATCCTTGCAGTTGAGATTTAACCTTGAAGGCTGGTATCCCTACCCAAGCGATTTCTCTTCAGTCATGCCCTTTAGGCATTTTCCAAAGGATAGGGGAGTTGCTTGCTATCAGACGTGTTTCAGCTCTAAAGGTACATATATGCGGTCTCATCCCCGTATAAAATATAATAAGGATGCAGCTCGCCATCAACATACAAATAGCTTTTGTCAGCAAGCATGCTAATTACAAAAATATGTGTTCCAAGACTTTCCATGTTAGTTCCTTAATGTACTAAGTACATTAGCTGTTTTCTCATTACATCATTTTGGATATGAGAATGAATGCAAGTCCCAACACAGGTTGCAGGCACTAGAGAGTGCAGGTTATAAAGATTCACCTAACTGTTGAAAATTTCACAAGCAAACGTCATTTTTACAAAGGAAAATAGACTCTCTCTGAAACACTTAGTGCCTGCCCCTCGGAAGTTAGTGGAGCACTTGGATGCCCTCTTGCCTTGTAAGATTTCATTAATAGGGATCTAGTCAGTCTGCATGATTTGTAGCCTCCAGTTTGATCTTTCTAGTTCAGAATGTTCTTCAGCATCCTCAGTGCAGAGGACATATATTTGTACTTCTAGATGCCTAAGAGGATTTTCCCCTTTTATTATGATGTGCCAAACTCGAGTAAGATTCAATTAATAAAGCTTACTCTTAACTCCAACTGGCCTATAATATGACAAATCAGAATATCAGAGCCACCAGTTAAATGCAAACATGTCAAACCTTGAATGTCTGGCGACAAGTAATTCATGAGCTTGTATAATTTCCACCAAAATCAATTAATTCTGGGGGGGAAATCTCATAAGATATTTCCAAGCAGACTGTAAGATAAAAAAGCTACCTCCTGCTGCTGAAGTAGCAAAAGGAGTAAGAGCAGCATTTCCCACCGAACGGGAAGTAAACTCGAGGGAAGAAGGCTCCTTCTCAAACCTCGAAACTTGGCTCTGCGTACAAAGGGAACTGAGGACGCAGTGCTGTTGGCTGCTGGTGAATTCTTTTCTTTGGACTTTAAGAACCCTGGGGATTAGATAACTAACAATCCATGGATGACGGGACAGCCTTTGTTTCTGACAGTTGTGCAGGAGAAGAGACAGAGCCCTTATGGTTCTGAGCTCAACCTCAGCTGGCGCGGCCCCCAGCGCTCCTGCAGCGGTGCCCGGGCCTCGCGGCCGAGGAGGCTCCTGCACGCACAGGCACGGTGTGCCGGCAGCTCGCCGCGAGCACCGCTGCTCTTCGGCAGCAGAAGGAAAGAACTGTGAGAAAAAAACTTGAGGCCAAAAACTGCCTAGAGCCTAAACACTGGCAGTGACTTCACTTTTCTGTTTAGGGCAGAAGGGGAGGTAGGAAATCCTATTCATGTGCAGGGAAGGAAAAAAGTCCTTGAGGCTCATCGGTGAAGTCTATGAATTGAAAAGTACTAATTTAACACATGGGTAGTAAGTGGAATGATGGCATCTCTTCAAATGAATTCATAAATTAAAAGGTATTTCACATTCTTAAGGGAACATTTTTGTTAGTTATAAAAGAAATGAAGAAAACTGAAAACCTCTGAGTAATACATTGTAATTGGATTCACAGGTTATCACCGAACTCGTGTTAAGTGCAGAATATAACATCTACAAAGGTTGTGAGCTTAAAATGAAAACTGTAGCAAGTCATTCTCAGACAGTTTAGTTCTTGGCAACTCTTCTAAGAACACAGTGACTGATCTCTGCCCACATAAAAGAAGAGCCTATACTCAGTGCCTTCAATAAATTGAAGGCTTGGATATTCCAAGAGGGTGTGGAGAATATGGGGAAAATGTAGGGTTTTAAAATAGAATTTTTGAAAATGTCAGGTGTTTCCTTCTGTAGGGTTACCGTGCCCGATCAGTGAAAGCTGGGTGAAATGCACTGCGTATAGAAGAGAAGTCAGACCAGGTGAGCCTTTCTGACCTTAAAATGGAGATATAACTTAACTGAGTTTTATGGGACTCAGTAACAGGCATCTGGCCAAAACGAGTTTTGTGAGAGTATTCCTTTGCAGTCTAGTCATGTATTTAATGAGACTTCATACTTTTACTGTAAATTAGTATCTGTATCAAATTACTTTCTCTACCAGCTTCTTTCCCATCTGCTTCTTGTTCCTTTTTGCTTCATGTTTCTCTTCCTTCATATTTTCCTTCATCCTTTTCTCCTATTGCTGGTCCTTTTCCACTTTACTGTCCCCCAGCCACATACTTTCTTTCAGATTTTACTTGCGTATCACAACTCATTTCTCTTCCTGTTTCTTTCCATCATCATCAGATAGGTACTGATAAGTGGCCTTTTGCTGCTTTGCCTGCATTACTAAATATATTTTACAGCTGGGAGATTGACACAGGTAATAAATAATTTGCTGGTTTGCAAATGCACCTTTAAAATATGTGTCTCTGCTAAAAACAGAACAGAGATCCGCGTAACCAGACAAAGCATTGACTTAAATTTTTTTTTCCTTTTCACAAAACTGAAAGAACATGTATTACGATCATAAATACAGCATATCCTTTCAGAGATATACATACTATTTTATCAGTGAGAAATCTGACAGAACTTTTTTGGAAGGCCTTTCTTTCATTGCCCACATCTGCTTTGGAGATGCACCAACCCCCTGCCAGTTCAAGGCAGTCGGTAGGCACATCAGCACCGCTGCCATTAAATGGAAGCTCTCTTGCAAAACTACAACATTTCTAAATCCACTGCCGCCTTTTCCATACAAAAGTTAAGTTTCACTTCTGCGGTTCTATCCTCTGCATTAACTTGCCATGCCCTGCCCCACATTACGCATTGAGCTGGCTTCCAGCGCACTCTCTAGCGAGGGTGCCGGAGACACAGAAGCATCTCTCAGAACTCGCTGATCACGCTGTGATTTATTATGAAATAATGAAGAAACTGATTGGCATTAGTTTCAAAGCTTTGAATCGGGCCCTTTGAGAATGGATGTAATTGGATTGTAGGCTATTATAACCTAGCAGATTTAAAGAATTCTCTAATTTTGGGTTGTATTACAAAAGATCCTGAAGATACTTAGTTTTAAGAAAAGATCAGCCATTCCCCTATCTGGGAAGGCAAGAAGAACAAGTCAACCATTTCACAAAGCTGAACTCTTACGCTCCTAGCCAGCTTCCTCATCTATTTTGTAGTGAGTTAAATAATTGTTTATACATGTGACATTCTCACTACAGGATTAAATTCATAATTATTCATTGTGCAGCAATTCAAAGTAGAAACACTCATTGGAAGCATGCAGGCTCTAATCAAAACTATTTACAAATAATTGGTACTAAACTAATTTTTCTGTATCAAGAATTTACCAGTGGGAAAAAGAAAACTCTACATTATTTATAACAACACAATTAACTACTTAATCAGATAATAATTAATTTGCTTCTTCTGTAACTTTTATTGCTGAGAATTAAAGTGCATGGATATTAAGCAGGGTCTTGTTTCATGGCAGTCAGAGATTTTATAGTGCATGAGAAACTGTCTTGTCTTTAATTGAAACTTTCATGGCATCTAACTTTCACTGGACCTTGCACAGCATCAGCACTTTTTATTTCTTTTTTTTTTTTTTGCATGCCTCTATGAAATTAGAAGAAGCAAGCCATTTTATCTTGTAAATGAGCATTTATTGGTCTTCAAGCAAATGGTTGAGGGTACACCTTGCTCATTAGCACAATTACTGACCTAGCCAGAATTAAATGAACTCTGCATTTAAACTAAAACGTTGTAAACAGCAATGAATAAGGGCACCTAAACAGCAATTTAAATGCATCCATTTTGGTGGAATGAGTATTATAAAAGACAGACTTAGTTCATATTAGAAATCATTTCCTGCCCAACTCAGCATCTTGATATCATCTTCTGTGCTTATTTACTTTTCATATCATTACCACTGTTGCTTTGCCAGATTTTTTTTTTAATGATAACATCAGTTTCTCTCAGCCAAGAAACTTATTTTCCATAATTGCTTCTCATATTAGAACTTTCCGGAAATTAATGGCAATTTGACACTAGTTTTTGAGGTGATGCTGAGAACTTTCTAGACATCTAGAACTAAAAATACACTTCCAGAAGAGATAGTGGGAAGTAGTCCCACTACCAAACGTAGGATCCTGATTCAGCTGGTGACACTGACCAACACTAAGCCAGTAAGTCCATTCAGGGCACCTCTGAATTCAGTGGAGATAGAAAGGTTCTGTTCACTATAGTCCTCTGTGTGTAATTTAGGCATCCTTTCTCTCTGGTTGACACACTTGTGTGCTGCTCATTAGTGCTCATTCTCAATATTATTTTTTTTAATATCCATATGATGAATCTCTAAAAAATTAGATTTCTTGTAAAATGTAAAAGACAGTGTTGTTAGAATTATATAATGCAGAGAGTAAATCAGGATTTCCCAGAACAGCATTCATAACATTTTTGCACTAAGAACCGACTTTTCAGAAAAGAGATCAGTTTAAGGCCAAATAAGGTAAGAAACAGCAATTATACATTTTTATAACTGCTTTACCATCTTCTCTGAGCTTTTCAAGGCTCAGAGTAGCCCTGAAGGTGGACTGGAACACTCTATTTGTTGTACATATTTAGCCACCTCCTCTCCTGACCCTCCCCAGGTCTCCACCTAGAAATATCCATGAAGACTGTAGTGGGTATCTGTGCTGGGTTTGGCTGGGATAGAGTTCATTTTCTTCACAGTAGCTGGTATGGGGCTGTGGGTTGGATTTGTGCTGGATTTGTTACAGCAACATGGAGCTGAGGTCCTGAAACACAGTTGCTGTACATCTGGTATCAAGGATTTGAAGAGTCATGTTTGGTCCCTGTAATCAATGAAAATGTAGTCTGGGCAGCTCTGAAAATAGCCAAGTATGTGTGAGAATACTGAGATATTTAAATCACTCTTCTTAAATTAATCTGAAAATTAATTTATATTACCGTAAGATCAATCGGATCAAAATCTAACCCTAAGATTCTCCCTGGGAAGACTTTCCCTAGGATTGCACTTCATGTTTAAGTCTGCTGATCTATGCTACTGAAATTGCATAACTATTTTGGGACTTTACCAGGAGATACAAGTTTCCTCACAGCTCAGACACTGATTCTATAAAGTTATTCACGTACTTTAGAGAACTTGATGAGAAGCCTAAATGCAGAGGCCAGTGTCCTTAGGCTGTCTATAAACATTGGTGGAGGGCGGGGGCTATTGCAGGACATGGTTCAGACTAACATCTAAATGAGGTTCAAATGGAGAAGGATGAATTCTGCCTCTTCCTTTGTGCCTCCTAAAAGTGTAATTTGGATCGCACTGCCCAATACTTAGTGATGACAAAGACAGCCTTATGTTATCCCTCAGCTTTCAGGGATGGAGTCCAGTACTTAGGGAGGACAAAGACAGCTGTCAGGGGTGCTCTTGGGCTAACACGGCACCCTAAACACAGCGGCATTGCCATTTATACCAACCTTACACTGCTTCTGCACAGGTGGAATCCTGCCCTGGCGCCTTCAGTCCTGGAACCTTTCTGAAGTTTATGTTCTGGGATTAGTGATCTGAAGTGTCCTGAGACAGCGCAGCAGTTCAAGGCAGGAACCTCCAGGAGCGCGGCCTGACTGCAGAGAACCTGGTAGGGAACTTCCACAGGCTATAAATGATCCTTTGACAAACAAAATCGAAGGTCCAACCAGCTCAGCCACAGAACAGCTCTGCTGTTCATAATTCAGGGAACAGGAAAATGCTCCACTGGCTGTGTTTTATAGCCTCTGACAAGACAAATCTTTAGTCTTGTGCCCTGCTAGGTGCCTAATGGGGTAACCGCCTTGCTAGACTGCAGTGGAAGTTTGGTGCTTGGAAAGACAGGGCGCCTGCCCTGAAGAGCCCTTGGGAGTATGTTCAGTGGCAATGCTTTTGTAAGCCTATCTCATTTTATCCAGCTTTAAGAAAGGTTCTAATATATTTCATGGTTCTGCGTGGCTTAATTGCTTGTGTCTTTTTTACCTCTGACTCTTTCAAAATGAAGAATGTTGTTTCCATACATCCTCAGAGGCTATACGCCATTAATGATCATCCATGCCACAGCTGTATATTTATTTCCGTGCGTGATTTCACACTGCCTCTCTGAAGTCTTTACTTTTAAAATCATTCAGTCTTCTCGTGAAAATGTGAATAAGGGGCCAGCTGATTTGTTCCCACAGATAATCAAATTCTGCAAGGAGTGTCTGTGCTAGTTTTTATATACTACGCTTGCCTCTGAGGACACAAGTACTTTTTAAATCTAAGTGTTAAAGCAAGTCAAAGGCAGGAGGGTGAATCAACTAGGCAGTCACATTAGGATGAGATAACTCAATGCTCTCGTACTGCAGGATAGCTATTTCATGATCTTTTGCTTGCAAAGGGAAACAGCAGTTCTGATTAAACACTATTTTATCTGTGCTCTTTGTAAGCATAACTCAGTGAAGATGACGGCATGATATGGCTGAGTTTTGAAGGCTTGCGCTTAAAAGACATATATCTTTAAGGCTAGTACCTTCCGTGGATTCTCTGCTAATTAAGAACACCTGTAGAGGCCTGACCAGACCCTGCGGTTCGGCAGCAAAACTGCCGAAGGGCTCTGAAAAGGCAGAAACTTTGTGTTGTCTTTTAACCTAAATTATAACAGGGTTCAGGCTTGTGCCAAGCGGAGTAAAGCTATATAATTTATGAGCTCTGAGGGCAGCTCTGGGCCCCTCTGAGGTGATTTTTATCAGTGCAGCTCTTCTTTACTTGAGCACTGGAACAGGGAGCACTGGAAGGCCTGCCGTATAAAGGAGACCCAGCCCGTGCTGGTCTATGTAGCCCACAGACCCTCAGGTAAGCGTGTTTGCTTCCCCTCCTTTTCTGAGCAAGGGCCGAGGAAGAGGTGGTGCTGAGCTCTGCCGTGCTGGGGGCTGAGCAAGGGCTGTGTGCTTGCAGGACTGTGCGAGGGGCTGTCTGAAGACAACAATTTGGGTTTTGCCATTGAAGTTTTAAGCCTGTTAGAGAGGATCTTTGCTGCTGTGTTTGATTCATTGCCTGCCTTTGTTTTGAAAGGCTGAGCTGTGGCAAACCTCCCCAGTGGTGTAACAGGACAGCAGTGCAAACCCTGCCCGGCTGTAACCCCGCGGCTGGGCCCTTGCTTTGACCGTGTTTTGAAGAACTCTCATTCCTATGCACAAGCAGGTGTAATTTAAGGACTGGTGCTCGAGTCAAATGGAAAACTATTAGATAGAAGCAGAACATATAAAGAATCCTTTTGTTTGCTATAGATTATTAATGTAGTTATATTGAAGCATAGAAGCTGGTTCATGATGAATTCAGAATGTATAGAACAGAACTCAACATAGTAAACTTTTTCTGTCAGGGTTTGAGGAGCTTTGGGAGACTTAAACAATGAGCTATTACTGCAGCTGCACGCTCTTTTCAGCAAATACTGGGGTTGGAGGTGGGAATAGCCTAAAAATATCAGCTAACTGGAAGCACAGCTAAGGCAATGTCCAATTGACCCACCTCCAAAAACAACAGAGGCTCCAGGAGCATCTGGCTTCTGTTTCTGTCTCAGATGGTTGCGGGTTTTGTGGTGCAGAGCTTTTGGGGGGATATGAGTGTTTTGTTTGGGAGGTTTGTTTGTTTGTTTTTAAATACCATTTTGACTCTATAGTTGTTATAGGAAAAGGGACACCTTGAAAGTCTTAGTGCTGTGCTTCCCTATTGCATAACTCCAGCAAGAACAAATTGTAAAATGACCTTAAAAACCTTTGTTGGTATTGGTTCCTGGTGGTTACTGTTAGAACAGCTGCAATAGTTGTCATCTTAATTTAAAAAAACAAAAAAAAAACCAAAAAAAAAAAAAAAAAAAGAAACCAAAACAAAAGCAAGAAACGAACTCATTGAAGTTGCTCTATTTTTTATTTTCTCTGTAATGCTGCATGCTGACTGCTGCAGAGGCAGGGGTGGGGAGATACATTTCAGGCTCAGCTTGCCCGTTTCAGGTGAAGGGGACTTGTTCTTTAAAAGTTTTTTCTTGATGAAAACCTGGAGCCCTGCCCTCATTAAGCACTCTCAGTTGGCATAACTCACTTATGCCGCTCAGTTATGCCTCGTAAGTTTGGGATAAGAAGCTCCTCTTGATCAACAATTAAAAGGGAGACTTAGAAATGTTTTATAACATTGTGTAAGAACTGAGTCAGGCTGTAGGTTTTCCTTGGACCTGAAACAGCCAGGGCCACAGTTCCAGCCCGAACATGAGCTCGGTGCTCTCATCTTGGAGTTCTTCAAACTTTTAAGCCATTATGGTCTATGACTAACCCAGCAGCTTAGATTGGCACAGTCTCAAAGGAAGGTATTTCCCTGCATCTGGAAAAAAGTGGACACAGTCAACGGCCTTTTAAAGCATACTGCAAGAAAACTTTACAACAGCTAGAGGCATCATGTGTAGGTTGTTTAATTTCTTCAGCATCATTATCCTTTTAATAGGTGTGTGCAAGTATCATAATCCTCCTTTCAGAAATCCAGTAGAAGGCTAAATGCTTGACTAGTTTCGGCCAATGATTTCTGCAGGATCTGTGCTGTTCTTTGTTGTATATTTAATGCAATGGGCTTGTTCCGTAAACATGAAGATCAAGGTCAGATTTCTCTTGTAGGATCTGAGCATCGAGAAAAGTTGAAGTAGCTTTTGATTAAAAACGTTTTAATATGTGAAGTATCCTATCAAATGCTGATAGGGTTGTTCACAGTGTGATTGAATAATAGCATAACTTTCTACAAACACCATTGTCAAAATACATATTCTGTGAGTGTATAACAGACATGTGGGGCTAGTTTCACTGAGTGATTACACAGGTTGTAACATCCACTATGGCTCACAGATCATTTTTGTTTTAATTTTCTACTCATTGCAAGTCTGTTTATCTTTGATCCAGAAAGCAAAATGAGCATTTGAAATAACAAATAGAAGAGGAAAAATATTATCAAAGGCAGTTTGGAAACCTCCCTCTCCCCTGGTCCCCAAGACCAGATCTCAGATGGATACTCTCCTTTCAAATAAAGGAGGAACAGAAAGTCATGCCTTAGAGCAATTCAACATGTCTATCAGACATGCTTTGTCCTTAAAATAAGGTGTGCAAGTCATAATAGTTGACGTGGTCACCTTGTTTATCACTGTGAACAAGCACAGAACACTGGCCAGATGAACCAGGCAACATTTTCCTTAGATATGTGAAGGTGTGTTGCTAGCTTGGGGGCAGGAGGGGTATCTGTAATACCTCTACGGGATGTCTCTCAGAAATAGAAGAACATGGAATCTGATTCTTCTATTACATTTTTTCCTACATTGTCCATGTTTGGTCACCTGACATAACAGCAGTTTGTGTATGGGTTTTCTGTTGCTTTGTATAGGTCTTCATTAATCAGTCAAATTTGCTGGTCAGATTCCAGGGTGTGCGTGGGTCAGGGATACTTCATACTTGCCAGGTTTTCTAATGTCTGTTTAGACACTGTTTCAGGATTTTGTAATTTATTTTTTTTAATCCACATCATTGCTTACCTGACAACTGGGACAGTCCTAGAACCTGACCGAGAAGCATGTAGATCTCACTTCTCAGTTTATTTTCTGTAATATTTGCATTTAAGACTCAGTGCTGGTAACACAGAATTGAGCTGGAGTTGATCATAACCAAGATCACTATCTACTGATCTCTGCTGAAATGTTCGGAGGATTTTACACTTCAATAAAGCCTCTTTAAAGGCTATTTGGGCTTAAAGTCAGATTACTCTGTGAAACTGGAATGGATAGTGGAAGTCTGCCAAAATGCTTCACTTCCTTCAAAAGCTTCTGCTGGAGATTCTCCGTCTTGCCTTGGTGCTCGGGGCACGGCGTGTATCTTGGTTGTATTGCTGTGGCTCTTCTCTAGATCTGACAGAATACGTAGCTCACCAAACTGAGCAAGCAAGCTCAGCGACACTGTAGGAGACCTCGCACCAGGATATGTACTATAGGGAATATGCATTCTGTAATGTGAATGGCCAGCACTTAAATGAGAAGGTAATACCTCTCTAAGATAAGTGCAGCGTGTTGGTGAGTACAGAGGTAAGCCCACCCTGGAACAAAGCTGTGCACGGTGCGGTAGCTGCTGCAAGACTGCTGATGGCAGGCATCAGGAATGTATCTTCAACACAAACAGAATGCCTGCAAGTGAAAGTAGTGCCATGACTTCTAAGGCCAAGAAGTCATACTAGAAAGATATGAATCTGGAAATCATCAACTTGCATCGGTGTCCACTTTGAGGCAGGAAGGGCAGCAGGCTTGGAAAATCCGAGCATTGTGAGCTTTGCGCTCCTTGTGCTGTAGGGCCTTCGGGGCAGGGAGCAACCTTTGATGGTGGAAGGCTACGCAGTAACAATCACACCTGCCGCTTAGCAGTCAGCATGCATCACTTGCAATTTGCTGTGAGTGTGCTCAGGTCGTTGCTAGTGCCGCCACAGGTGGGAGCAGCACACTGGGAGTTTGGGCAGGTCCATAATGAAATGTCTGTATTACTAGAAGGGGAGCACGGTAAAAATTGTAACCACTACATTCACTATCAGTGCCTCCTGCTGCACTGTACAGAGCTCCTGGAGAAGGATGTTTGGTCTTCCCATCACTTATTTTGGTGGACTGGGCAGTGTTTGGTTTGCAGTTGGACTCAATGATCTTAAATGTCTTTTCCAACCTAAATGAGTCCATGACTCTGTAAGATGATCTGGATGCTTCCTATAATGAGTTGTTCGTGGCTAGCTGGGCGGCTGGCTATGCTCTCAGCAATACTGCACTAGTGGGAGTCTTGAAGATCAGGAATTGGCAGCTGAGTTACCAGGCAGGCACCATGTACCCTCTTTAATCCTTAAGAAAATGCGATGACATATAGCAGTGCTTTTTAACTGAGAGAATTTCTTAGATGACTGAAGAGAAAAATCCTGCTGCTAAACCAGGTCTCACAGCAGTGAGCCATCATCAGGAGGGCACACACCATCTGGACAGGCTGCCAGAACAGAGCAATGCCTGGTGTTGATGTTGCTGCTGACTGGGCAGCTGCCTCTGTAAGGCAAAGGGAAATCTTGTAAGAAATCAGTGGATGACTGGAATTATACATGTTCCTAGCATCAAACCCTGAGAAAAGATGTCAGGAAATATTTGAGGACATGGAGGAAGGCAAACCCATCTTGCACAGAAACAGCATGTTTGAAGAGCAAGCCTAAAATGGGTGTTGTCAGGCATGGGCTGCATGGCATGAGAAGACATAGTTCCATTTAACACTGTATAGTTTGGGGGTTTCTTCAAAAGTAAACAACAGATAGCTGTCTCCTGGGTAGCTGTTACGGAGAGGGGGGAAATGGTGCCACAAGGACTAAAAAGAAGCAAATCCAAAGTGTGGACTCTGGCTGTGCACATTGAAAGCACAGTAAGCCAGAAATAAAACACGGCTTAGGTTGGCAACCTCATTTAGGGGACAGGGACTACTCTACTGTTAAAATTGAATGCAAATGCAGCTTGGTTGGTTGTAAGGAAGGGACTAGGAAAACTGTGAAAATCTAATTGTAGTCTCTGTAGGACTTGTGACATACTCAAGACAAATATTTCATTTTTTATTAAAATCTATGGATCCCTTCCCTCCCTTAGCCACTTCTTGTATAAAGCTACAACCCTTTCTCTTCGTCAGTGTAAAAGTCTAACCCTGCAAACTTGCTAGAGAATTGCTTTGCCCATTTTCCCTTTCAGCTAAACTGTAAAATTCCACATGCATGAAGTAGCTTGTGTGTTTTACAGGATCAGAGCCACGCCATGCTAGTAACTTTTAATCTCGCAAACCCTTCAGTACTGCCATGGTCTGTCTTCCTTGGACATCCCCTTTGATGGGCACTGCTTATTCAGAGGCTCTGAATATCACAGTGCATAGCTAAAGTACTGTATTGACCATTGAGAGGGGGGTTATGCTGCAAAATAGGACAAACAGAAATGTAAGTGCGCTTCCCTAAATGCTAGCTTTGATTTATGATTTCTTCTTAATCTGTGCTAATTTTGGGGCTACTGGGCAGTAATACATAGCTTGAATAAGAACATTAGTGACTCTGAATGTTGTTGCCAGGGTTCTGTGGTTTACTTTTGCCCATAGTAAGCATTAAGCAATTAATCTCCAGGTTTTAGGCATGGCAAAACAAAACAACCTCTCAGATGTGGCTTACTGTCAGTTTGAGAAAACTTTCATTGGCAGTGAGGAGTCTGAAAGAAAGACCAGAGTATTTATAAACAACTATGTGACAAAATGCTTCTGTAAGCAGAGACTAAATTTAGCATTTGCAAGATTTTTACCTGTTCTCTGAGTATTCTGAAGTACAGGTAAAACTGCCTGATAGGTCAAACGAAAGAGTTGTCTACAGTTCTTCCATGTACATTTTTTTTAACATTTTCCTGAAAACTACATGATTTTTTTTTTCCTTTAAAATTCTTTTCTCCATTTGAGAAGGTTTGATAGACATGCCTCAGGTGAAAAGTTGTCTTTGAGACTGCTGCCAAGTATTGTACAGATGAATTAAATTGCCTACAGCACATGCTGAGTGACCAGCCTATGGCTACCTGCCCTTATCCGAAGGGACTCATCCTTCAGTGGGTACAGACAGCCACACGGCACCTGCCATGCTGGTGACATTTGATGAGCCATATCACAGTGCATAGCTGAAGCACTGTATTGACCATTGAAAGGGGAGGTTATGCTACAAAATGGGACGAATTCACTGGAGAACAATAAAGAAAGGCCACAATATTTATTTTGGGGGTTTTCTTGCTCCGCACCATATTAATATGTTGCATATTTTTAATTATATAAACCAGCTACAGAACCACGGTCAAAGTGCTGGAACTACTTGCGTATCTGGGCCAGGCACGAACCTTACAGCGCTGCTGCATGGCTTGCCCAGCTTGTTTAAACCAGGCTAAACTGTGGGGCTCGATAGCTCCTAGGTCCACTAACAAACAGTGCACCGTGCTGAGCTCTGACACCACGGACACCGGGGTGCATGCATGCTGAGCAGTGCGTGAAAACTTCCTAAAACGCTCCCTCTGACCGGCCTCTGACCCACCCGCTGCTGGCTACGGTGAGCCACTGGGCTGAAGCCTGGCCACACGTGAATGCCCAGCGGATGGGGGACAGCAGCGCACACCACGACACATAACCCAAGGGCTGAGGACCCCTGACCTGCAGTCATTGCAGCCCCAGCCACCAGTCACTGCCCTGCGGCTGCAGTGCAGCCCAACGGTGCCCACAGCACTGCCTTGGAGCACGTCTCCTGTCTCCCTGCAAGCAGCAGGTGCTGCAGCCTCTGCCTTTCAGCTGAAAGTTGAGCTGCTTCAGCAGTGGCTAAAGGCAAGGGCAGCCACTCGGGGAACAACCTCATCTCTTCCATGTTTCCTGCTGAAATAAGTCTTTGCAGCCCTAATTTTTGGGTGCACTTAGGTTTCTTCCCCTTCTTTGATGAAATCCCAGGACGCTGCCTGAGACCATGCTGCAGCATGGGGGGTGACTACTGCAAATCTTCATGAGCCAAATTGCACCAGCCTCAAGTGGAGTTTCCCAGTGGGTCAAGATGACCAAGAGCACGTAGAAGCCCACAGACGCACTGGCCGATGGCCAGTGCAGAATGCTGAGGCTGGGTGGCCGGACAGCAGCTCTGGAAAAGCACTTCTCTCTGCTTGATGCCATCCTCTGCAGAGACCCAGGATGAGCTCTGTGTGTGTAGGTGATAACATAAAACAAAGGGTGTTTAAACCACCAAATTACCTGAAGCAAACAAAAATACTGATGATACAGGTTGCTTGAAAAATATATCTATGCCTTCAACATAAGTATAAACCAGCCCTAACACTTCTCCTTCCCATCTCTCTAGACGTATATTCTGACTTCATAAGGGATTGGAGGGGTTACTTCTTTTTTTGGCTTAGTTTGTCTTCCGAGAAATGAGTGGGAGTTAAGGAAAAATGTTTGAACAATACACTGCTGTTACTGGAAAGTTTCTTAATAATAGTAGTTCAGAGAAAGCTTAGCAGAAGTATAAAAGGAAGCCAGGTAAAAATGACTTTTGCAGAGAAGGTAGAAAATGTTTTTGGATTTCCTGTCCTGACTTCTTGTGTGGGGAAATCAGAGACTGAGAGAAAACTTAACCATTTACCGAATACTTTCACTATTTCTAACAGGTGTGCAGAAGGAACACAATCTCTGCTTCGGCTTTTGCAAACTTCATTAGAATGCACAGTTAAGGACCTAAAATAACCAGGGTTTGTAGTATTATATTATCTCATTTTCCCCTGACAGCTTGGGAGACATTGGCCACTTTCAACCAAATTTGACAGGAGAGTTTTTAAAGAGAGTGAAGTTCACAGAAGTTTTATGAGAGCCATGGTAAGGGCAGGGAAGAGAGGTCCTATAGCTAGTGCCAGGGAAGTTGCCCATGGATATGTTGTGAGGTGTTGCCCATGCTGATCCTGCTGACACTGAGACAGGCTGCAGGGGCTTCTCCCAGTAAGCATGGTGTGGCACAAGAAACATGGGGAAGTAGAGCAGGGGCAGCTAAAGGTGTGGGTCTGAGGGTAACAATATAGCTTCTGTTTTTCTGACAGAATTTTCTGTGCTGCTAATGAAGTAATTTTAAACCACCTTTTCATAACAGCTCACTAACCTACCCTGCCAATGCTGTAAATGCCCCAGCTGATGTTTTGGAAGTTGTGAGGATTGAGCATTGTCACTAAGGGGAATTCCTAGCTGGAGACGAGCCATTTCTCCAAAAAGCAAGGAACATACTTGCTCTGCTGGGAAAAAGCTGTTCTCTCCTCCTAACCGTTCTGCTACTGTTTAACTAATCAGAAATCCCACTTTTCTCCTCCTGTATGAAGGAATGGACCCTGCTTTCTTATAGTCTGTCTGCACCACCACTCTCCTACTTAATACACATAACTCAAAGCTCAGCTATGTTGTTCCCCCAAACCCCTTCCCCTATCTTTATGTTACCTATTATCCTCATCCCATTTTAAATAGTTGGTCTCTATAGTTACCCCTTGCCTTTATCCCCTGAGGGATCCTATCTGTCTTACACTTGCAGGCCCATTTCCTGCTCTTGTGAGCCCTTGGAATTCTTTATGCTTTTCTATGTACCTGTTTACAAGCTACTTTTGAGGGCAAGCTGTCACTATAAAAATAAAGACTAAATCCAAAATTAACTAAATATAGTTGTTCCACAGGGAAGCACCTTTACTGATAAGGCCATCAAAATACAGGAAAAAATAGAGATGTAGAACATGAGTCCTGTACAGCCAAGAGCAATTAATAGTATTCAAACAATGGCTAAACCAGCTGGGTAACAAAACAAGGTTCGATACAGCCAGGGTATAAAGACAAAAAAAACCCCACACACACAAAAAAAAAAAAAACACGCAAAACCAAAAACCAACAATGCAGCAAACTAAGTAGTGCTGTGCAGGCAGCCTTGTCTTGCCTTGTACCTAGGTAGCTTCCCAATAGGCATGCTTATCGTGGGGGTCCCTCAAGGAAGAAGGCCAGCACCATGGATGTTGTGCTAGCCACCCTGCGATGATGGTGGGTATCCACTACATGTGGGACGGGAAGGATAGCCGCTTCGGGAGTGAGCAGAAACGTGGACACTTTCCAAAAGACTAGGCTGATCCCTTCTCTCTACTCTGACTCTGTGTACCCTCATGATGAGGCACCGCAGGTTCATGGGCTGGAAGAAGGAGCTGAGGTAGTCAACAAATAGCAGCTTCCATATGAGGAATGTGGCTGTATAAGTAACAACCTATAAATTATCAATCCTTGAGAGCAGTGCAGTCACAGTAATGTAGATCGGCAGGGACCTCTGGAAATGATCTTATCAACACCGGGTCCAATCAACCATGGCTTTGTCTATGCAAGTCCTCAAAAACTCCCCAGGCGTGGAGATTCTGCTGTCTCTTTCAATAACTTATTCTAGTGCTGCACACCCACCCTCCTTGTGAAGCTTTGCTAATAGCCAGTTTTAGTCTCCCGATTGGCAATTTGTGACCATCGTCCCTTGTAATATCATCTGCCACTATTGAGAGTAGTTTTTTCAAGGAGGGGAGAAAAACTATTCTTTTCCACGTGAAAGACAAAGAACAAACTTGTATGTGTATGCTGTGAATCACTAGGAAATAAGAGCTAGAATGAATAAGATGCCGCATCAAATTCACTACTAGTTGTGTCCATAACATGCACACCTAGGAATCCTACCACTCTCCTCCACCTGAACTCTTCATTTAGAACTGGGATCCTGTGATGACATAAACTCCACAGATTCACCCTGTTTAATGGGGTTTGCTAGGGGCCAGGACAAGGACAGTAAATGACAAGCCAGTTTTATTTCTGCAGTTGCCAATTTAAAGAAGTATGGAAATGACAGCTGAAGTGAGAGCCCTGAAATGACTTTGGTGAGTTGTAGTGGAGAAGCTGTGGAAGACCAATCTGTACTCTGTTACAGACTGTAACAGAGATGCTAGATTAAGTTGCAAGATGCTATGAAGTCTATGGTTAAAACACTGGCTTGGGATAGGATGGATTGAATTAACTAAAGTGTTTAATTTGAAATGTGGGTGCTCATTTGCATGTTGTTGAGGTTAGGATAAGATTTAGAAAACAAAATACTGTACAACTCATTGTGCTTTTCTCTCTTTGTAAGCCTGCACAGCTAGAAGGAGAGCTGGGCTTGGAAGGTAATGTACAGTTTGCATTCACCTTGCTGAGTGTAGAGGTCACTCATATTTTTAAGTCGTTGACACGAGGGAAATTTTCCACACTTGCTTGCAGCACATCAGACTGTCCACACGAGCTTGCAGGCTCATTTCCCGCACAACTCTGGGACCTAGCTGTTACAAGGGCCAGCTCGTTCACAATCAACTAGCTTGCAAGGTCTTACAGGCCCTACCTTGACTTTCATTTAATTTGATCCCTCTTTAGAATACTTTCTGGCCTTCTGCCTTAAAACTGTAAATCTTCTTCCTCCTTTTCCTGAATGTCCATAGGAAGACAGTCTTCGAGAGTTTAGGAAAACTGCCAGGCTGATCCTGCCTTCAGTGCCTGCCCTGGTCCAGAGGTAGCTTCACTAGGAACATCCATCTTTGCCTCTTGAGTCAGGGATACACTTTCTAGTCTGAAGAACTATGCATAGACCCAACCAGTGCCAGGAACTATAAGGAACCTGGGAATAATCAGCAAGTATAAACCCGTACCACTGTCACACACTACAATGCTGGGGCAGAGGTGTCCAAGTGGCATTTATGAGCTTCTGTCAAAAGCTTAAAACTTGCCTAAACTTGGATGGATTTGTAAATTATTATTTTTTCTTGGAACAGCACAGTATCCCTCCCTGACGTGTTCCTCTCATCCTCCCATTCCTTTTGCATACATCTAGTCCGCTGCGTAAGACTTAATAAAAATGTTACCATCATTCTTGGCAAATTGCTAGAACTGATAGAGCTTTCCACACACATTAAAAACACAAACAAAAAACAAGAAAAAAAAACCAAACCCAAAACACAATGCCCAAACTTATCCATGCACTGGGTGTGAAATATTTAAGCCCAAATGGCTGAAATCTTGCAAAATTACAAGCAATTGTAAATGTATCTTGTGAGAAAGAAGAAAGAAGTGATGAGGAAACATATTAATATTTATTAATGTAACAAGCTTTGCCATTAACCAGTTCAAATTATGCTTTATCTGTTTTGTTCGCTTACTTGTTATGTCATTGGTTAAGTGAGAAACACAGATGAGATTTCATTCTTGGAGGGTTTAAATCTTAACATCTGAAGTGCAGGATGCTTTTGAAGAGTGATTAGTACATATTGGAAAACATTCTAAAACACTGTATCTGTTTCTCTGTAAATTCACATCAAATGGGGCTGGGAGCATCATGTGATTAATCTCATAAAATATTAATACGAAGGTTTTTCCTTCAAGTGTTAAGCCTGAACTCTGTCTCAGAGTTGAAAGCCAAGATAAGTTCCTTCATTCTGGTTCATCATCAATAATAAAATGTATGTGGGTCGAACTAGTTTTTCATTGACAATTGCATAACCTCATAGAGCTGCTGAATATAAGCATTTATCCTCCCAGCCTCCATGTTTTTGGTGTTTTTAAATGAAGGACAAGGAAAAAGCAAGTCTTCAGCATATTCTTGGCTGGACCTGTAGAGCTAAAAAGATAAAACATAGCAAAACTCTTGCATTAGTAAAGGAAGCCATTCATCTACCAGGATACAGAATTTATCAGATTCCTGAGCTGGATAGAAAGGTGAAAGAACATAAGATGGAGTGCCAGGTACTCTGCAACGGGGCATCGCTGTTGATTGCTGTTGGAAGTGCTTACACCAAATGGTGCACAGGCAGTGGAGATGGTGAACAACTAGGTATTAATAAGGTATAATAATGGTTCTGAACTAAAAGAAGGCAGATTTAGATTAGATACTAGGAAGAAGTTCTTCACGGTGAGGGTGGCGAGGCGCTGGCACAGGCTGCCCAGAGCAGCTGTGGGTGCCCCGTCCCTGGGAGGGTTCAAGGCCAGGCTGGACGGGGCTGGGAGCACCCTGCTCTAGCGGAAGGTCTCCCTGCTCAGGGCAGGGGGGTGGGACTAGGTGGTCTTTAAGGTCCCTTCCGACCCAAACCAGGCAATGTTTCTATGATCTCTTCATGTTTCAGAAGTGATAGCATAGAGGCAAAGATCAGGAACTCAACTGGAAGTAAAGTACTGGCTATATTTTTCTCTGCAGGTAAATGAATGAACAACTGGATTTTTAACTGGGTTTTTCCTAATCAATTCTCCAAAGGTAATCCTACTGGTCTGCATAACTGCCCTGTGCGTAGAAACAGTAAGACTCAAGAGGGTCAACGTGCCTTGTGTAGATTTCAAGCCTCCAGTTAATGGTTTGTGTTGCTCAAAGAACATGGTTTCTTACATAGTCTGTCTAATCAAGAGATTACAAGAACTCTAACCATAATTGTTTAGGAAGTAAACTCTTACCTGCCCAAATGAAAACAGGATGTAAACTAGCACACACTGCCACACAAAATGTGCTTACAGTAAAGATCCCCCGTGGGACTGTACACAGCTTTGGGCTACAGGGAAGCTTGGTAGATGGAGCAGTTAATTCCCCGTCCTCTTGCCGGCTTCTCTGTAGGGGGGCAAAGCCCGGAGCCGTTCTGTACCATGTCGGATGCGGCGGGGAGGAAAGGCGATGTGGAAGAGGTGTTCATTGTAAACTGAGCGCAGCTCTGTGCGTCAGTCTTCAGCAGTACACTATGTCTACTTGCTGTATTCAAATATTTATTAATGTTACAATGGAGCCACAGATATTCATTTTAAAATTGGCATAAGGAAATTAGGCGCTTGAGTCAAAAACCTCCCAATTCACAAATTTTAGGAAAATAAGTAAGGGATAGTGGAGAGTGAAGACAAAATTAGGCCAGTACAAGAGAGAGTACAGAAATCTCAGCACATGAGCAACACTCCAGGAATCTCATGCAGAGCAGGAAATTACCTTAAAGCTCTCAGGGCTCTCTCTGCTCCAGTGCAGTAACGGAAATGGACATGGGAGAAGTATTTGACCTCCTTGACCCACAGGAGGTTTGAGCCTCGCTACTACTTCAGCTAGTGGTGATCTAGTGACATGCAGCTTGCAGAAGATGTAGTAACATCGTTAAGGTTCAGAAAGAAAAGAGACTTCTGTAACAGAAAGATAATTAAGTACTTATGGGGTGGCAGCTGATGGCCAAGTAAAGGGCAGAGAACAAAACACATCACAGGTGAAGGAGAGAGCAGGCTTGTAACTGCCCTGATGAAGGGGAAGGCAGCACTCCAGGTTGACATTAGAGAATCTAAACAAACACACAGTGAAAGAAATCTTATCAGTGGCCCACTGAAGAAGCAAGAGCTTTAATCAGTGCCTGAAACAACCACAAGAAATGGAGCAGTCAGAAGGTGAGGCTTGGTGTATATGAAATCTTGAGTCGTTCCCTCATTTTCCACCCTCCTCAGTCAGATTGCTCTTCTTCTGGTTTTGCTTGCCCTCTCTCCCCTTCCCAGTGAAATTCCTCTGTCGTCAGAAATGATTAGTCAAGTTTCCTTAGTTCAGCTCTCTCATGATCTGATCTTCTTTTAATCTCACAGCTGAGGAATATTAACATGGTGGGATCTCAAGCATGTTAAAAAAAAAATGCACATGCAGGCTATCCTATCTCACATTAGCTCCTCTTGGTCCAAACCAAAACATTCAGCACCAGACAGCAGCCTGACCTGAGTGCTGGTGCGTTCAACTTGCTTTTGATTCCATCTCAGTGTAACTGGCAGTAGAACCAGCTCCTCGCCATTGATGCGATTTTATTTCATTAGCATGTGGACAAGCTAGCCGAGATCAGACCCCTGTTTTTCTAAATACTGTGCCCCACACAAAGCAAGACCGTAAAACCTTTGCAATACTAAGATTAAAGATAATCAGCCCTTAAATAACAGCCTGCTGGGGAGTAGGCTGCTAGTTGAAAATCTGCAATAAGTGAAAGCAAGTCTTTGTCCGCAGACTGGCTGAACTGTGATTTCAGCACACAATAAAATTACAATATTTTACAAATAGCTGCCTTCCAAATGAATCACAGCAACAGTGTACGTGGATGCTCTTTATCTGTCCCCACAGTGAGGTAATGCAGCTTAGAGCAGGAAAAATACCCTGTCTCTGGGAGCAATCCGCTTCAATGTAGAAACACTGATAGTATCAGGAAGCTGAACAGACAACAAATCGTTTTATTGTCTCAAGATAAAACTCAAAAGAGAGCAGAGAATCTTAGAGAATCAGGGAAATAAATTCTGGTGGTCTTTTGACAAAAACACGAGACAAATATTGTGCCATCATCCCCAAGAGCGAGTTCTGAAGCTTCCAGAGGTATGGTATGAATTTTAGGATCAGAAGATGTGTACAGTGAGAACTGAAAGTCATCTTTTATGCTGAAAACTCTTAACTAGGTGAAGTTCATTTCACTGCTTCTTTAGTGAGCAATGAACTTAACATTTTACACTCCACACGACAAATCTGGGGCCTTTAAAGGAACGGAGCGTGCGAGGGACAGGGCAGTGAAAATCCAACATGCTTAGTTGGGGAACAGATGGGTAAAAACTTGACTCCATAGCCTTTGAAGACTTCCACATAAGCTCATTTTATGCACGTAAATCGTCTTTTTTATTTCACTGGAGTACCCCATTATGTAAAGCTAAGTGAGGTGTAAGTAAAGCCCCTTCTGCTGATCCCACAGGGCCTGGCGGCCCCCGTCGTAGGACAGGACTTGCTGCGAGCCTGCACTGCTGCATTTAGTCCTCTGCTCTGCATGCGTTGTGACGTGGCAGTGTTGTGTCCCTGTAAGCGCCCCAAAGCAGTAACTCCTTTCTGAGAACAATTTATTACTGACCCAACAGTAAGCATGCAGAAATGTGGAGAAATGAGCTGCTGATCTAAAGGTTAAAGGATTTAATAAACAGGAATTTTCACAGTCAAGTTGCAATAAATATTGTGGGTCTTCACTAACAGCAGATGGATCGTACTCTGGTGTGCAGCCTAACCGTAGTGATTTTATCAGTATCATGAGCTAGCAGCAGCAGTAATTCGTGCTAGAGTTGCACTGAGAAAGGTGAACGAAGTTTAGTAATTGGGCCTTTACTTGAAATGCAAACATACGATTTAACAGATTGCTGGGACAGGTTATATATTAAAATGGAACTGAATTGTGTTACTTCTTTAGAACATTAACTGAGGTTAACAAATGCTGTATGAAGAAAAAGAAATTCCCCAGAATTCCACTGTCAGTAGTTGAAAATGCGTTCATCACAAATCACATGTGACAAACAACTAACCCCAGCTGGAACAGATCTGGAAGAGGGGTTCTTGATTGTGTTGGCAGGTATCTAACACTGGTTTTCAATTGAATTCTGAGCCCACCTCCTTGGAGTTGCCATGCTATTACACAAGTAAGGGCGATAATAATAATAATAATAATAATAAAATAATAATCATAATAATATTAATAATAATTCAAACGTAGACCATTTGTCATCCTCTAGATGTTAAAAAAAATTACCAGGTGATGTGTTAGTTTATGATATCAGGATGAACACGGTACAAACTTGGAAAGAAACAAATTTAGAAGTACCTTCTAGCTTTTTGATTCCAAAGGACTTAAAGCAAGGAAATAATAACAACAACAAAAGATATCACATCCTGTTTTGTCATCTAGCCATGTATAGTGCCAATTGCCATTACCATTCCTTCAGCCTTTCTGTCCATATTCCCAGCTGTGCTAATCATTAATTAAGCCAGGCATGCTAGCTGTATTTAGAACCTCTGTAGGAATAATGCAACCCTTAATAGAGATATTTAATCATCCCTTCACTCTAAAACCAGCCTGTCCACTGGAAATTGCATTGGTAACATCTTTTCCTTTCTGCTCTTTTCCTTTTCTTTATCTGTTACATATAAATAATTTGCGTTTTTTTCTTGAGTAGTGATACTTTATGGATATGAGTTGAAAAGTAAAAGTCAATTTAAATGTCAGGCAGAAAAATTTGAGAAACTGAATTTGCAAACCTAAATACTGCTGGATTGGAGGTGTTATTTGAGTTTCATGTGCTTCTTGTTGTTGTTGCTGTTGAAAGTATTAAAATCCCCTGTAACATTTCATAGAATCATTTAGGTTGGAAAAGACCTTTAAGAGGTCTACCATTTCACAGGTAGTGATTTACTGAGAAAACTTAAAAGAGACCAAATAGCTTACAAAAGCATAATGCCCAACTGTATTTAGAATTGCTTGTATCTGCACAACAAAGTGGGAAACTCAAAAGGGCTAGTTCTTAAATTAACTACCTGAGCCATGTGATCTAGCAAAGCTCCCTAAGAATGAAAAGTATGTTTAATCTGGTAATGACTTGTTTGATCTCTTACTACCAAAGCAACATAATTGGTGTTGATTTCTCAAGAGCTTCTCTCTCAAATCCACTTAACTTTATTCTCAATAACCTGGAAAACGTCTCCCTTGTGCTTGTGAAGCAAAAATGTAAGGCTGAGCTTTTTCACAGTCTGCTGAAGCCCAGGTGCCCAATGCCTGCTGAGTTCTTGTGGAAAGAAAATGGACTTTCACAAGAGGCTCAGCCCAGCATGGTGGTTTCGTTCCCAGCTGTTCCGTTTAAAGGTGCATTTGACTTGACTGCGGCTGTAACTGCCACGGCAGAAAGCTTGGGTGTTGAAAATAGATCTCAACAATCTAGTTCCTCTTGGTGTTGCATCTTCCTGCCACTTTGATGATCTTCTTTTCCGCTACCACCCCCCTAGCCGCTGCAACCTCTGGAAAAGAGCCAGGACATATGCGAGACACTGACATGTCCAGCCTGTGGTCCATCACCACGCAAGTGAGCAGAGCTCAGCTCTGCCAGCCTCCAGTGCGCTGGGCAGGGCGCAGCTGCAGGGCACACAGCCCTGCTCCTGCTGCACCTGCTGCTGCCCAGGCCAGCTGAGCTCTGGGGGGTGGCTTGGGATGGGGGGTGGCCACGTAAAAACACGCAGCCAGCGCTCAGCTCGGCAGTCAGGGCGTGAGTGACGGCTGGCACTGCGGTCGTTCTGCGAGGATGGGTCACCATGGGCAGGCAGTGTCAGAACACCTCATTCGCGTCATTAATCCACTAAAGCACTGGGAAGAGGGGGGAGGTGTCCTTTGTATGCTGTACCCAGCCTCTGCTTCAGAAGTTACTGTGTGTTGTAACTGCTGGTGGCTGAGGTGTTGATGCCTTCTATACCACATTCTGCCAGCAAGGGGATCTTGTTCTTAGTTGTTCTATGCTGCAGTTTGGGGGGGGGGGGGGCGTGTTCAGGGTTTTTTTCACCTCCTCAGTGCTGCTGGCTTGCTCTCAGTTTCATTCATGGCCTGTAATGAACTGTATATTTTCGGTAGGTTTATATGGACCTATAGTTAGCGCGGACTCTCAGCATCATAACTCGAAGTTTAATTCCATCCTTTGCTCTCCTACTAGTTTCTCCCAAATTAGTTCGTATGTATATGTCATTTGGTAATTATATACAATACATATTGTGTAAAGCTGGCAATATAGCCACTTACAGTTTCTTCTAGGTTCTTCATTGAAAATAGATTTATTTTTTGTAGTTTTGGGATTGTGATTTGCAGGTTTTGAGTTGGTTTTTTTTGTTTGCTTGGTTTTTGTTATTGATTTTCATTGTTTTCATGATCTTGCTAATCTGTTCTTGTTAAACCCAGATGATGCTAGCACATGTGACAACTTTTGAATGTTAGTGACGCTGTTTCTGTGTTCTTATTTTACTTCCTTTCAATTCAGCATCACTAAGAGCTCATAGTTTTCCCCATTTATGATCAAAACAATGTAAAAACCTTTAAACTTTTTCATGCTATAGGTCCTGCTCAGGTCTGAAATACGATATTCTGCCATCATAATAGTAGCACGGTGGTTTGGGGTTTTTTTCATTTGGGGAAATGAAAGGGCGGTATTCCACACCACTTCAACCCTGTCCCACACACACTCTTAGTTTCCATTTCATAGGCCAGTAAAGGCCAACATGAATCCGAAACATGATTTGCTGTCAAAAAATAAAAACATACTCTAAGTTCCTATTCTTTCCCTTCTACACCAGCATACAGCCCCATTTTAGTTCCTTGCACATCTCCTTACATGCAGCTGTTGAGAATATTTGTCATTAAGATCTTGCTGTCTTCATTCTGGAGAAGCAGTGCTTAAACTCCACTTTTTTTTTTTTTTTTCACATAGCTCTTTGTGAATACTAATAACAACTACAGCTAGACTGCAGCAATCAACACTGGGATGTGGCCCTAGACAGGGCTGGCTTCTTTTCTATAACAGATCCTTCATTGGCTCAGAAAACGTAGCAAGGCATGGTTGGAGCAATCATTTTCCTACCTTTTTGACTGCATGAGATAAACTTGCATTTCACTCTTTATTTCACTCTTTTCCTGCACACAGTGACCTCATCCGCAAAATGATGAGGGGAGAGGAGGAGGGTGAGGATGAGAACTGACTTCATTATCCATGTCCTTCATCAGTACTGCCTTACCATGTTGCAGCCTCTGTCTTCCCTCCTATCTGTTCTCAGTTGATAGGATTGTTACCATTTGTTATAAAGTTCAGTGATCATTGATGTAGACAGCGAACATGATACCTCTGCATCTTCAGATCTGTAGCTTGATCTACCTCACAGGTGATTTCCCACATGGTAAATGGTGCCCCGTGTAGGCAGAACACTTGCCTTCAACCCATCGTTTGAGGCAACTGCCTCGAATGGTAAAGCTTCCTGCATCAAAAGAAAACAAATGAATGTGTGTGCATGTTTCTGTGTGGTTATCGCTTGCTTGTTTGCTGTCTTGCAAACACATACGTATGCTACATTACATCAGGGCTTTATGTTTAAACATATTACATCAAATTCTCAGTTTACAATGGTTACGAGCTACAGGGCTCCAATCCATAGCTAAGATGAACGCACCTCATGGCTGAAGAGCTGATTAGATTTTGTTTGGGCCCATCTCAAATAAGTCCATGCTAATAGCAGGTTTTGGCCTTTTTTCTGCTGCCACTCCTCCAAAGCATTTACAACGCTGGCTTACCTTGGGGCTTGGGAGGGAAGCAGTCTTTCCAGCCAAACTGCTGTGTTAGCCTTTAATCAGTTGTCGGGAGGAGCCGAAGTTAAAAAGTTAACTTTTCTCTTAGATTGATGACTTCCTGGCTCTCCTTCCTTCTTTGCTGCTTGCTTATAAACCCAAACCTGTGCTTATGTATCCCCTGAGCACCAAAGGTGCATGGGGCTTTGGAGGCCCGTGCAGCAAAGGCTGTTTATCTTCTCAACTTAGGAGCTAAAGAGAACAGCAAAGAATAATCAGGAGCCCGGCTGTTAGACTTGACTGCTTTTATCAAGATGTTTCTAGTCCATTTGTAGAGCAGAAAGTCTGCAACATATTAATTGATCAATAGATTTAAACACCTGATGGAGTCTCTTTCTCTGAAGTTTTTTGTTTGGTTTTTTTTTCCAAAACCACCTTTCCAAAAGGACAGGATAACTTTGGAAAGTGCAGGCACGGCCCCTTCAAGCTTGCTAGAGCTCCATCCAGTCTGCAGCAGAGCTGGTACCTGTGATGTTTCTATCTTCTTTCTACTTTGGAAATGCTAGAAGGAGATAGAAAGACTAAAGAAACAGTATCTCTGTAGAATTGTCAGCAAAAACTCTGCACTTCAGCAGGGCTCTTCTGCTACCTCCAAAACTGCCTCTCTGTGAGCATGACACTGTTTTAGCTCCAGCTGGCTCTTAGTGGCATCACCTTCCCATTGACAGGCACCCAGGACATATTCTGGTCCAAGAAAGGACATATTCCATAAAATAAAGATGATAGTCATAAACGGGGGGAAACAGGGTGCAGGGTGGGGGGTGGTAGTTCTGAGTGAAGGGAAGACAATGTCTTCTCCACTGGAAGATTTTACCAGGAATCACCTTTCTCTTCCTCATCATTAACCAGAGTACCCCCAACTCAAATCCATTGCCTGCACTGTCCTCTCTGTCCCCTGCATCCAGTCACAACCAAAAGCAACGAGTAGCAGCAACTCCAGCCCTAGGGAGCCCCGTTTGCCCAGCTCTGCCTCCTGTTCTGGTGCTGATCTCAGGGTCCTTCTCACTCTGTTCCAGTACATAACATCATCAAGCCCTCAAGCCATCGCACTGCCTCATCTTAAACAGGAGGCATTTCCCCATTTAGGATCACGGATTGCTTTGTCCTGAACCTCTTTCATAGGCTGGTCCCTTTTTTCCAAACTCCAAAGTTGGCAATGTTGTCAGAGTGTGTTTCTGCAGAGGACAAGCTAAGGTGACACAAAATGCCACTATATCTGGTGGCCTCTGTAAACTTTTTAAGAACATACACAGTTTGCAGTGACTGCTTTTTAATTGAGCTGGTTAAAGAGCATGCAAACAAATATGTAGCACTTAACTGCGCATATATATATGGGTGTCAATCTCTAAGGATAGAAGAGAGCCTAGAAGATTCTTAAATTATACAAGCTTGTTAACCAGGCTTCACAAACTACTTTCCCTTTGGCCTCGGGCCAGTGTAAGCACATTACAATCTCTTGGCATGAAACCGCATCTCTGATGGATTAATTCTTCTGTGAATGACTAACACTTCACCAGAAACTTTTATTTAAGCACAGAAGAATGGATGACCTTCAAACAAACCATTTCTGAGTGCCCAAGAAGCCGGCTGGGGGAAGCGCGGAGCTGGCCATCGTGCCAACCGCGCCACTGCTTCCCTTTACCTCGCACCTCGCGCCGCCCTGCCGCAAACTGTCTCCAGCTCATTCTTTGTGAGGACAATGGGCTTTGCAGCCCAGCTGCAAACCAGATTACTTCTGCAGCCTTTCGAAGCAGTTCACCAGGTGGTAGTTTTCTTGCGGAAAGGGAGGCTAAGCTCAGCCTCTGGGTTCCAGGACTTGCCAGGAAGGGCATGGTGCTGAATGCCCTCCAAGTTCCAAGTAAAGCAGAAAGATGCATCCTTGGTTACCAAACATTTATTATCCACCATTACCCTTTAGCTGCTGGTTGGTAACACAGGTGAATGGCTGTAGTGCTTGGGGGGAATGCCGAGCAGGAAAACAAACATTTCCTTGCTCACAAAAGCCTAAGTTCCAAACAGGCAGCCAACACATCTCTTGATGCTAATGTTGCTGCTTTCTGCGTAGGGCTGAACTAGGCTTCGTGTTACTGTGGGGAAATCCATGTCTGGTCTAGAAAGAGAGGCAAAAGATATCGGCAGGAACACCTACACAGTTGAGAAACCCTGTTTCCTCCAAACCTTCGATAACCTTGCGTGCTAACAGCTTTCTCTGTCAAAAAATTAACCTTTTATAGGGATAGCTACTGACTGTCCATTAGCTCAAGGCAGAGAGCTGCTGGGTGAGAGGTGATGGCTATGGCATCTGCCTCTCCCTGAGCATCTGCTGACGCCCCAGATTTCAGAGTGATGCTGGTGCCGCTACCAGGCATCACAACTCCGCTCTGACTCCGTTATATGCAATGAATTACTCTGTTCCCTTCCTTCAATGCTACTTACCCAAACTCGAGTGCCATGTTGCTCCAGGTATAGGCTCTGTGGAGATGACTTTGCCATCAGAAAATAATCCAGATTTTAATCAAATCACGCTGTGCGGATGAGTTAAGGCCACTGTCTTCCTAATTTGTGTGGTTAATATGGGCCACTGTTAGTCACCTTTGTGGGAGACTGTTCTAACAGCTTGGGATCTTACTGAACCTCAGTCCTTCTGCTGGCGGGTGTCCCCATGAAAAAACAGGGAACACTTAGAATTTCGGGATCCTTCAACACTGAGCTTCATGGTTGTGAAATGCAGAGGTATTGCAAAAGATGCACCTGATAATAAGTATATTAACTATCAAATGCATACCCTGCAGCATGATGTTCTTTCCAATAAAGCAGGCGGTAACAAACCCAGGTTGTGCTGGATAGGGAGTGTTCAACAGCCCAAACTGGATTTTGGCAGGAAGAACACCACAAATGGTAGCACGCCCCCTCTTGCAAAAAGAAAAGAAAAAAAAAAGGGGGGGGGGGGGGGCAGAAAAACAGCATTAAATTGTTAATGACCACACATAATCAGAACCTTGATCTTGATTCCAAGAAAAGGCACCTCAAGCCATTAGTTGATATCTCAGCAGCAGGCACAGGCATTGGTTTAATAATGGCAATGACTAAGCTATATGATGCTGTCTGCTGTTGTTTCTCCCCTATGCCTTTGCCTGTGCCTACCTACTTAATCTACAAAATCAGAGGTTTTTAAATGTATACTACAAAACAGGTGATAACCCTCTGTTCTTCCAGAAAGGCTGTTCCATGGCAGTAAGAGGCAGTATGGTTAGAGTGAATATTTTTCCTCAACCCAGTTTGATACTGTCTTTACTAATTAATGCCTGTCAAACTTGTGTCCCAGAATTCCTACTCTGAGCGTAACATTACTAAATGATAAACAGGAGTCCGTTGTTGTTAGTGGACATCTGGCATTCTATAAGTAAACTTGGAAGTACTTGTGTGTACCTCACAGAAGTCTTGTCTAAAAACTGATACTGTACATAAGAAGCTGCAAAATATGAAACCAAATACATCTAAATACTTGTACGAACATAGAACTGCTGCCTGCTGCCGGGGGGAGGACTGGGGAGGTGGCAACTAGGGCTCCTTGAAAAAAAATCTGCTCACACTCTAGGAGGGAAAACCCCCAGGTTGTACACAAGCAAGGATCCCAGTGCAGAGAACAGTTCTGGTGAAGATCACAGAATGGGAGAGCAGAGGGATGGAGGGAAGGGGCAGAAGGGTCCAGGTATTACCATACTTAAAGATCACATTCCTGTTCAAGTTAATGAAAGCTGAATGGCTCAAACTGCATCTGAAGAGTGAAAGTTTAAATACCATTACAGCTATATTTAATATCTTGTCCCAGGTCATATAATCACTTGATTAATCAACTACTTCTGGCAATCCAAAACAGTAATTTGCATAGAAAAGCCATTCAATTATTTATTTTTTTATTATTATTATTGCATACACACCAAATACATTCCATTTTCTACAGTCAGATATACTGTGGTGGTTTGGGTGGATTTTTTTGTATGTGTATTTTGGTGTATATGGTTGGGGTTTTTTAAGTCTTTCATAAGAAAATGTAAGATCGAGCTCAAGGTGCTCCAATCTCTTGGTTTTCACCGTTCTAAAACCAAAGCAAACTGCCAGTGTTTTTATGAGTTAATTTTCTTCACCCTTCTGTTTTGTTCGTAGGGCCTGTCCTACTGATTTTTACTACATACGTGCTGTGTTCTTGATGATTCATTCCCTTGGGGGGGGCGGGGGGGTGGTGGTGGAATGTAGCATGTATCCTCCTGCTCCTTACCTATGGGATGCATCTTGAGTGATTAATTGCAGGTCTCACTCAAGCCATCACTCCCCTTGCTCCCTAAGCAAACCTGAAATGATTCAGCCGAAGTTTGCTTTCACATCAGGAGGTTAATGGACAGCTCTGTCTGGCGGGGTGCGGGTTTATTCTTTTGGTGACATCTTACAAGTCAAATTCTAAATGTTCCAAATCTGACCTTCATGAAAAGAAATTAATTCTCTTGTTATTGCATATTGGGGGGGTGGGGGGGAGGTGAAACTGGAGACTCCCTGGCTATCCTTCAAACTCTTCAAACAGTGAAAAAATGGCTTCCAGGGCTCTGCTCTTAGGGCATGTGGGGTTTTGTTAAAGGACTTCTACAGAGCTCCTGCTGGCTGGCAAATGCAAGGTAAATTATCAGAGCAAGCAAATGACAAGGAAGGGACAGAGACAGCAGATGCAAAGGGCGGGTTGGCGTGAGGGGGGTTACAGCAAAGCCAAGTACCCTGTGTCCGGAATTCGGGCCTTAACTAACAGGTCTGATTCTGCTGTAACAGCTTCCTGGCACAGCTGCTGGTTTTCTTCCTAAGTATTTTGAAATTTATTTACATCTTAAGCCTGTTTTGTGTTATATTTCAGAAAAAGGGTTGTATTCAAGGGAGATCTAGAAAAGTATAAACCCAGGCCACTGCTGGCGTTCATGTAAGAGGCAGCTCGGGGGTTTCTGCGCTATGATGTACCCTCCTCACATCCCATGTTCTCCCTAATCATCCTGGCCATTTCAGGTGTACTGTGAGGAGAAGATGTGCCTCTCTCTCCTGATTTCCCCTGCACTGGCATCTGTTTGTTTGTTTCTTATCAGCAAATATCTATTCATTGGTCCTATCTTTTTCTTTTGCATGTATTTGCATTAAAATGTGTGTCACTTTTTACCTCAGGGTTTGTAGATAGTCTCCTGCATCTAGCAGTTTTATTCTTGTTATTGTGTCACCTAGAAACAAAATTATTTTTCATTTATGTCATTATGTCAGATACTTGAGTTTCTAGCTCTTAATTATTTCTCAGTTCAATCAGTCAGTTTTTGCAATTCGATTGTGTTGTGTGTTGATTGTGTCCTGTGAGTTTGACAGAATAATTGTAATCAAAACGTTCTTCTCCTTCCAAACTCGACGGACCCAGAAAATGAAAAACCCACCATTTTTTTGTGCAAGCAAGAAGTTGTTTCTGACCTTTCTCGAAAAGGAGCTTTGTAAGTTAGTTATTTAAATAGAAAGCTCACAGGTTTACAAGCCTGAGCTGTATTAGCCTCACCCTGTAATAAAAGTCCAGCACCTCGAAGGCAGCTCATATTTAAATGTGAATTTGTAGTGAGCTACTTGTTACTGTCTTCTGTCCTAGAAGTCTACTTGGGAGAAAATCTTTGAGCACTCCTGCTAACTGCTCTGTAATTATAATGCTGTTTTTCTACTTCTCAGAGTACTAAAATATAAATTATGTAGGTATGTTCATATTAAATTTTCACATAATTTAAAAATCTTACCATACATAATTTCTTGCAGTAACATGTTCACAGCAAAGTTTTAAATTATATGGAGAATGCATTAGTGTAAAAACCAAAAGGTAAATTTGATTATCTAAATTAGGTCCTGATAATTAATGCTGCTCTGTAATCTTTGCCTAGTAGACACACAGTAAGCCTTTGCAAAACAGTTGCGTCAGAATTCTATCATTTCGTCCGAGTAGGGGAACCAAATGCTATGATTATTTTATAATCATATGATCGTACAACTCCAAAGCCCACTGACCCTCCTAGAAGGACTTCAGCGAGTTTCCCACGCGCAGTGCTGAGTCCTTCCCCGAGGAGCACCCTTCCCTGCGCGCCCCTCCTGACTGCAGAGCCTGTCCCTGGGGCTCCTCCACCCCACCCACGGCCAGCCATGGCCCTCCACCGGCGCCAGCCACCTGGGCAGGTGTCAGGGGGTTGCTTACGGTGGGAAGAAAGTGCTGCTTGGTGCTTGACTGGTAGCAGCTTCTAGGGATAATGGGAATGTAATGGTGAAACCAACTTAGAACTAGATTGGGAGCATCTGAAAACGGACTTCGATAGGTGGCACAGAATAGCCTGACTTCAGTTTCCAACCATGTTGCTTTTCAAGTAAGTGTATAGCTTATCCCAGTTGAACAATCTAAACATTTGGCACTCAGATACGGTTTTGTAACAAGGAGAGTTTAATTTCTTTCGGTCACCTGTATAAGCAATTCTCATCTACAGATTAGTTGCCCACGTTTGAATAACGTGCACGTTCAACACAGCACAACGCACGGGTCTAAACCTAGCTAGCAATGTGGAAGCAACTTTGATTCAGACAGACAGATATTTACCATATATTTGGTATCTTAGATATGTACAGTTGACAGCTAAAGTTTATCATACTAATTCTATGTAGTTAAATGTGCGGGTTTTCCAGCAGAAACACAAAGAATATTAGTATCATGGCCGAACAAACTACCTGTAATTACTTCCTGTCAAAACCGACATAAAAGCAGCGGGAAATAAGAAGTTAACTCTCTTACTTCTCTGATATTTGATGCTCTATTGTCTGATGCAAGAAAAAAAAAAAAAAAAGAAATAATTTATTACGACCATAAGCTCACTGCTGTAGCACAGAAATTACTTCACAATTACATAACCATGTCCTTTGCACACTTTGGTGTCTTTTGTTTGTAAATCATCCCAAGGGGATCCACAAAGCCAATACTGGCACTCAGAGAGGCAGGAATTTTACGTCGTTTTCATGACAAGATTTTTCCAAAAAGTACCCTATTTCACGGTCGGTTCCTGGTAGCACTCTCACTTGATAAACATCCTCCATGTGTTTGGACCTCCTTGTCCATAACATGTTACCCCAGTAGTCTTCTGTGGCACTGCTGTGGATCAGAGGCTTAGGGAATGCTTTACATAATTAGAGTAAAATCTCTAGTCTCTTTTCTCCCCCTGTGAAGACAGAGTCCAGTCATCACCAGGGCAGCCGGTAAGTATAACAGGGTATTTCATTTCTTTCTGTATCCTAGCTGAGCAGTCAGTGTATTACCAGACAATGAAATGGTGAAATACAATAAACTTCTACAGAATTGTTAAGAAAGCTGCAGATGCAGAGCAGGAATTTGAGTCTGCTCCAATCTCCCTACCTCTAGGTCTGTAGACCTGAGGGCAGAATTTGGTTACTTTTTTAAACCGGGAGTTCCAGAAAGTCAATCAGCTTTTCCTGTCCCACAAACTGTTTATGAAACATCAGGGGGAGCAAAGAGAGAGAAGTATTCCTTCAGCTCGTGAATAGAGGCAATAAACCTGGATTTAAGCTTATATTTTTAGATTCAAATTTGTTGTGGACATAAAATGATCTCCTTGGGAAGCTGGTTCACCAGTGGGAACCATGACATCGGGTGTAATAATGACATATTGGACCTTCTCTTGCATTAACCCAGAAGTGTTGCAAGTTTCACAGCTTCTTCACAGAGGAGGGTTGGATGTGAAAGCTCTGAGCACGGTGGAGGCAGGGTGGAAGCCTGTTGCACACTAAATGCACTCAGCAGCTTGATAGCTGGGCTAGCAGTACATGTCGTTTACTTTGTAAAATAAGCAGTTTGATAAGTAAAGACCTGCTAGATGATCAGAAATTAAATATATGTATTAAAAAAAAAGGGAGTAGACACATGTGGAATAAGCGAAGAATATAGCTGAACCAGATGTGTCAAGCAGTAACGAACGAGAGAAACATGCCGTTGGTGTCTTCGTCACCAGTCTTTGATGACACATCATAAGTATTTTTGCACCATTCATGTATAGAGTGTTAATGGCATACACTTAGAAGCTCAAAAAGAAACAAATAAATTTCATCATTTCCTCTGGAAATGTTCTTTAGAGTTGTTTTAGACATTAAACAGAAGAACAGCGATGTGAAAGTGGTAGAGCAGAAGATAACTGAGCTGTCCAAACAGATTCACCAAACACCTGCATTTAAAAAGGGTTATGGTAAATTTGGTACAGGCAATGAACGTTGCACAGTGTGCTTAAAAGTGGGGGGGGGTTAAATCAAGAAATGTGTTATATAATTGAAAATTTAATTTGCCAATGATGGATCATCAACAGCTAAAGCCAAGCAAGGTTTAGGGGTGCCACTTCAAGTTAGATATCAAATCTAGGGGTGGCAAGATCACAGTGTCCCCAGAAAACAATGTTTGGAGGGAAAGGGTTTGGGAAGCAGAAGGAGTAGTCTTCCCAAACCCATTTTTACAAAACGATGTAGTGTTTGACTCCAGATAAGGTCTGATCTTGGGTAAACTGCAAATAAAGTGAGTTAGGCAACTATATCAAATCAGACTGCAGGTTACATATGCACATAAACCAGCAGCTTGCATGACAAGCTGTGTGAAGAAAGCATCAGCCTGGGTCTTGAATTGCTTGAAAAGAAAGGGTGTTTTACATCAGAGCAGGTTAAAGCTTTATTTAGGGTTCTGGAGCACCATTAGCATAATCTGTTTACTGTCTAGGCAGATGGTGATTGCTCCTGGATAGGCCAAAGGGAAATGAACATTTCGAAAGCATAAAGGGGCACCCGGTGGCAGGGTGGGAGGAATTCTGAAGTTACTTGAGATCAAATGAGTATTAAGAAATCCTTCTCAGGAGGGTGGAGTGAGGAGGAGGCTTTGAATCTTAATAACTCCCCAAGAAGGTTGTTGGTAGTACAAAAAACAGGAGGATTCCCAAAGTAGGATCACTGTATCCCTCAAGATATAAGCCATGCAGAAGGACCAAATCTCTGAACATCTGTGTTAAGAATCTAGCAGCATATTGGCTGGGTGGAGGGGATGTAGAAGAAACTTCTGGTCTTGCAATAAGTAGTTTCCTTGTTGTTCCCTCTCATTCCTGCCCTCTGCCTGTAAATGCTTTGTTTGTAATTCAGTTATCTACGTTGGATTTTATATAAAGAGTCTTGTTACTTGTTCTTAAATATCCTGGATTTTAATGACTTCAAGACACCTAAATAATATGAAGGTATTCCACCCTTTATAGGCATGGTACATTTTAAACTGGGATGCTGGACTCTTTTCATAGTGCCCTCCCCACCCCGCACCGATATCATGCTGAGGTATCCACAGGATAACCAAGTGTGCCCCCGGTAAGGTGCATGGTTTACTGTAGCGATGACAACTGAGAGCTGCGGGCCAAAGACACATCTTTGGGTTGGCAGCATTAACCAAGAAGCTCCTCGGTGTACGTTAAGATAGTGGGACCTGTGCAACTAGTAGTATTTAATATTTCCTATCAGTGAATTCTGGCGGCTTTCTGCTCAGTGCATCAGCTGCTATGGGTGGTGGTCCACAACGTGTAGGAACATGGGTTGTATTTTAGAGAGAGGACACAATGACTGAGGCACTGAAACATTCACCACGTATGTTCTTTTTGAGAGTCTAGTCCTAGGTGACAGAGAGGATTTCAAAAGTGTTATCACCTTGCTTAGATTGTGCCCACGTAAATGTTTTTACACATTTACTTCTATACGATGAATATACAGGCTCCTCACCAAAACTGGTAGGAATTCTACCTACAACACCACAGGCACCGATTAATCAACAATACCCACTTTGAAAGTTAGGTCTTCTGGCAACTTTCCCAGTATTCAGGAGCAAGGCCAAAATCAAAGAAGGGTTTAGGGTTTTTTGGTTGTTTCTTCTCCTGAGTACAGACTCAAATCCTAATAAAAATTGATCTTGGTAAATTTTAAAGAGTGTCTTGCCTGTTAAAATGTCTCCTCAAGGTTTCAAGTGCTACTTAGTCTTTCACACTATCAAACTTGTTCTTTTAAGGTCACTGCACTTGTTCAGTCATAAAAACTTCCCTGGACTTTTTCACTAATCACTTTTGCTGTCTCTCACTTCCCTTTTTCTTTTCACTTCATATTTGCATTTTTAAAAATTTATTACTATTCATCCACTTTATACCCTCATCTTAATTCCAGAATATTCATTGCATTTATAATTTCTTACTTAGTCCAACAGACTTTTTTTTCCCTTCTTTTTTAAAGTATTTCTGATTATCATCTCTCCCCCTGCATCATTTGGTCTATTCTCATCATTATTCTCTCTAACTCATCCTATTAAGCTTCCATTTAGACATTAATATGTCATTCCAGGTATAGCTGTGTTTAAGAAGTACTTGACCATTAAATTATTTGAAAGTAATAGGCATGATTTCTTCTAAAGATCAGACTTTATTGGCAAGGAGACAGAGGGAAGCTCTCAGAAATTCTGTATTGTGTTACCAGTTATGCATCTGTCCTGGTATGTAACCTACTGGGATTTTATTGTGCTTCTAATTTCAACCTCCAAGCCTCAGTGTTGCAATGCTTGTCTTAATTCTTGCTAGCGTACTTTAATTATTTGCATTCATTTACAAGACTTGTTCCTCAGACCAGTAGAAATGATCACCACGCTAATTCAGTTTTGAAGCACTAAGTGCACTTTAGGTCCATACAGGAAAACTACTAAAAATCAAAGATAATATTTTTTTTTTAATAGTAGATATATTAAATGGCTTCTAGGTTTTGCCTCTCCTTTCTCATCACTGATTTAAGTCACTTTTATTGCATCTTGTATCTGCATGGGTCTGCAGTAGCATCAGAAATTAAAATGTGCTGTTCTATTGGTTTTTTGTCTCATCATTTATAATGTGGTTAATATTAAATGGAAATGTCAAGGTAATGTTCATTGTCCAGAAGAAGATCATCGAGACACCATTGGAATAGACCCCTAGAAAATAGTTTTCATTTAGGTTCCTGTTAGTTAAGGCTCAGTTTTCCATTATAATTAGGGTGAAAAGACAACATCTCTGAGGTTTTATGTAGGTTGAAGAGCCCATCTACCCAAAGCTGACTCTAAGGAAGATGGGAATCACCGTATCTTCCTCTTCTTGTCTGGGGAGAAGTGGCCTGGATGGGAACTGTCATACTGCAGGGTATACCTGCCCGTATGGGGTGCCTGAGGGTAGTACTGCAAGGGCACCCTTGGCTGTGTCGCACAACAGATGTGACTCTGTAAGCTCTGATGGGATGCCTGCTCAACGGATGCCGCAGACTTCCAGATAAAAGCCAATCGTGGGTGCAAAAGCTTGTGCAATAACCGCACGTGAGAAGGAGCTCTGAGGTCTTTCACTGAGAATGGGACCAATACACCACAGCTGTTCGTTCTCTGAAACTAGGTTCTATCTAGGAGCAGAAGGCTCCTGGGAAGTGTAGAAGTATTACTGGCCTGATCATTTCACACTGGTAGTTCCTCCAGGGGATCTTCATGTATGTGATGCTTGAATATTAAGGATTAGGGAGCTTGCCGTTGCTGACGTAATTGTCTACTGCCAAAGCAACTTTTTCCCAGAGATACGATAGTGAGAGAAATCTAGGAAGCAGGGATCTTAATCTAGCCTGAGCCTGACTGTTGGGAATAGGGATGTACGAATGACAGAGAGCTAGGACTGCTTTCCAAGAGCTTCAGGGACATTATCGTACAGTATGAAAACTGCCAAAGCTGAAGATAAAAAGGATCTCTCATAACCTCTGTCACTTCAAAAATCAGTTAAATGTGTCAATTGAGGTACTTAAATGTTCTCAGACACTTCCTTTCAGGCATTCTTCCAGCTCAGTAGTACCTTCTGGATTTTCCCTAAAATATTGCTACAGCCTCCCTGCCATCCACCTTTGCAAAGGGGAGGTGGGAGCAGAAAGCTTCCTGGCGCTGCCAGCTCCTCCAGGCACCTGGCTCAAGTGACACTTGACTGTTTCAGATTCGTTTCCATTTTGCAACTCTTCAGGCCAAACCTTTCATTTTCTCCTATTAAAGCAGTGAACATATAATCATATGCATTTTCTACCTCTTTAATTTTCTCTGAAACTGATTCTGACCCTTTGGTTTTAATTACCCTGAGAGAATCCTGAACTGCATTTACAAACCCTCTGTGAAGCAAGCCCATGCTGTACCTCTGAACTGTATTTTTAAACTGAGGATTGCTGCCATCCAGTCTTCAGACATACTTGAGCTGCACCCTGAAGCAGAGGTCTGCAGTGAGCACCCACCCACCCCTTCACCACCCCCTCTCCCCCCACAAAGTCTTTCTAGAGAGCAGGACCTCCAGGTAATAGGAACCCAGTTCCAGTTCGATGTGGAGTACCTAGTAGAGCGTTACCCCGGTGATTCTCTTGGGAAAGAAGTGATGGCCAGGCAGTGCATCTGATTAAGAGCATTAGTTGTTCACTTTGTGCCTTTCTTCTGTTATGATTTTCAAATGTGTACCTGTCAGGATAACCAAATTGGGCTCGTGAGCAATTAGATTAGCAGAATTTCAAAACTTGTGGCTTTTTATGACTGTACCTGTCTTGTCTTGGCCAAGCAGTGTCATTATTATAATACCATGTGGATAAAGGATGCTTACCACCTCCTCAACAACTTGTTCACTCTTATCTCTATTGGCATGCATTTCCATACCCTCCTCCAATTTCTTGTCGCTGATTGCTAGCTCTGGAAGAAAACAGCAAGAGGCAGGACTAACAGGAGAGTTAAATTAAACCACTTTCACACACCACCCTGCGTAAATTGCACCTGAATAAAGTCTTCAGCAGCCAGAAGAAAGAAAAGAAGGTCAAAATTGCAGCTAAAGAGGCAAGCCTGTGACTTACTCCTCAGATGAAGGACATTGCAGGTATTCCCTGGAATGATGTTCTATGTCCATTTCCCCTCTTACTGGAGGGGAAAGTCAGACCTGATGCTACTCAGTCCATAGCTCCTTGGCGTAATTATTGGCTTAACCTTAGACCTTCCTCTCCCATACAAAAAAATGAAAGCACCTTGGCTCTGCACAGATGGGGTGTTGATCCTCTACAGTGAAGCACTACTCTTGTTACTGCGGGAAGAAACCTCGTGCAAATAGTGGAATTAAGCTAGTCTAAAAATAACAACATCTGGCATCTTCTCTTTAACAGAGAAAGGCAGATCACTGTCGAAATGCAAAACCCAGCTTTACTGCCTGAAAGGGGTTTTCTTTTTCCTGTGTTTCATTCTGTGTCCAAAAATTCACCTGAAAAACTCAGACCTTTAACAGCCTGTTGTGATGACCATAATAAAAGCAAATTTTTTTGCTTCTTTTTTCAATGCTAAAGAAATAAAATTACCATTTCTTCTCTTTATTCTTAAAGTGTTAGGTAAACTATTATTAACCCATATCACTATGTTTGAAAACATTAAATCTTTGTTCCCCATAAGTAAATGGAAACCGCCCCAAAGGACTCACAGGACACTGAAAAAAACCCCCAATAATTATTGTTATAGTGTACGTTTATATATTCTGAGGAATGCTGTAGGCAGTGTTCTTGTGTTTACTGAAGTAATTATAAATACTTAAAGGGTATTTTGAAGGGGGTTTTTAACACTGAAATTTAAGCTTTCAAAGTCTCTTTGGTGTGTAGATTAAGAGATGAATGTACGAAGAAATATTCTAAGTAAAGAAACAGAAGAAAATTCTATCACTAATTTTAGTTAACGTGCAACTGTTGAGAGGAATCCAGTTATTCCCAGAACAGCTATCCCTCTGGAAAGAGTGTGGTAATTTATGCGAGAGAGTACAAAGTTACGTGGATGTATTTTTCGGATTTGTACCGGATAAACTGGGAGGCTGTAATTTATTTTCAGGTTATTGATCGTTAATCTATCTGGTAAACCCCAACCTTCTAACAGAAAACCTAATCGTATGAGAAGTGTCAGTCAGTGGAGACAGTCCATTAACAAGCTGAATGCTGTGTAGCTAATTAGGTTTGGCTGAGCTAACTGCTCTCTGAGCATGTCTTCTTGTGCTCCAGCTAGAAAGCCATCCTCAGGGCATAGCTAGTTTTCCACTCTGCTGTGCTGCCTTAATCTAGTAAACTTCTACCTATGAACTCATTAAAATGTTTTATTTCCTTAATTACAAGACGCTTGCTCCATTCTTCTGCAAGACCATTTACCCCGATTACATCTCTGCATTAAATGTTTTTAAATTTGGGCATATCTAAGCATTAGTGAAACAGAATCAGATTCCATTTCGACTCTAAGCAGAGAGATCTGATCCCTGGAAAAGGAGCTGTGCTACTCTGAGCTAAAGCTAGTAAGATGTTCTTGTAAGTCTTAGACACTGCTGGAGTCGCGATGACTTAGATATGGAAAAGATGTTTGTCCAGATTAATAGTTTTTCCTGTCAGAATTATTCTAAACTGCCTGGAAGACATTAAGCATAGAATTACAATAGTTGGACCCAGTTCTTTTTTTACCCAAAGTCAAGTGAGCATCAGGTTTTGGATTTAGCTAACATCGTAACATCATGCACTGTAGCTAGGAAAGTAGCACTGGGCTTTGATTCTTGGCGGCAGCAGAGTCTTGGGTATCATAGTCGAGGTGTTTCGGTCTTCCGTAAACAGTCATGACTTCACTTGCTATGCTGCATAGCTTGAGTTAAAATAAATGTTAAAGGTTCCCATAAAAGCTTGCAAAGGCTGGACTAAAACGGCATGGTGTGTCAAATGTGAGGCAGCTTCAAATATGCTGCAGTCCAGCTTTTCAGTCTGCTGTCATGGCTCAGAGATTCTATGAAAACAGTGTCAATGGTTTCTGCTTAGCGTGCTGCACCGCTCGTTCAAGCAAGGAAACTGAGTATCTGAAAACTAAATAGTTATCTAATATTTTTAATCTTAAAATTTAGGATGGAATGTTGACCAAAAGAACTGGCTAAATGATGTTGCAGAGAGGAATGAACAGTGCTAGTGCTGCTGTCCCTTTGGGCCACTCTCGGGAAATCTCAGGGGGCTCACTGCTGGTTCAGGCTCTGTGTGTCTTGGGGAAAACAAAGAAAGGTATCACATTAGAGTGTTTGAGTAGCGCTTGTTTGTAAAACAAAGCGCCCTTTCCGGCAATAGGCATTGCTCCAGTTCCAGGACTACAGCACTGGAGCTGAAATTACATGTTATAAATACAGTTCGTCATACGTTTATACGGTGCCAGTCAGCAGCTTTACATGTAGGTTTTGTTTCCTGTAAATCTAGAATGAAAATATTTTGGTGGATTTGAAGTTTAGCAAATTGTTAACATAAACACATGGTAATGGTAAGAAAATTCTCTAAGCTTCTGCAAAAATAAAGTACCCATGCTTTTGGACCTATCACAGTCTCCCGCTGTATTTAGTTCGTATTATTTATTCTCTTTAATGTCTGCTTTTACTTACAGTGTTATCTTGCTTGTTTATTTTACTTTGACTTTTTAGGGGATGGGGATTGTGCTTAATTTATTTGTAGAGAATAGGCTGGTACGTGCGGCTCAGTGTGTCTGGAGCCTCAGCCCCGGCCTCCGTTCCGTAACAGCTTCCCTCGCCCACCACCCTTCCCGACGCCAGTTACGCTTTTCCTACAGCTGACCCACAGGAGGGGCGTGGGCCCCAAAAGAGCAAAGGACAAACTTCTACATAGTGGCAAAACATGAACAACTCGCTCTTAATGTTTTACCTAAATCCCCTTACCACAGAAACAGAAAGGTATTTCTGCACGCAGAACTGTCATTATGAGTAAACTGGACTTGGTAATTACGGTAATTACGGGCTAATAACATGAACGTGAGCAAACGGAGGCAAAGCACAGAGGCAATGTGTTGCGGCAGACAGTGCCTGATTTGGGGAATATCTATGCTGCCTGCTTTTCTGCAACAACTTCTGGCAGCTGAAAGCAATGAAACACCTTGCTGCTTCCAACGAAATACACTCAGAAATTTTCTATGATGACTCAAAGAAATTAAAAGCGAAAGCAATTTTCTTGAAGGGGTGAGAGGGCATGGAGCCTTTCCTGGTGTGCAGAGGTCTCTATGGGAAAGCAAGCAAGCCATGCGTTTAACGATAGCTGTGCATTAGTGCTTAATGGTAGCTGTTGGCTTTATCTTTTATACTTTTCGATTGTTACGAAAAATATCTGTCGAAACTGAAACATGAGAAACAAAACCAGCTTTGAAGTTTAATCCAGAGTTTATTGAAGTGAGCATATTAATTTTAGTAGGTTTTGCAGGAGCTGTTTGGCACACTGCGCTCCTCGTGGAGCCGTGTATTTGGGAGCAGCAGGCGTACGCCCCTCTGCAACTAGAGGGCCCTACATGCTGCTAACAAATAGAGAAAGAAACAGTGTCATCGTGGTTCGGGCTGAATTCAGTGTGTATGAAACATCTCATAAAAAAGCAGATTTGTTGTGGTGTTACGGTGGTTGTTAGGGTGTCATGTGCCTGGCAGAGAGCAAGACTTTTTTTTTTTTTTTTTTTTTAACATGTATGCAGTGCACCTACAGAAATCATGTGGCTTTCAAAATGTCTGGCTTTAGCATCTAGGACTTCTCCAGAAATGGCAGAATCTGGAAAAGCTCTAAATGCTCATGACAGGAAACATTCCCCCAGCCACCTTTCACACGTCCTGCCACGTTCCACCTTCCACGACAAATGCTCGTGTCCTTATTTGGTGTATGGTCAGGACCACATTTTTCAGTAATGATTGTGACATGCAAAGGACATGATTCAGCAAGACCCTAAAGCATGTGCCTCACTCCCAGCACATTTACATTCCCATTGATTTGCAAGGAGCTACTAAGCAACTGAGTAAATACTTGCCTGAGTAAAGCCAGCAATATTTTTAAAACTCTGGAGGTAGAGTCTGATCAAGGGTAAGTACCACATTCCTTTATAAACTTGTTTTATCATCATTTTCGGGAAAAAATTAAAGCAAGCACACTTCCTTTAGGTTCACTAGGTGACTACTGGAAATGATTGCTTCAGGGTAATAGAAACCAAATAATCTTTTTTCCACATTCTCTTGGAACTCCACCAGGCACAAGCACAATGGGGGGTGGAGGAGGAAAGCCTCACATCCCATTGTCTCCACAGGACTCGCTGTTCCCTACGGAAAGTCAGTGTCGCTTTTTCCAGTGCCTTACAGATTTGTCAGAGGGAGAGTGCCTTTCTGCCAAAGATAATGTATGTGTTTTGAGTGTGAGTGAAGAAGAAAACTGTGCCACTCACACCTGGCTTGCTTGTGTTGTAAGCACTTGAGCAATCACTCCTGCCTTGTAGTTCGTGGGTGTTTTGCAGTACTTAAGACCACATTGTATTAAACCCTAGCTTCAGACATCTCAGCAAAGTAGTATTGCTGTAGCTGTCTCAAAATGGTCTACAACATTTTTTTATACCTTTTCTTTCTTTCGTTCTTTTTTTTCTTTTAAAGATCAATGTTGAAGTAAGTTCTCTAAAAACGCTGAGGCGGGCAGCTTTTTCTGTGGGAGGTTTCTGGCGTCTGGCTTTGCTCCTCCTAGAACATGACAAAGTGGAGCTCAAGGAAAACATTTTTTTTGCCTCCTCTCTGAACTTATATTGGCAACATGCTTTTTTTTCTGAAAATAGACAAGAGTTTCAAGACCATACAAATATTATTGCTAAATTTGAATCCCCTGAAAATAAAGTCAGGCTAAAGCAAACAAAGTCCATCGAGGAGAAGCTGGTTTTATCAGTGCATTAACTGCAGCGATGCTACAAAAGGCAGTTCCAGTGCATGTTCACTAAGCAGGCATCAGATAGGAAAGGGTTCTCAAGCTGCCTCTTCCTGTATGATATTAAAGGAAAACTGTTTCAAAACTTAATTCCGGGAAGATTATTCCTCATCAGTATCTCAGGAACAGAATACATATATTCTGTGTCCTCTACATCACCAGGGCATAGCTGTCAGAGAGATGCTATGTAGTAACAGTCCATGGTGAGAGACTTCAAAGGCCTGCAGTGAGAAGTGACTGGGTGGTGGAGAGAGATAAGACAGCTTGAGTTTTATATTTGAGCCCTTATCAGCAACAGATTTGTTCTTCGTACTGATTCCTCTGTACTTGTCGATCTTCAGTTATAATTCCACCTTGGCAAGTGCTGCCGCAGAGGAACCATCAGCACTAGTTTAAGTACTGTGTTTCCCGACCTTCAAAAAAAATAATTTAAATGACAATCTGGTAATGTCCTAACACCAATGCGACTTTTCTGGAGCTGCATTGGTAATAGCAGTAGGAGGAACTGGAGGAGAGAAGAAAGAGTCAAAGAGGGAAGACCACTTCAGAGGAGGAAATTATTTTAGACCATCTCCCAGACTGAATATGTTTGATTTGTGGCATTTCAAGGCAGTGGTCTGTTTGTGAACATGACCATCCCTGTCTTGTACACACGTTGCCACCACCACAGACAACCAATGCAGGGTTTTTTTTGACACCATTAAAGAGAAAGACTGGTTTTGGAAAAAAAAAAACCACCACCAGGAGCCTGCTGGCACTGATTTCTCCTATTCTTCTATTACGCTAAAATATCTTGATTTCATAGGCCATACAAAAAGAAAAAAATATTTTAAAAAATCCACCCATAAGCCCTACCCCAGCACAAGTTATTGAATACAGAAGCAGTATGCTGCTCTTCTCTGCCCCACCTAAAAAGTGGATGTGTTATTTACTTTGGCAAATGTTTTCCAGCTGCCTCAACAGCTGGAAATTCAACAGATTCGGCTCTGTTGAAGTGTACGCTGTCGGGAAAGGACATGGCAATGCTGTCCCCAGACGGAACAGAATTGCTGGCCAGGATTCCTACATCTGGAAACCAGAATATCTGTCGCTGGGACCTCTGCACAGATGTGACCATACATTTAAGTCATGTTGGAAAAAAGCAGGGTCCTTTTGCTGAGATTCTTGAAAATGTAAACTACTCCTTGATGAAGACTCAATCATCTCTGAAAAGGTTTCTGTGGGCAAGTTATTTTCACTCTGTCTGTCAGACTTCAGTAAAGCAGATTTTTCTGAGGACAGGAGAGCAGAGTTGCGTGTTGCCTTTATTTAGATGGCATTATAACCCAAAACGGCTGGGTGACCTTGCTGGTGGTCGCAGCAAGGCAGAAAGCTGGGGGCTGCCCGAGGAAGAGAGACCTGCTCTGGGAGCAGTGAACAGACAGAGATGTTTTGGGGCAATTCCATCTGTCTCTGCCAAACTCTTGATGTCTTGTTATTTCCTCCTCCCTCAGCTGTCTGAACAATTGCTGATCAGGTTATATTAGTATGAAGACCAGGTTATATTAGTGTGAAGACGGACTCTCTGTGTCTTTTGCCCTCAGGAGATCATTGACCTTTGAAATGAATGCTGGTTCTGCGCTGCTTTGCACTGCAACACAAGTAGCATGGGGGGGGGTGGGGGGGGGGGGGAAAAGAAGAAGTTGCAGTAATTTTGATCCACCCCACCCTGCCCTGCAAAAATCGCTCTTCTCTGCATTACATTTTGGGTTACAATTAAAATTATGAGCAGTAACCTCTGAAAAATACCCTGCTGCTGCTTCACTGTTTGCAGGAACTGGGGCTTGCAGACTGCACACGCCGCAGAGCTCAACAGCTACAAGTTGTGTGCAGGCATTTGCAGGGTCCTCCTGTGAAAACAGCAGCTCTGGTTTTAAAAACTGGAGCGCTACAATAATATTGTTTTTACTAGCTCAAGGTTCAACATCAATATAATAATAAACAAAAAAACCCTGTTCAAACAGCTCCTTAAAAATACAGTTTAAAAAAGAAACTGCATAGATAGCAACTATTCCTGTTGAGGGAAGTGGCTACAGGACACGCAGTCTGTCCCTCCTGTAAATGGGGAAGAGGAGAAAGAGAGAAATCACAAGAATCAGGCACTGCTGCGGTGAATGATCAGGCTGGCGCTCAACATCATGGTGTAAGTGGCCTCGCTGTTCTGTAAGGCGTGCGTGCTGCCCTCAGGAAGGGGGTGCCTGCCCGAGTTCCAGGCACGTCATGGCTGGCAGTTCATTTTCTGATTCACTGCTGTTTGGAAGCTGCATAACCAAGTTTATTTTTGTATAATTAGTGATAGCTGTGGTACCATTAGTATCTTTTGAGATAATAGGGGTGAAATTTGTATACTTCTTTTAGGGTGTGAAGTGCAGATTACATTAAAACTGAAGCCCCCTTGGAAAAACAGCAATGAATTCTTGTCATTCTTACACTATGAATTTTGACACACCCTGTAATATAATGTTATCCCAGAATCACGCTTTTCAAACTAAGTACTTTTCGGTCATTTCAGATAAATTTAACTCAAGCTCCGTGAGTTGGTTTTTGGGGTAAGACTCTCCCAGCGCCTGGCTGCTGCTTCACATGGGAACGTGGCGATGCACCAGCCCAGCCCAGGTACATACAAGCCAGAGAGCCCCAAGCAGTCTCTCTTCAAGTAACTGGCTTGCCTAAAATATTTGTATTCCAAGCTTCTTTGCAAATGATTAGTAAGTATTGACTTAAATTTTAGCTTCTATTCAGTTTGAAGAAACAGTGCCTTGAAGCTCCTGTGTACAATTTCCTTATTTTCATTACATATATTGATTTGCGAAAGGATATTGCGTTGTGCTTCAGGAACTTACTCTCAGAATTTTAGTGAGCTGGAAATTTGATAGATGACAGGCTTTCAAACGTCAGGTTTCACTTGCAATTTATCCAGTGGATTTGTCTCTCATACATTTAATATTTAATTAACAGAAAAGTAATTCTGCAAATGGGAAAGAAATGGCAGTGTTTACCCAGCTACAAGGACTTATACTAAACTACCTGCAAAAAAAGCAGAGAAAGATGATTCTCTGATGTGAATGCTGTTCAAAGTAAGGCTGTGATTCAAATAGCTGTGTTAAGGTACTAGGTTTAGGAAACTGCCTAAGTGGTCTAACAGCCCAAAACTACTGTGAGGCTGTGTTTGGTGAGAGCCACTAGCCACGCACTTCAATGTATGAACAGGGACAGGGTGAAGCACCTTCATGGGTCATTTTTTCTTCTAAGAAATAGCTAAGCAACCTCAGCATAACTTGTACTGAAAAGCTGTTCAGAAGTTATACGGATACCACCTCGCATGTTTAGAGAAAGCCACCTGTTGGAAGCAGTTCCACAAGCAGACATATTTATTGAGAGATGGCACCGTGATTAAATGAAAAAATAAGTATCAGTTTGCTCCCAAGACCTTGAATTTTGCCCCTACCTGTCCAAAAGGCAGTAGTATTTGTTTTCTTTTTCAATTATTTTTCAGCCTTGAATTACAACACTGCATGCTTGTGGAGCATTTTGGTATACATTCAATAACGTAAACCTGTTATAAAGAACAGCTTTTTCTGTTCAACATTTTATTTTAAATATTCTTTGAATGCTCTGCTTTACCAACAAAAGGCATGAACTCAAATTTGTCTGGTTTTCTTGGAGAAGTCCATGATAATTTCATTAGAGCTACCACAGAGGCTCATCTGAGTTTACCCTTTGTGTGTATGGGAATGAATTTGTAGTGTTACTTCTAAAGTGCGAGGTAAGAGATACAAGAAGGGAAGCTTACCTGAGCGGGGTGGGAAGACCATACATAGTGTGTATGAAATCAAGCATTTTCAAACATAACTTTATTTTTTCTTCCCAATTTCAGCATTGAAAAAAGTGGCATTAAGTTTGTCTCAGGCAGGATTGCTTCCCCTGAGTTTGACAGGCTGTTAGTTACCTCAGCAATGTTGCTCCGACCCAACCATTGCAGAAATGGCTTTATTTTCTCTCTGCTGGCTCATTGGCATTCCCACCCCTGCGTCTTCTCAGAGCTCCCTCAGTGCTCTAATACATAGCAAAGACATCGCCTGACAGGTCAGCAGAGACGCGTGGCCACATCCCCTCTTTCACAAGCAGTGTCGCTAGTCCCATGCTTGCTTGAGAAAATGCTTCAAAACTTCTCTTCCTTTCCTGAAGGATAACGGGATTTAGTCATCATTCTATTACACTACCCTTCTGCTGCTATAGCTTGCTCTCAGTGGAGTTACTACTGGTAATTGCTAACAAGCAATGAGTAAGGTTGCTAAGTTATGCAACGAAAGAGGCCTCCCCATTTCTCTGCTCTTCCCAGCTCCTAGCTGTGCGACATCCACGTGGCCGGTCTCTCCACTTCATTTCACCAGCATTCATCTCTGATTTTCCTATTTCTTGTCATTTAGACCATATTCTACGTGTCCCTATGCTTCATCTTTGTGGATATCAGCTAAAGTTTACTCTCTTCTTCATAGCTGTTTATGCTTATATTCGCATTCTTCCTTGTGTTTGTTGTTAAAACCATAATTAGCATCCAACTGTGCAGAGCATTTTGGGGCAGCAACATGGAAAAGAAAGCTGCAGCACTGTCATTTGCAGTACTGTCAGATGGTTGTAGTTTCAGATTTGGAAGTCAGGGTGCTCCCTAATGACCTTCATACTATTCCTGGTGCTGGCTTATTTATTTTCTGTAGAAATGGAGGGGGTTGACATGCTTCTACATCATGCAATATAGGTGGAACAAATACGAAAATGTAAATTATGGGGAGGGTGTGACCCAACAACTTCAGTACATGCCAGCATTCCAAAGGTAAGGTCACATCCATCTAACAGCAATGGCACCCTGCAGGCCAGCATCCTACTGCTCCCTCCAATTCCCATTTATGTGATTATCAGGCATGGAAGGATAAACACAGCTAAGCTTAAGCTACCTCTTTCCATAAACTGTGGGCCAGTTATCAATAATTTTGATTTTTGAGCCTTTCTGTTGATTTTTAGATTTTGCTATTGGTACAGCTGATTTAAAGAAAAGCCAACAAAACATGTTTCATAATTAGCTTTATTTCTGCAAACAGTATCTTTGTTTGTTTTCCCTGCCAGGGCATGTTCTTGTCTCCTGCCTTCTCTGTAGGTGTCCCTTTGAGGCTTCAGAGCTGTGATAAAGAAGGGATGAGGCTGCACAACACCCTTGCCCATTCATTCAGGCTTAAGTTACAGAAGCATGTCCGCAGTAGCTCGTATTGGCTCTCCTTTCCACTGCTGAAACTTCATAGGCAATTAGTCCCTATTCAAGTATTCAATATTCACATATTCAAAACAAGTAGCTGGTAACTTAAGGATGTCTTGGCTTCCTGGTTCTGCCTGCTGACGATGAAGGAATTGCAGGAGTTTAAAATGGGTCATTTTCACTTTCATGTGCAACACAGCTGAAAGAAATGGGGAACTTCACCCCAGCTGTCCACTAAAATCTGTCTTTAGAAGAGCTAGGCTTGCGTTACTCAGCTTAGTCTCAGTCATGTATAAAAATAGCCAGTCATCAACTCAGTGGCTGAAAATTGGCAGGGACTGACATAAAAGATACTGGCCTTGATTTTTTCACTTTAATGTGCTCATTGATTCTTTCAAATAACATCAGCGACAGTATCATTGTATTTGTTCATTTTGTTTGAGAAAAGGGTATGAAACAAATTCCTCAGCATGTAAAGAGATTATTACATTAAGGTCAATATTTCCTCTTCGGTCAGGTGGGTCAGTTTTGGAAACAATCCAGTTTGCTTTCAAAAGTGTTAAGCCTTTAGAGGAATTTTCAATTTACCCCACCCAGCCAGCTAGCACAGCTTTGTTTAATGTTTTGGACCCTGCCCGGCTCCAGCTGAGAATATCCCGTATTTATTGATACAGAGCTCTGCTACGGATATGGCCGTAAGTTCTTTGTGCTCGCAGTCTGACCCCAGTCATGCACTGAAGGAAGCAACTGAGTGGCCTTTCCCTCCCATCATATCCTTTGGTATGAAGATGAGATCTTTCTGCGACCACTGTGTACAGAAAAGATGCCACAAGCAAGCAGGTGCTTTCAACAGGCAGGCAGGAAGGGAGAAAAACAAATAAACCAGACTCTGCAAGAAAGGAAGAAGGCTGTGAAACGCTGTCCTTGCTTTCTAATATCTTCCATTTTGAGCCTTATCCCAGCCCTGCTACCAGCAAATCCCATGGGTCTCAGATCTAACGAAAGGGCTTTTGGCTGCTTTAGACAGCAGGACTGGCAAGTTATGTTTAAAACAAATAATAACAAAACAAAGAGAGAGTATTTAATAAAGTTAAGTTAGCCCAGCAAGAGTTTTCCTGTGGATAAGATGCACTGATGTTTGCTAGGTTTGCAAAATTAGCCAAAGGTCTACAAGTCATGCTGGCTTTTTTCCATATTGCAGAAAAGAGCTTTGTGTGGAACAAATACTTCAGCTATTGCTGCAGCATCACGTCCTTTTGCTCATGTCCTTTGATGTTTAGGTACCCTTAAGTCTAGAGCCAATGAAAAAGGTTTTAATGTCTTTTCACTAAAAATGTCAGCTTGTGTTTAAAAACAAAAAGCCTAGCCCTTTCCCACAAAGAGCCTAGCTCAAAAACTTCTAAAACAAAGATCTTTAAAACCAGTATCTTGGTTTAGCATGCTAAAAAAAACCAACAAAAAAAACCCAAACAAAAAACCAACCAAAACCCCTCCCAAACCACAAAGAAAACCCCAAAACAAAACATGGGCTTCTGTTTAAAATAATTCTCTGTCAGTACTGACACTAGTACCATATTTAAAATTACATAGACTCTGTCATTGACATCGATATTTTTGCCTCAGAACCTATATATATGCCCGTACATGTCTATATACTTTCCAAACAGGGGGAGTATATACAAGTTGTTGTAAGAGAAGAAGCGTAAGATTTGTTTTAAAAAGCAAAACAGCTCAGATGGGTTTCCCTTTTTCTCCCATCTTACAAGTAATGCAACTTTCAAATTATGCCTTCCAGTTGGTGCAAAACTAGCTAGATCTACTTTGAATTATCATTGGAATTTATACCGTTGAAACCACTTAGAACTAACTAAACAAATCTGACAAGCCAAGGCTTAAACAAGATCACCCAGTTGAGCAGGAATGTGAAAAAAAGCATATATAGTCTCTACTAAAAGTACCATTTTTATATACAGCGTTGGAGTTAAATAACCTTGGCCTTTAAACTGATTGTGAACAAGCCCAGTGGTCCTGAGGTGGTGAAACCCCACAGAGGACATCCCTGCCTACTTCCAAGCACCAGCTTTAATCACAGAATCACTGCTTGTTCATAGTGATACTTAAGCTCACCCTGATGCTTAAACACCTTCACTAATGTCCTTGCTATAAGCAAAGTTTTTGCTGCTTCAGCACCCAGTCGCAGTGCCCTCTTACACAGCCCGGGGACGAGTACGTACCCCGCCACCCAAGGGCGACAGTCAACCTGTGCTCTGCAACTTAAACCTGCACAATACAACTGACCACGTATGGCTACACAGTTAGTACTGCACTAAATACAAAGAGACAACTGTCAACAGGTCATATTTTGAGATCGAGATCAGGAAATCATGTAACGAGGAAAGAAAATGTCCTCTATATGATTCCCTGATGTTTCACTTCCAACTTTCACACCTCTTGCTAGCTCACTTCTGAGCAAAGCCTCTTGTAGTAAAGCTCTTTCACTCCTAAGGAAATTGGTAAAAACTGCTGGGCAAGTTGGCGTGACAATAGCTGTGCCCTGTAGCCATTCTCTGCCTCCTCGGGCTTAAAGTGGCCACTTCCCATCTCCATGAATCTCTTCACTGAGCTGAATAATACTTGTCGGCCATTGCTAGACAAGAAAATCTGACTGATTCAGGCTCCCAGAATGAATGAGAGGCAAGGACAGAAGCTAGAAGTATGTTTTAAAGAACAGGAAAGAAAATACACATTACACATACACCACAAACCCAGCTATGCTGGCATTCAAACAGATTCTGATTAAATCTTTGGACAAGAAGATTTCGAAGGAAGGAGGAAGTCGATGTTCCAAGCCATTATCTTGACTTTTTCTTGAGGCATCAGTATTTCAAAAGTAAGAAAATTAAGCTGGGTTCTTCAAATAAAAGAGTGAAATTTGCCAGAGGAGTACAAAACTTAATTTCAGCAACAAATAGTGACATTTTTCTCCCACTTAAATAGCAGAAGATGTGTGTACACCTTCAACTACTAGCTTTCTAAATGAAATTTCTCTCAGTTAAAATCTTTTTCAATATTATTGTTCCTAATCTCCAAAGAATACTTACAAGAGTCTTACTTCTGCTTACGGTCAGAGGCAATATCAGGATATAAGAACTAAACACATGTGCAGAATTCAGAACTGGGTATAAGAACACAAGTGGAAGCAAACACCAAATTCTCCTTTTTTTTTTTTTTTTTTTTTTCATTTAGCAGCGAGGAAAATGTTGCTTCTAAACAAACCACTTTTGTGTATACGTATATATGTCAGACCTTCCATCCCTCACATGCAGTTAGGTTGTTACAAGGGAAGGCAGGAAGGGCAATCAGCACATGAGATCTGTCACACGCCAGTCTGACACCCGTTCCCTTCAGGCTGGCACAGCTCGGCAGCCTGCCTGCTCCCGCCTGGCCCCTGGGCCCAGGAGTGCCCCTAGGCAGGACCCCATCTTGAGAGGATCCTGCTAAAAGCCACCATCTGCTTTTGCAGCATCGTGCCCCAAGCCCTTCTACATTACTCACAGGATGCACTCCCTCCCTGCGCCCCAATGCACCAGTGTGTACCATGCAGCGGTACTCAGCCAGTAAGTGCCCTGTGAAAGGGTGGGGGGAGACAGTTCTGTTCTAAAAGTATAGTAACATATTGTTCTGTTTGAAGCTTGAAAAGTCAGTCTGGATTTCTTGCATGCATTTATCTCAAGCTAGCAGCGCTCTTGCAGCACTGGCTGCCCTGCTCTGTTATACAGCTTCCCTGCAGCACGGACAGTTGTTCCCACACGCTTTACAGGGAGCTGCACCCTTCTCAGCTGCGTGCTCTTCATAGTAATGCCTGATTTAATACTTTTTGTTATGGATGTCTGAAGCTGAGGTATAGAAACTCATACCTTGTTTAACTATTGTGCAGGCAGTTCTTCACCTAAAACATACGCTTTAAAACTGCGGAAGAGGTAACCTAATTACAAGATAAAATGTACAACTATAGGGAAAATGTTCCGGATACAAACGAGCTTTTCATTGTATCAAGAGAAAGCCATCAGGAGACTACCTAGCAAGGCTGTAGCCTAACTCTAAACACAAACTTAAGACTCTCCTTTCTTAATGGATTCTTAAAGGATACTGCATCTGACAGTGCTGGTGGGCCTACTGATGGTCCCTTCCGGCTGTAAAACACCCAGGTGCACACTGCTGCTGGCGAGGAGGACTGCTGCGTAGAGAACCCGCTAATACAGAGATTTTTGTCTGGCTGAATCTCTGGGAAGCAGCTATGCAGCATCCCTACCTTCACAGGAAGGTGAAGCTGCCTTCAGAAAGCTTCCTTACCCACTCACCTAAATTTTCAAAGTTTTCTAAATGCAGTAAAACCAGTACAAAATCAATCAAGCCTGAAATTTTAAAGGGCCTTTCTGTATTAAGCATCTTAATTTCCATTCATCCATTGTAGCACTCTTACTAGAATTCTTGATTTTGTTTTTTTAATGAGATTTTTACACTATTTGAATTTCACTCAGAAAAGCTAACAAACCCCAAATGCTCCATTTTATTACCATGTACAATTCACTCTGAAGGAAGACAACACAAAACTGTACGTTTTTTTAAATTCTTTGCACTCGGTGAATTTCTTTCTAGACCAAGCAGCAACACAAATCAGCCACGTCTAGTGATCAGCAGTGGGTGTTATGGTAGGTATCTAATGACCGATGTCAGAATCAGATCTGTATTTTATTTGCTGTACAAAAATTCTGGGAGATAAAGGACCTGCTCTGAGGCAGAAATCATTCAAATCAACATACAAATAATCTGGCGCAACAGTTTGATATAGAACCTTGTAACTGCTTTAACAGTCCCAAAAACTGGACCTGAGCAGAGGCTGTAAAACGTCTGGACTAGTATGTTTGTATTCTAGTGCCTGATTCGGTAAGACATTGGGGGAAAAATGGAGGGAACGTAGGTGTTGATTTTTTTTTCATCTCTAAAGAAATACTAAAGAGAGAAAAAGTGTTGGAGGAGATTTGAAATTAGAAAGTCTGTCACTGGGACATAAAAATGATGGGGGGTGGGGGGTGGGGGGAAAGGGAGTAATTGGAAAAGTTCAGTAAAGATTCAGCATCACATACCAGAAGATTGGTGTAGCCTAACACACAAAGCTGTATGGTCTTAGGTGTAGGACCATTTGATAGGTCTACGTCTTTCTCTTCATCAGGTTGTTACACTATCTGCATTCTATTAAATATTCATCTTATCTAGAAAAGTTTATTCTGGTCTTCTTTCGCACTATGACTTTGGGATTATGCTTATGTGTTTTTCTGAGTCTTGCAAGTATCACCTTTCTTTTGATTTCTAAACACTGTTAATCCTTTACATTTTTAGTCTTTTAAACCAGTTTTGTTTTAAGGGGGATGTCACCAGGCAAAGACTGACAGGATGACTTCGGGAGGCCTTGGGGCTGCTAAGCGTGGCTGGAGGTGGGACATGGTGGGGTGGCTGGAGGTGGGACTCTGGCCAGGCCCAGGCTGTGGCCAGCTGCCCCAACACAGGGCCCGGTGGCAGTGCCAGGTCGGCTCCGCTCGGTAACGCAAGGGTCTGAAAGAAAACTGTACACATCTGTAACAAATGGGGTGGGGTGGGGGGTGGGGGGTGTGTGCTCTGCTTGATGCTTGAAGCCCGCTATGGAAACACCAGTTACTTCTGGCGGAAACTGTGGTGAAAATTGTATGCAGATTTCTCAGAAAAAAGAAATGGAACGGCCTAAAACTGATCTGAAATGTTCCTACAGCTGCACTGCAGCCTTGGAACATGGTTTCTATAAACAACTGTTCCCAGATAGGCCGGTTTCTTTTAAAACAGTATTTGATAGACGGAAGGACCCCTGTATCTTGTAGGTCCTGCGTTCTAAACCAAGATGTCGAGCGGCGGGGCAGTGTCCCAGCCAGGGGTCCCGTGGGCACAAGGCAGGATGATGTCGCTTTTGGGTTCCGTAGCTGTTGTCTAGGAGCCGAACGTATCTGGGTGGCGGCTCCCCCTCCAACGGGGGGTGGGGTGGGGAATATTTATCACCTAGGTACGAGCAAAATCCGTTTCTGCCCCTAGCAAGCCCGGCAGGATTTGCTGGAGGCCGATCGCTGGCGGGCGACGCGCCCCCGCACCCGGCTGCCAGGGCCGAGCCCGTGCTGGGGAGACCCCCGCTGCGGGCAGGGCCCCGCCGCTGCCCGGGCGGCCCCCGGCGGCAGGCCCGGCTCCCCCGGCAGGGCACGCCGGCAGCCCCGTTTCCCCCGCCGGAGCGCGGGCCGCGCCGCCCGGCCGCCATGGCTGGAGTGCTGAGCGCAAGCTGCCGCGGGGAGGGGAGGGGGCAGGCACCCGCTACGCCATTTTCGTAGCCCGCGGTGGGGCCGGGGAGGGGAGGAAATGGCTCCGCATTGGGCCGGGCGGGCGGCGGGGCCGCGCCTGCAGCGCGGTGCGCAGGATGCGTAGGGGAGAGCGCGGGGAGCGCGGGGCGGCCCGGCGTAGCCGCCGTTGGTGAATAGCGTAGCGGCGGCAGGAGCTGCAGGAGGAGGAGGAGGAGGCGCCGCGGCGGTTTGGTACCGAGCGGAGAGGGAGATGCACACGGCACTCGAGTGAGGTAGCTATAAAACCCCATTTGTTTACATTCCCTCCCCCACAAGCGGCCGGCGCGGCGGTGAGGGTGGCGGCCGGCACTGTGCTGCCGGCGGGGGGGCCCGGCGCGGCGCGGCCCGCGGCAGACGGAGCCGGTGACGGCCGGCGATAGCGGACACCACCTTCCCCGGGATGCGGAGCGGCACGCGGGGGACACGGCCGCCTCATCACGTGGCGGCGGGCCCGGGGCTGCGCGGGTGGGCGAGGGGGGGTCGGGGGGGGCCGTGGCCGGGTCTGCCCTCCTCGGAGGCAGCGGAGCACGAGGCGCCACCGCGGCCCTGGCGCGTCCCCCGCGCCCCCCTTCCTCCCTCCTCCCGTCCGCGGGCCCGCCATGCGGCAGGTAAAGCTCAGTCCTGAGCGGGGGGAGCGGCGGCGCCCCGGGCCGCAGAGGCAGGGGGGGCTTGTGGCGGCGCCCGGGGAGCCGTGCCCGGGCCGCTGGGGCAGGCGGGGGGGCTCGTGCCAGTGCCCAGGCCCCTGAGGCAGGCGGGGAGGGCTTGTGCCTGTGCCCGGGCCGTCGCCCGGCGGGCCCCGCCGCTGAGGCAGCCCCCGCGCCCTGCCCGTTGGCGGGGCGGTGCGGGGTGGCCGGACCCGCTGCCCTGCGGGAGGCGCGCCCCCGCGGCGGGCCCTGTTGGTGCGGTGCCGGCCGGCGGCGGCCGAGTTCCCTGGCTGGCGATACCGCCTGCGGGAGCCGCGACGGGGCTGAGGCGGCCCCGGGCTCCCTCAGAGGCGAGAGGGGCGGGAGCCCCCGCCGTGCGCGGGAACGGGGAGGGAAGGGAGAGCCGGGCCGGGCTGTGCTGCGCCGCGTTGTGCGCGGCTGTTCCGCGGCTTGCGCTGCACCCGTCCGAGACGTGCACGTAACGTGGGAACTTTGGAATAAAACTATTTTTTAAAATCTTTAGTTATCTTTGTCTTTCTTGGGGAGTCTTCTGTGGAAGTGTTCTTAAAACGCCTGCCTCTGAGCAAGCGTTGGCCGAGCTGGAAATAATTCTGGTTTCTCACACTCTTAAGCACTGCATGCCTTTAAGTAAAAATCATCACTTTTTTTTGTGAAGATAGGATGCCGTACCGTAATACGGAGGCAGCCTGTGATACGTGGAGCCTAATGCAGCACTAGGAAACGCACGCTGGAAGGCCTGGTGTTCAGAAACGTGGAAGCAATTGCATCTAGTTGGCAAAAGTAACGTGTTCCTTTGGGTCGTTGAAACTGATCTAGTGACATAAAAATAGAAAACTTTCTGTAGAAAAAAAGGTAGTTATTAGGATTTTTAAATTCTGTTTTAACAGGGAACGCACTCAGGTTTTCATTAAGAATGTGCTTTCCATTAGATGCATAGGGGAATAGGTATTTTGTGTGGACGGGCAAGTCATGCTACTCAACTCCAGGAATGAGACTTCCAAATGGTTACTTCATAGGCTGATGCTCTGGTGTGGTAATGTAAGTACCATGAAAAAGTTCCATGGTTCGCAAGAACATCGAGGCCAGCGTGGCTATAGACTTTCCTAACGTGATTTTTTGATCTAAGATGACTTAAAATAGGACTGCTGGTATTGTCCTGCAGTGGTGCATTTTTACACTACTTTCAAGGCTTGGGTACTTCTGAGGAAAAAAGTATGCAGCTATGCAATCAGTTAAAGAGAATAGGGCCTGTGTATAGACCGTGAATTAATTGTGTTTTATGATATTAATGGTGGCAGTCCATAGGGGGATGTTCCCTAGTGTCCACAGAAGGTGGGTGTAGAAGGATCGTATGCAATTGCCTACCTGGAATAAGCGACATGAAAGGAGGAGGTTCTGCCTACATTAAAAAAATAAATCACCATTTCTCCAAAATAGTGAGGCTTGTTTTAATTGAAATTCCTTGCTTTCATGTAGGTCTTTGTGCTCTCCAGGTTGGCTTAAATAAAAAACAGGAACTAACTTTGGAGTAGGTATCCAGTCAGTCATAAAACCTGCAATTACAGAGAAGCTGTGGTTTGAAATGGCACAAATAGGCTCACAGGCTTGGCTGTGTTAACAGTTGTTCCTCCCATTTAAAAAAAAATAAAATTAGTGAAACTGGATTATCAGGGTAATTCAGGAATGTTTCAGAAAGTTTACGTGAAAAAGCACAGATCCTGGTACTGAATACTGGATACCTGCTTGGGAATACAACTTTTAATTAGTGGTCTCAAACAGGTTTATGTGCCGTTGTAACAATACCTATGTTCTAGAGTTACATCTTGAAAAGTCAGCAGGAGAGTGTATGAGTCCATATGGTGCTTGGGCCATACATGTTAATAAACCATTCCTTTCGAATATTGAATAGGAAGCTTTAGTAAGATACGTACTTTTTGTGTAGTTTGACTTACACAAATAAGATAAATGTATACAGATGGAAAAATGAATATAGCTACCCTAGTACAGATTTCCTTTGTGGTCTTCACTAAGTCAGTCAAGCAGGTAATTTAGATACTCTACTCATGTAAATACATTTACTGCAAAGCAATGGCTGATTCTTTTAAGTAGTGCCCAGATCCCATGGACTTCAAGCCTGGGTGTATACAGTCCCAAGGGAGGTATGGTCGGACTTGTTTGCTTTGGCTGTCCAGTTATAACATCGTTTGATCATGACTGTGCCTATTGTAACAACTCTTAGTCCTTTTCTCTGTCACCGTTTTTACAGAAGTGGAAGTTTATTTTGAACCTCTGATGGGCACCTGATAAGTCATCGGTGATAAATCAGTCTGGCTTTGGAAACAGTTACGTGTTTTCATCGGATGGAATTACTGAGTTAAAATTATACACAAGCTACTTAAAAGCTAAGCTCCATGAAAGTTTTCCTGTAAGTTAAGATTCAGTCCTTCACTGTGGTGAAACTTAGTGGGAAAGATCGTGGCATCTTCACAAACTCTTCTGCAGAGTCAGGGATGGATGGGCCTAACTGCATCTGTCAACAAGGAAAATTACATCAGAAAAGAAAACCTCATTCCGTTTTCTTCACAGATTGGCTGTCACCTGCCAGAACACTTGCTGGTTTATAGCGTGTTGCTTTATAGCACGTTTGCAGAATTGTCAGACAAACTTATCCTGACTCCTTTCTTAACACATTCAAAAAACATCAGTAGAAGTTTCAAAGAAGGAAAGCTTAATGGCAGCTCTGTGTCTTGTGTGGCTGTGCTTTTCACAGCATTGAGCTCTAGGTGCAGGGAGAGTTCTGTGCATACTAAGAATTTATGCCTTTTGGGAACCCGTTTATACCCTAATGTGAAGAAAATCAGTGTTAACTTTCTGTTCTTCTGTGGGAGCCCAACTCAATTTAGTGAGCCATTATTTAAAATAATTTTATCATCTGAAAAGTATTCATCTTTGGGGTGGGCTAGTGAATTTGTCTTAAATAAGAACTAGTCATTTTAGCTTGCTGACAAAGGCGTGAAGTAACACCTGATGCAGAAAGAATTTAGATTGGTTTTAGGTAATTCTTAAATTGCAACTGAGATATTATTTGAAGTACCCCTAACGAAGTCTGGTAAACAAATGTGTACTAATTAGGCAAAGCTAATAAAAACAAATGGATTGGTTTACATTTGAGAAACTGACTGAAATGCTGGAAACCATGTCCTGCCTACATTGTAATCTTCCAAAGAAAGGTACATGCTACATCAGTCCCTGTATTCATAATATTTTACGTGCTGTTACATCTAATATTTTACGTGCTATTGCATCAGTGCCACTTCTTTTTTTTTATGTAGTAGAAATCTGAGGAGCAAAGAAGTTAAAACATCATTGTCTGAAGTCACTTGTGTTTTGCTACCTCTTGTGATAATCGAAACGCTCTACAGGTTTTAATACCAAAAAAAATGGAGGCCAGCATGAAAGATGGGGAAGATGATGATTTACTGATGGCGGTCTCAAAAGCTTCTGAGAAGAAGGGATGTTGAAGTTATATGCAGGGTGTCATAGCCATGCTGGGGGATGCGGTTCATTACACTGGAAATGTTCTCATCTGCTAGGTATCAGTGCACTGCCTCATCTTCTCTCTTCCCGCTTTCTGACTCTGTTGTCTGTTGCTGCAGAGGAGGAATGACTCAGCTGTTGTCTTTTCTCTCTCAGCTTTTGATGACCTAGGAGCTTCTTTCTTATCCAGCCACCACCTTTTCTATAGCTTGCTGCTTTCCAAAGCAGTACGATGAGAGTGAAGAAAATCTGCTGGTTTCACTAATCCAAAATTAAAGTGCCAGTAAAACGGGATGGATGTATTACAGAATTTATGCTGCGTTGTCTGTTGGAGAGCCTGAATGTAGGTGTATTTGTCTGTTGCTGCTGCTCAGTGTGTAATGTTCACAGAGTAAGAAATGTTCCTGAACAGAACTTGAACATCAGCAAAATGAACCTGGCAATCTGTGGATTAGTTTGGTTGTGTTTATTAGAAATTTTTGGCGGTGAAGATTAATAAAATTAGTCTGCAGGTAGGTTGGTTGGTTTGTTTTGGGGTGTGGTGGGTTTTGGTTTTGTTTTGGGTAGGGTTTTTTTTTTCCTTTTGAAGAGCAGTCCTGAGAGAAATCTGCTTTCTACTTGTGAGGCATGTATCTGTAGTCTTAGGATGAAGCTTGCTATAGAAACCTACTCTTTCTGCTGTGTTGACAGTGACATCATCTCAGTATTAAATGCAGTAACAAGTGTGTACAAAATGTGGAATATGAACTAGAGAGCGGTTAGAGCTCTGTAGCTCCTGACCTGTTCAGAGGTACAGAAAATTGTACTGTCTGAGCGTTTGATTTGGTGCTTCAGTGACAAAGACTGACTTTTGAAGTCATTGATGTTGGGTAGCTAAACCGATCTAGAATTGAGACAAAGTCTGCATAATACTGGAAGTGAATGAATAACTATGATCATGTCTGAAACTCATTAATCGAATGAAGTCCCTTAAAAGTGTTACTGTGGTTGGTGGTTTTATAAGATAAAATGCATATGTGAGATAAAAATATCTTTGGATTAAGAACGTACAAAGGAGGTTTTATGCAAGATTGCTGGGTTTGCATAAAATTATAAATATAGTCAACAGGGACTTTCTGTGTGTAGGTTGTAAACGCTTTAGAGAGAGTTTCCAATCACAGCTCCTAATGAAGACTACTCTTAATAAAACATGAATTGCAGATAGGTGCTGTCATGCAGTTTGCATATAGAGACAGGTATCTCAGGATTGCCTGACTTGTACCACATTCATAAACTGATCCTTGTGCATTTTTATTACAGCTGCAATTTATTACTGCAGTGTGATGATTATTAATGGGCAGAAGTAATACCTTGAGTTCTGAAGGATAACTAAATTCAATTTGATTTACAGCTGGTGATTGAATATCTATAAATAGTTCCTCTTTTAACCAGGCCAATTGCTGTTAATGATGTGCAGCGTACTTGGCTTGGAGTATCAAAGCAAACCCACATGTAATCTCCAAGGTAGTCTCCTCAAATAGGCATTACTCAGTGTGATTCTTGATGTGGGGTTTTGGTTTTTTTGAGTAATATTTATATCTTTGTTAATGTTGATTTGCATTTTAGGTAGGACTGAGTAGCACTGCATCCCAGGGTGACTGGTTCTAAGGTTGTTACTGACAGTAATCACATGTCATTTGTACAACTGAAAGATGAGTTTAGTTCACCTTGCAAAATAACTAATCACACCACAACTGAGTGTTTCCTATGAGGGGGAACAGTGAGCAGGTACGCATCTGAAGTCTCACCAAGTAAGGATTTCCACTGTAGGCACTACTTCATTCCTATCATATACAGAGCAGTCCAGAAGAGCTTCTTTACCGTCAAGTGGAATATTGTACTCTCTGTTTGAACCGATGAATTACATCATTTGCCAAGGCTCGATGCAATTTCTGTAATCCATTCCTGTAAAGAAAGACCTCTTTTCCTCGGGGCTCCCCTACCTTGAGAAGTACTGTCACTCCGTGATATGCAAACCATATAATTTAAGCCATATTTATTTTCTAGTTCTGTTTGTAGAACACAGGAGCATTTTATTGCTGACCTGAATGTCTGTCTATAGAAGACAGTACCTCAGCCTAAAAGTACACTTCTAAATTGTACTAGCTTACATTAAAGTTTAAGAAATAAGCTACTTGGCTGCTGCCCGAATAATGGGGTAGGCTTGCGCTGCCACATTTTTATCCTGAAAATAAAATAAACGAAATACTCCCATTTATTTAATGTCTGATATGATAGGTAAACAGGATAAGGACAGACCTTCAGTCATTTCTGTCCAGAAGGGTGCATTGAGGCACTTGCCTAGCAGAGGCATTTTATTGTATTAACCGTGCTTCAATTGTCCAGTTGCTCTTAAGACTTATACAATCTATTCAATAAATATACAGTGGTTGCAGCAGCATGTATATACAAAATTTAGCTTTATATTGTAATGTGCCCATAGCTAATTTCTTGATGCTTGTAATATATTCTAGACTTCTGTTTTGTTTGCATGTTGTCAAAGAAAAACAGCTTAAATTTCCTCCCGTGCTATAACTTTATTTTTTAAACAGTTACTGTCTTTGTGCTACAGGTAAGCGATTTGAGTTTTGTGAAGTGTGTAGTCTTAAGTTTACGCATCTGCATCTTGCAGAGTAATGTACAGAGTCCCAGCAGAACTTCATTTTTAGTGGCTCTGGGCAAAAATCCTCATGCTGGCTCATGCTAATTATGTATGTTCAATAGTAGGGAGAGGAATGTGAGGGGTTTATGCTGACTCTTAATAAGAATGCAGCCACTATAGCAAATTATTATTACTCACTTCTGTTTTCTTTGTGTCAGACTTTATGGTTCAAATTAATTGCAGTAAACAGTTATGCTAGGCGATGTAAGAATACTTTCACTGTCTTTGAAGACCATGCTTTGTCTTCTGTTCCCCATAGAAACTGCTGTTCTGTCAGTAATAAGGGGCTGCCTTGGTCTAATGAAACAGTGTATTATTATGGTACCTTTTTAGCCTTTGACACGTAGGAACACCTCTCATAGTTTAATTGCAGTATAGTTTAAGCCAAGAACATCTTAAAAATATATAAGTTTAATATTTTAATGTTTTGTGGTTGGTTTTTTTTTGTTAATTGGACTATGGACAAATTAAAATGGTGTTTTGGAATAAGGCAATGTACCATTCTGGAATTCTTAAAATACTAGTAAAATTGAAAAAGCCAAATTGTCACTAGGGAAAATTCTGAGAGTTTCTACAGATAAATTCATTTACTGGAATCCTCTCGTACTGTAGCTTCAGTACATTTTATAGATAAAACATTCTCCCAAGTGAAACCTTGAGAGGAGTACATTGTTCTTCAAATAAGAGGAATGTATTTTAAGTATGAAAAAATAAATTTTTTGCTGAATTTTTGCCCATGTACTTACCAGATGTCACTACTGAAAAAAGTGAAATACTGAGATGACATGTCATGTGCTCTGCTGTTTTTATTCTGTGCATGCAGGTATGGTTTGCTTTGGTTTTACTTTCTTTGACAATAAGCCAAGTGAGATCCTTACCATTTCTACCTCACAGTCCTACTACCAGAAAATCACTTTTTAAACATTACATTTACATTCTGAAAGTTAAAGCTGAATACTAGAAAGTACATCAATCAGGAATTTATAAATAGTTAACTTGGCTTCAGACAGGAAAATCTTTTTTAGTATTTTTTCTTATTTGTTGTTCTTTGCTTTCAGGATAAAGCTGTTTTGGCCAAAGATAAGACACATAGGTAGTCTCACCAGATTTCTGAAAAAGGTTTTTCAACCTTTATTATTCAGGCATCAGATGATGAGATTTCTCCTTATATTGAAAAATTCTCTGATCAGGGACTGTGGTATAGCATGAGCTAGATCTGGATGCCAAATACAGGTTTGAATGCCAAATACCCAACCTATTTATTGAATATTTATTGAAGTATTTCAACTCCTTAACATGGCGATGAGGTGGCCTGCTAGGAGACAGCATGTTATTCTAGTGACGAGGTACCATTTGACTGTGAAGAGGATCAGAGGATTCGCAAGAAATTGTTGCGCATCTAGAAGTGAGAAGAGTAAAGCCTCAGAGTCTCTGAACACCACACAGATGTTCAGGTGTCTTCAGCTGTGGTTAACTGGAATCAAAAGTGTTCTCGGGATTAAACTCTCATACTGTTTATGTTTAATGATATTTTAAACTGAGCTATTTAAGATGTTAAAATAAGTTTGGAAGTGTAGATGGACTGTAACTGTCTTGATTCTTAACTGGTTCTTCCAGTAGGCTTTAATTTTGCCGAGGTGTATCAGTTTGATAGATCTCTGTCAGATACGCTGGTGGTTTAAGCTGTCTTCTACCACAAGGTTGTTTTGTAGTCGGTTAATTAGTTGAACCTGTAATTTGAAATACAGTAGTTTTAATTGGCTTGATTTTGTAGGAAAGATGTGCAGCCATGATCACATAATGCATTTACTATGGACAGCTTTAGTATGATTGCAGTGAAGTATTTTGGAATATGACTGATGTGCTGAGCAGACTCTGGAAGGGGCTGATGTACTACTGTCAGGTGCAGTAGCAAAAGGAAGAGAGGGATGGAGGGAGGATATTTTTACAGAAAATGTTGACTCCACTATATATGGAATAATACAGCATTTATTACAGAAACTCAGGTTAACATTAACTCTTAAATACTTCTGAAGTGGAACCTGTGAAATAATGGTCACAACTGACTATTGACCCTTTGATTTTAGAGGTAGAGTCTAGTTTTCATTTGGTTCCAGCTATCAGTGGCAGAGAGCATAAAACATCTTCCTCAGATAAATTTGATAACCTGTAATTTCAGTGCTAGACTGCCAAACCATTTCCGTTTGTCAAAGAGAAAACTCTGGATTAGTCAGGATGGTCGTCTTCTTTCAACAAACTGGAATTGTTTTGGGATACACATAGTGATCACTTGTGTTAAAGGTTGAAGACAGCAAGTTGCACCGTTTTTGTAATTTTTTTTTAACTGTTTCTTGTACCATAGTATGACAGTAGAAACCATTCTAAGTTTAAATATTGCAGAACTCGTAAGAAATTGGTTCACTTGCTTATTAACTGAAATTGACACATTTGACGTAATTGGGAGGATATATTGAAGTAGTGGGTTCCTGATCAAAAGAGATCTTTCTTTACAGAAATGGGTTATAGAAATTAGAGAGCCTTGAGAAGTAATGGAATCACATAGAATGAAGAAAGCCCCAATAGCAAGGGAAAACAATAATCAATAATGAGGAAAGATGTCGGTGATCCAAGGAGTGATGTGGGAAACATTAATGTCACTAGTGACTCTGCTGAGACAGATGGTGACCACAACAGCATGGAACCAAATCAGCCCTTGGTCCAGAAAATCATTATATTTCAAATTACAGTGAAAGGAAGAAGCCATGGTGACTGATGCTCAAGGATAGGGGGGCATCCATACTTCGGGAGAGGTACTAGAAGTATGTGCCGAATTATAGGTGCTGTAAAAGCCAGGATTTTATATTAGATCAAATCATAAAGCTACACAGCATAGTCTAGGTTAGATATATCGAATTGTAACATGGCTTTAGCCAAACTGGTAACAGTCTCGCTTTCCATAGTATCTGTCCTTGCTTGCCTGGGTTGCTGTTAGAATACGTGTGCACTTGCGCAGTGGTGGACACAGGGAGATACATATGCATAATGGTATTTTTAAGATTGTAAGATTTTTAGCCCATCAGTATTTTTAATTTGATTGGCTAGGATGACATCTCTACTTGCATTTTAGATTAAGGCTCTAAGGATTGTGCTTCCTTTCCCCTTTTCTCTCTCTAATCTTGCAGTAAGAGTAATACTGGGTATTAAATACTACATTTTCATTCATTTGCCTCAAAGTTGTGTCCCTTCAAAGTTGCTTTAATGCCTTGTTAAGAAAGATCAGTAGTTCATGGTGAGTGATTTTTGAAGCCAACCAGTATTTGCATCAGTTTGAGTGGTTGCCTCGATCATCACACAGACCTGTTTTAACAATATCTATGGCTAAAATAAGCAAGAGCCAGGCAGTGTCGTGACTTCTGTTGAGGTCTTACTTGGAATGTGATGGAAGTTACACATTTTGGTTCAGTGGGGCTTTTCCTTGGTGGATCTGCCTGTTGTAATATTTAGGACCATTTTATGTTGCGCATCAGACTGGTTAAGCTGAATCTGCTGAGATGTCTTTACAAACACCTTTGTCTCCCACAATTACCGAACAAAGACGGCTTTGGGAGCCCACTAATGCAGGATGTGAGTGGTTTCAGAGGCTGCCTGTTGTCTCCCAAATTTCCTTTAGGAAAAGAAGGCTGTGTTCTTGCATAAGAATCGTAGTAGTTCTCTGGGTTTGTACTCTGACAGAATGAGTTTGCTAAGAATTATTTGAATGGCATGTTGATAGAGGGCCTTTATAAAAGTCTGTGACAGTCATTCATTAATTAAATCTCCTATTTAAAAATACAGATTTGAATTAATGAATTATCAAATAAGAAATTTGCAAATTCTGCATTCTAGAAATGGACTTTAATAATTTTAATCATAAACCACCAGGCACTAATTTGGCACATCACAGGTAAAAAAACCGAACAACACATGCCCTGGTCCCACTTTTCAATGGACTTTTTACACTTGATAGCTTTGATAATCTTTTTCTGAATTGAGAGAAGTCATCAGCTTAAGAGTAGACATGTGTGATTCCTTTTCTGAATTGTAGCTGTGATAGAGGGATTTTTATTGTAATAGTGTAGGAATTAAACACATACCAAAGAGATGCCTTTAATGCCTTTTTAACATACCGCAAGTATTTTAACATACCACTAGGATGAAATATGTGTAGCAGTTTGCAGTATTTTTTATTCTTTCTATAACAACTGGTTGTAACATTTGATAGCAAACATTACTGTATTCTGTACTGTGGGGGGAGTTGGAGAAGCTGTTGTCAAATGGCTTTCAATAGGAAATTTATCCACTGCTGTTTTTTCAGTGTTATTTGAATACATTTTGAGGTGGCCAGTTGTTTTATTTGTGCTATTGCCAAAATACTCTGTTAGGCTGCAGATCAGCCTAGTCTGTAAGCTGGTGTTGGTGTTGCCACCAAAAGCAAGGATGCTTTTGGACTGGGGTGTTTGTGCAGCTGCACAATGAACCAGATAGGAAAAGTAATCTGTCTTGAAAATAATCTTTGTTTCTTTTTCTAGGCTATTTTTCAGCAGAATCTAGTTGTACAGCTGCATAGTGAACAGATCAGCAAACAAATGTGCTGGTATACAAAATGGGTCTGTGGGAATGGGAAGGAATGAAAGTGGCAGTGGGGGAGGGCAGAACCGCAGCTTTAAGTACAGCAGCAGCATCTTAAAATATTTGTTGAACTTCAGCCTTAGTTCAACCAAAAACATTTGCTTACTTTCAGTGGAAAAATAAAATCTTAAAATGCAGGTGTAACTGGTTCTTCCTTTCAGGTATTTCATTCTTACAAGCACTGGTATCTTAATAGGACCTAGTTAAACAGCACAATATTGGCACAAAAGCAAACCAGCTCCATTATCAATTTTGTGCATTAATAGATGTTCTATGGTCTACATACGGTTTATATATGAAGAACTGAAAATTAATTCCTGTTAACCAGAACTAAGACTTGCAGAACTTCCAACTGTTTTGATATTTTTACATTCTTCTGAGCTCTGAGAAGGAGTCTGTACTCAGCAACTTAAGTTGCTGAATATAGCTTATTTAATATATAAGTAACTGGCGTGCCTTTTAAAGAAGGCTGTCCAGGGTTTTTTACGTTCAAAATAAAATCAGTGCCCCTTTCTGGATAACTGAGCGAGTAGATTGCTACTTTAGGATCATTTTCTAGTATGCTTGGGATTTGGCACTTTAAGTACTTCACATTTCAGATTTTTTAAAAAATTCCATGGGGTGTTCAGTTATGCATAAATGCCTTCTGTACTATTTAAGTCTTATCTGGTATTAACTTAGCAGATATGGCTTGGATCAGTTAGTTAATGGTCTGTTCTTACAACGAGCCCCTCCTACTGGGCTGTAGATTTTCAAATGAATGAGTTTTACTTAAATCCACAAACCTGGGTTTCATTGAAATTGAAGAGGGAGGAAAATACAGGAGATGGGTGAGAACTAAAGTTAGAAATTGTTAATTGTAACTTTCTAGATCTGCAGCATGTTTGCCTATTTGTACGTCCAGAAGCTGATGTCAGCTTAAGTCTGGTAAAACAAAAAGAGACTATTATTTAATGAAATGTTTTTATGGCTTTCTTAAAGTGCCTTCCAGTAACAGCAGTATTTTAAATATCACAGTAATTTTTAAAAAATAATTTATCATAATAATGTGGGCTAGGTTAGTAGGACTTGATATTCTGGCATTTGTTAGAAACTTGAAATTTAGGAAATAAAGGGCTTGGATTTTCAGATTCTAGGCTTTTTTTTAACTGAATATTAGTATGAAATACTGCAGAGTTGCTGGAGTGGAAGTGGTGGGGGGCTGCAGGTATCTCTCCTGTGTTTATGTTGGAATAAATACCTGCAATATAAGAAAGAATTCAGATTTTCAGGAATTGTAGTAAAAACTGTCTTTATGTAGTCAGTAGTTTTATTTCAAAGAATATTTCTCTTAAAAAGAAACAGAACCATTTCTTACAGAGCTGTTACTCTGAGCAGCTCTTTACAGAGAGGGCAGTATCTTGGGTTGGTGAGAACATTGCTTTTGCTTTATTTTTAACACCTTTAGTCTTTCTCAGTTGTGTGTTACCTTAGCTGAAGCATGTGTTGGGTGGTGGTGTGACAGTTCTGGTTGCCCATGAAGTCTTGCTGAGGCGCTTTACTGCTGGCATTCAAGCTGAGTAACTGCTGAGAGGAGTCTTAAGACATTTTTTTAAAGTTCTCGTCTGCAGGTAGGGAAGGGGGGGGGGAAGCAGAACATTCTTCAGAGAAAGTAAGGAAAGGAAGTTGAACAAAAAGGGAGAGAAACGAAAATGACTCAGGAGGGAGCATGGGAAGGGGGGAAGTCCAGTGCACTTCTGTTACAAGTATTTCAGGTTATTAAAATTGCTGGGAGCAGACGGGGGGGGGGGGGGGGGGGCGGTTGGGGGGTGGAGGAAAGTTGGGCATTTAAAACATCCTAGTCAGCGTTGTGTGCCAACAGAAAATGCTATAGTATGTGGCTTGCAGGTGCTAAAATGGGAGATGTGACTTTCGGTTGGGTTCAGGCTCTGAATGACCACATTATTTGAACCCAAGTTTGTTGTTTTAAGGAAAGCCTAACTCTTGAACTAGTTTTCTAGTCTCAGTGAAGCAGCTGGCGATTACGATCATATCCCAGAAATCAGTTCCGGTGGTTCAAAAATTCCAAAGTCGCGTTCAGTGCCAGTGCCATGTGCATACTGCAGGCTTTACATGAAGTCTTTTCGAAAACGAAGGGCTACAGAAGAGGCACGGCTGAAACAGTAGGCACTGCGGGGAAGCGTCGCGGGGCCAAGGCAAAGGATGAAAAAGGCTGCGAAGCCCAAACCAAGCAGCCGCCACCCCCGTCCCCCGGGGCGCACGCCGCTGGTGGGCGGGCGCTGGGCTGGCGCGGCCGGGGGCCACTTCCCAGCGCCGGGCCCGGGCGCTGCCCCGCGGCTGCCGCCGCTTCCCCAGCGCTGCACGGGGCCGCGGGCGCCGCAGGAGGGAGGGCAGCGAGGCAAAGGCTGGCAGCAGCCATCGGCAGAAGCGGCGTAGCCTTGTCCGCGGGCTGCCCGTCCGCACTTGCGGCGGGATTTGGGAGCCATGCCCTGTTGTTGAGGCCAGGCACGCACAGCGCTGCGCCGCTGACGTGGGCGGAGCTGGGGCGGCAGCTTTCCCGTGTTGTACACGTGCGAAAGCTGCCCGAGAGATGACAGCTCTTTACGGTTGCCTAGAGAATTAACAAAGCTTGCTTAAAAAGAAGCAAATAAATAATCTGTTCTCTTAGGAGTTCTTTGAGATTTTTTACGATGAGTGCATTTGTTTTGTAAGCATCTTTATTCTGTAGCAAAAATTACAACAGCAGGTACAGAAGATGACATAATAGATGATTTAAAATATTGTGCTAGGGTTATTACTATTTTAATTGAAAACAGTGAGACATCTAATTGATTTTGAAATTGGTCTGATAATGCTTAGCTCATGTTTTTCAGCAATGAATCATGATCATAGGTTACAAATGGTTTTAACCACTAGGGCATGGAGAAAAGGTACCGTTCAAAGCTGAATGCCACAATTAGAGATGCATGACTAAAGTTTCAAAGTAATGTATTAGTAGTATTGTATGAGACAGTCACATGAAAAAGATCACGAGGTTGTGAAAAGGATTATGATCATGCTTGAGTCATGAATTTCCTGGTGGAGATATTTCAGTCAGGGTTGTGCTTGTTTAAATGGGAATGATTTGACTTCACTTGCTCTGGTTATGTTACCACTATGTGGCAAAAGGGGAGGAAAGGTATCTTACCTGCAGAAGTAGTACCCTTTGAGTAACTGGATTTTACTTAAACTTCAGATGCTGTTTTCAGTACTGAGATGCTGAAGTTAAGATACTGAACAGTTTGCTAGAGCATTACAGTATACCATGTGTACTTACCTGCTGCTGCTGGCCTCTGTGCAAGCGTATGGAAGTTCATCTTTCCCCCAGGGCTTTCACCTGTCTTGCATGTACCTTAACTGCTTATTCCAGATCCTGAACCTGCTCTTCACATTAAGTAACATTCAACATTGTAAATCCTCGGTTGATGAAAATCAGCATGTTCCTATAGAAATGCGGAGCTCTGTTGATCTGCCACCAGCCACATTCCTGATCCGGTACCTTTCCTTACTGCCAGAATGTTTCTGCCCTCTGGGATGATGTAAGTCACAGAGCCCAGGTTCTCAGCCTGTGTGAGGGAGAGCATATGTTCTTCATTTAAAGGTTATGGCATGCGTTCCCAGACAGTATACGGTCTAGGGGCTGGCTCAGTCCAGTGACTCTCAGATAAAGATTTGCAACCTGTTTCTTTTTGCTCCATCAATAACAACTCTGTACTTACCTGTTACATCTAAGGAGAACGGAAAAAGGTTCTGGAAGGTGCTTTGAGATGCTTTTAATGTTTCGGTACTAATCCCAGTGATGTATTCAAAAGAACATTAAGGATGCCTTAAACAGAGTCTTGTGAGGGAGAAAGACTATATGAAAGTAAGACCTCAGGAAATTCTGGGGATGAACTCAAAAGTACTAAATTACTTGAAAACGTTTGTCAGACCTTAAATCAGTAACTGGAATGTGGGTGATTGAACTGGAGGCAAACTGGGGTCATTCCAGACCGGTGATTGAACAGCTGTGAATAAAAGTAAAGCAGCAGTATACAATGATTACCCATTAACCTATCTGATGTCCCTGGCATCTACTCTTGATACAGATGCTTCCATTTGATAGATATTCTTCCGATCTTATGTTTGTAACTGGGTCAGTATTGCAAAAGAGAGTTTACTTTTTTTTTTCTTTAATCTTGCAAGCATTTGAAACTCCAGTGAAAAGTGAATTTTCATCTTTTGTATTTGTAGAGGTTAACAGGAAAGCCTTCTTCACCAGTCTTCTCTGTTAACTCATTTGTTGGCTGTATAAAGTCATTAAAAGGTAGCCCTTTTTTTCCCTCTGATTCCTTGTCTCTGTCAACCTGCTGCAAGTATAGGAGCTTCCAAGAGATTTATTTTTTGTGTGTGCAATAATGTGGTTGCAAGTGCTTAAGCACAAAACATCAAGGTAATGGTTTATGAAACGTAAAAGGACTTCAAATGTTTGAGGTTTGCTGCAAAGCACCTTCCTGACTGATTTCATGAAGCATGTTTTAGTTAGCAGCTGGGGTGGGCCTGAGAAGGGTAACTACACTTCCCCTTTGTTGTCTGAAAGTCTGTAGCACTTTAGGGTGCGTTGGCCAGGTCACCCATGCCTGTAACGTAGGGTCGGTCACAGCTGTAGTCAAGGTGCACATAAGGAACTAAAGCTGCTTTCGGTGTAGAAGGAGCTGGAAGCATACTCACCTGTTTTCCTGGTCCCTTACATCCTTGCATTTGCTGCAGTGTTTTGGTAGCATCTGAGTGTACGGAAAGCAGGGTGGCTGCAGCTCCTGTCCTCTCAGCTCTCCTTTCCTTCTCGGTCATATTCTAAATTTAACGAGTTACGTGTAAAAAGCCCTACTTCTGCACTTGTTTCCTTTATCTACTTTAGTTAACTCTCTTGAACTGTTCAAAATAAAGTAATTCAACTGTTCAGATCGATGGGGATGTTCCGTGCTGCCTTCTTTTAGGTGTCTGCTCCCTTGCCGATAGGAGGGCTTGATGATCTACTGCATCTATCTAGCAGAGCAGTTGTAAATGGTACGTGTTTTATTTGGCTTGGTACCAGGCAGAGCAATTTAAGTGTTGCTAGAAACCCCTGGGAGCGTTTAAAGGATTTAAAGGATTCTTCCCCCCAAAAAAAACCCCCCATGTATTTTAGAGGTTGTTCTCTACCCAATATAAGTCTCTAGCAAATACAAGTCATAAAGTACAGCTCTTGGCTTATCTTCAGCTTTTTAGTTTTATAACATTTTTTACATAAACCTGGAAATTCTTTTCTTAGAAGCTTCTTTTATAACAATTATTTCAGTTTTATGAAATTTTTTTGCTAGCAGATGTAAACAAAATAAACCTGTCAAGTTTTGTAAAATAATGAATTGTTTTCAACTCTGAACACAAGACTTCTGCCATGTCCTCGTCGTTACCTGATGTTGAATAGTAAGGTTCTTACGTTTAATACTAAATTGAAAGCCACATTGTCTAGATGATACAAATTCTGAAAATCAGTACTAGCTAATTTGAGCTAGACTGTCAGCATGAACAGTATTTTTGAGTTGCATAAACAGACGTTTTCTGTATATCCTTATTTTTAAATTAACATCCATGTAGATCTTTGAAATCAGTAACTCAATGGAAGTGAAAGTACTAAAAAAATACTAAAATACGAACATTTAAGCAATACATTGAAGTTGTTTAATGGCAACTTATTTTATAATCGCTAATTATTAATGAAAATAGGGAATTGTGTGTGTGTTTAGTGGAGGTATTTTAGCAGCATATAAGAGAACAAATGATGTGTGGGTTTTCAACTTATTATCAGCCTGTCATCCCCATAAATAAGAAAATACAGAACTGTTGGTTTTAAATAATTTTTATTCTTTTATAACCTGTGTTTTAACAAGATTTCCAATCTTACAGGTTATCATAAGCATAGGTGCCTCTGAAAATACACACAAAAAATTATATGACTGACTGTAAGAGCTGATCTTTTTCTTGTAACTGGCTCGTAAGTATGCTGTGTAAGAGTGCATCTCTGAAACACATGGAGCCTATCTTACTGTTGGATAAGAAAAGTACATAAGCACAATTTCTGCAGTAAAAATCCTACAATTGTCATTCTGTTAATACCAGTATCTAAACAGATTTGCAAGTCATTCAGTTGGTACCAATGAGTACCAGACTGATACTGGTGTAGTACAAATGTTGAGATTGCTTTTACGCCTAAGTGCTTCCCCTTGTGTTTCTTGTAGGAAACAGAGATGAAGGTACACATGCACACAAAATTTTGCATCATTTGTTTGCTGACATTTGTCTTTCATCAGTGCAATCATTGCCATGAAGGTGGACATGACCATGGTCCTAAAGAGGAACGTGTACACTACCATAATGACTATCAGATCTCAAATGCATCCTACTTCCAGAATGGAGGAACAGAATCTGTGCCGAGTAAATTTTCAACGTTGGAAGCTGAAAATGAACAGAAATACTACATTGAAAAGATTTTTGAGCGTTATGGTGAAAATGGAAGATTATCTTTTTTTGGCCTGGAAAGACTGTTAATTAGCCTTGGTTTAGGAGAGGTAAAGGTAGTGATGATCAGTCATGACGATATTGGCCATGATCATGTTTCTCACTTATATGCTTTAGAAGTACAGGAGGGAAAGCATTCTCACTCTCATAACCATCCTCATAGCCACGCAGATTCGGAAAACCAAACCGTGGTTGGTATGGCTGCAAAGAGAAACCGTAAATGTGACCCTGAGAGAGACGCAGTAGTGTCATCAGTAAAAGATGATGGCAAACACATGCACGACCAGAGCCGCCATCACCATCACCACCACCCTCGTCTACATCATCATGACCATAATGGTACACATCATTCTCGTAACGATTCAGTTGGTCATAGCGAACATGGAGAACAGAACCATGAACCTTCAACAGAGACAAACACAACTCAGGATCAGCCAGAAAGAAAACAACGGAAACAGAAGAAGAAGCAAAAGAAGATCAGTGAGCCTTCAGGAGATGCTACCCGGGATTATGCCCCAGATCATGATTCAGGTGATCAGTATGAGCACAATCGTGTTCATAAACATGATCATGTACATGATGCATCTCACTTGCATGTGCACCATCATGAACACAGCAGTGATCGTTCTAGTCATGGACATCAAGATTCCAGTTTAGGTAATGAGGATGGACACCACCATACCAGCAAGCGAGAGGCACCTCATAAGCAGATTAGTGTCAGAAAACATACTCTTTCTTCAGCGCATAGTCACAAGGATCGCAATGAAGACGAACATGATCATGAAGAGGTGAGTGTGAAATGGAGAACCGGTAAGTCGGCTTCCGCTGTGCTAGGGAGCAGTTGAAGGTGCACACTCACAAGTAGCACGGCAGCACCTCCGCGGCCGCTGCGTAATACGAGTAGTGGAGTGCGAGCACTGGAGGTCCCTGCCCCCCTTGTGTGCTTACTGTGGGGGTTTTCGTTTCTGTTGGCTTCTCACCCATCTTTTCTCAGCAATCGATCTTCTAGCCTATTTATCTGTATAAAGGAGATCCTTAAAGCTTTCTGAGATACCCTGCTACAGGTGGGGGGTCTCCCTTCCCAGTAGTCATGAATACTTCCCAGACAGACACCTACCTTTTCTGGACTTCTTTCTGAATCTAAGATCGTTAACATTCTTGGAAACTGCACAGACTCTTTCCAAAGAGAAGCACCTGCATCTTTTCAACATGCTTCTAATTTCTTTGTCCTAAGAGATCATGAAGCAAGGTAGATGTAGCACTGTACTTGGCGTAAGCTCTTCCATTTCTCCCTTCAGCATCTGTTGTTTCTGCCAGGACCATAGATAGACTTCCCCTTCCGCCCTATAGTTACCTGCAGAAGCAGGACAGTTTGGTACCATGGCTTTTAGCTAGAAGTCAGGATAGGAAAGGATGGAGTGAGTGCCGAGTTTGAGGTTTTCAGTGAATTAAAACGTGAAGCTGCAAGCACAGAAGGTTGGCTGGTAAAGAAGTGTTAGAAAACCTATTTTGGCTGTGTGTTCTTCCGCTCCTTTCCTGTTGCTCTTTCTTCATTGCTTGTATTCTGTGATGGTAAAGAATATATAAACTAATTTTCATTGACATTTATCAAAAATTATATAGGCGTTTGGAGACTTGAGTTTGCTGGGCAGATACTTTTACTGTCTCTTCCCCCTCATAAACCACCTGGATCAGTTTAGACATGTTTTAGTACTGGTGGGATGTTGTGGGCCAGATTTTCTCTTTTGTGTTCTTAAATTGTATGCTAAATTTTCCATAACTGTAGTTTTTAATGAAATAGTTGCTTTCGTATTTAATTTGTTTGTACAATTTGCTTGCAGTGTTTAAACGTTACCCAGCTGCTAAGGCACTATGGCCTGGAAACCAGCTCTCCAATCTCTCCTGAATTGTTTATATACATGTGCCCTGCGTTGCTGTACCAGATTGAGAGGCGGCTTTGTATTGTACATTATGATGAGCTTGAAGATTTTATGAAAAGTAAAAATGCGTCAATGGAAAATAAAGATAAAACAGGTGCATCAGGTAGGTGTGCAACATCTAAAGCCTTCAAAATTATTTTGCATTGTAAATATTAACTTCAAAGTTTGAAATGTCATACAACTTAGCATTGACTAGAGTAAATGAATAGTTGAAGTGTCGTGTGTTAGAAGAAATTTGAGACAGCATGCTACTTCAAGTCAGGAGACAGAGTATCCTGTTTGCAGCTATAATAGCTTCTCCTGTGTAACCATGGCTCAGGGAGCCATACCTTTCTTTCTTGTACCTTTTAATCCTTTTCCATTATTTTCACTTTTTATTTAATGTTTGCTTATTTTTATTTCTTTTTTTTTTTTTTTTTGGTGTTCTGTCATTGAGGCCTAATGTCCTGGCATTGGGCCGGTGGTCCAGGCATGTTGGCCTGGTTTATTCCCACATACCTGAGGAGGTTGGACTCTCTTGCAGGGACAGAACCTTTGGAGCTAGAAGGACCTCTAAGGAGCAAGTCCCACCTGCAGTCTGGATTATTTCCATCATTTAAAATATGTCTTTCTCTTGGTATGACTGAGGCAGTCCACGTGTTTATCTCAAAGGTGCAAAGTTGCAGTGTTACTTTGGCACAGATTTTCTTAATAAATTTTACCTGGATGTATTCATTCAGGAATAGAGAACAGCACTGTCATCATGGCTCATTCACTGGAAAACAAGATTTCAGGTGCTACCATTTTTGTATTGTAGCAGTGATGCAAATTTGTAGATATAACATCCAGAGTGTTTTCTGAACTTAGGAAATAAGGAGACTTAAGCAAGATACAAGAGCACTTAAATTGCTGTTTCTCACAACACTTCTCTTTTCTGATTTCCAGTGTCAGTTATTCTATACTACTCCTCTCTTAAGCATACAAGAAGTATTCAATCAAAATCCTCTGTTGGCAGTTTTAATTTTTTGTGTGTGTGCCTAGAGTAAAAATCAGTAGAGATTTTTTTTTTTCTTCTTACCATAGTTCTAAGCTGAAATATTTTTACTCTTGTTAAAGCAGTTACTTTAAGGGCAGCATCCATTGTTGTGATTTCATGATGAGTATACTTTTAAAATATATGGTTACTACTGCTATCTGTCATAAATTATAATGGAACTGTTGACAGATGTTTAGCTGTGGTGAAATATTAAAAATCTAAAAAATATTGGGTACAGTGTCCATGTTTTAAAAATATTGCTAATTGTGACTATTGATTAGGACATAGGTTCTTAATTAGCATCATTAGATATAGTTTTAAGTGACTGGACTACATTCTCATAGATCAACATCTGTTGGAATAAACATATTGCTGGTAATTTTTCTTAACAATGCTGGAGTCATTAAAATAATTAACTTGTTACACATAAGTCTCCTATAGTGACACAGCTGCTATCTTGTTAACTGTTAAAAGGTATCTGTAAATGGAATATATCGTGTGTTTTATATGGCAGCAGTTTGTTTTGTGGGGTAGTCTCATAGCTGACCCCTGCCTTATTACCAAGAGGATTTGCCAACTTCTGCCAATTAAAATGTTGAAACCATGTACAAAACCGCCATGTCGCACATGCTTTGAACCAGTTTAATTAGAAGTTTCTACAGATGAGTGATTCTTTTTAAAAGAATTTTCTTTTCTTGTAATGAGTAAGGGAGCTGATGAATAACTCAGCTTGAAGACCTTCAACATTTTAAGAGAGTTAATTTGCAAAAGTAGTGAAGCTTATTGTGAGCATTTAACATGTTTCACAGCATCTAATACCTTGAATATAAGTAAAGTATTTGCCAGTTAATTGTAAAAAAATTGGGTTTTAACTTACTGATTTGGCTCTGAAAACAAACAGTAACCTCTAAACTGGATCAGCTTGATGAGGTGATGGTAGCAGTTTCCTGGATACTGTTGTATTGACTGCAGTGGGACTTCAGTTGATGTAATAATCATTTTCCCTTCTTAAGTAAGGAAGTAAATCACAAAATAAGAAATCATAACTGGTATGTGGGGATTGTGGGAGGTGTAGGACAATTGTCAGTCATAGAGTAACTTAACCTGCAGGTTGTAGGATTTTACTAAAATGAGAATGTCTGCTTATCCAGGCAAATGTAAACATTTTTAGATAGAAATATTTGCCAAATCAGGAGGATGCAGACATTTTTAAACACTGGCTTTCTGTGGTTTTCTTTGGTTTTAATTAAAGCTTTCAACTTCCAACAGAACTTACAGACTAGTGCCGCTTCTATTCATCGATACTAACCTGTAAGGTTTCTGTGAGTTCTGACAGTGCAGTTCTCTAAAGCGATGTAATTTAATTAACCGATGACTAAAAACGTGCGAAGCTGTGTTGGGTTTTCTTTCTATAACATCCTCTAATAGAGGATTTTCAAGGGCTTATACACACAGCTGAGCTTTCACAGTGTGCCTGTTGGAAGGGGTGGCATCGTTACCGTTGAGGGCTCCTAAACAACTTACCTTGAGAAGAAAGGCACCCCCCCTACTAGGAGTCAAGCTAACAGAAATGGTACAAGTACAACAGCAAGCGATTTTCTTTAAACATGGAGATCAGTTAGAGCTGTTGATCAAAAGTGTTTCAGATCAGATTTGTCTTGTAAATCTGCCTGTGCAGATGCCAGAGTTCCCTGGAGCTTCCCGCGCCCGACCCCAGGAAGGCTTTGCTTTGGTGGAGCCTTTCTGTTAGCCTGCGCTCCCGTTACAGCCCGCAGTGCCCGAGCCGCCCGCAGCCTGCCAGGTGCCTGCTGCAGCAGCTCTCTTTTGTTTGCCACCCACTGTCTGAACAGAGGTCCCTTACTGAAGAAATTGTTTGGTCACCTCCCTCTTGGTTTTTCCACAGAAATATTTTATAAGCCAGTGCATAATAACTTCACCTCATTGACCAGGCTTTATACAGTATCCCTAGGAGCGTTACACACCAGGATCTTGAATAATTTAAGAGCTCTTGCAGGGTTCATACTATTTGCATATGAGTTCCACTTCCATAATATTTTAGTGTTTTGAACACTGCAGTTCAATGAAGTCCTTCAATAAAATTCTGTGTCAGAATTTTGTCATACCTCTTCCTCAGCAGTCCTTTTGGTAAGAGTATGTGTACATATATGTAATTGTGGGGTCTTGCACAGCTTTTGTATATAGTAAGTGTTTTGTCATTGACTTGACAGCAACCTTTTGCTGATAATTTGGGTTCCATGGCGTTTTTTAAGAGTTTAAACAGAGGCAGAAGCTGGCAACCAAGATCTGAGAGATGCACAGACTCCGTACGCTAGGTCTCATGTACCTCATCTTAATCATGGTGCCACGTTTAGATGCTGTATCATTCCTAAGAGTATGTAAGCCCTTCAGAGAGGCGTTTGCCAAATCTATGCTAGGATATATGAAACCTAAGCTAGTTTGAATAATCTCTATTTGTCTCCATGTAAGGCTGTTGCTCATCTAACCTGGCATTTAATGTCATGATGTCTGTGTCCAGGTTGGAGATCCAGTGTCCTGCCAGATGACTGTGTAATTTTTATTTGGGCTACTTGTGCATGCATGCACGATACAGTATTGAATTACAAGTCCATGTATGGTGTTTCTTTCAGCAGAGCCTGTAAATCCAGCGTCTGTGATTGAAGCGCGCTGGGGATGAACCCAGGCTACGTAGTAGTGGTAGTTTGGTCGGCAGGGTCCTGCTCCCACTCTAGACCTGCTTTTATATTCTCATTTTCCAGTCTCTGTTCTTTTAGTTCCCATCTGATGGCAGCCTTTGCCTTTTTTACCAGCTTTCCCTTTTCCCCTTGATGTCAGTATGCATTTCGGTGCATGCCGCATGCTTTCTAAAGCTTTTTCCCATCAGGTTTTCCTGGTGGATATGCTCTTGGACCCTTTGCATTTGAATTGGATGGTTTCCATTTCTGCACTGTCGTGGAACGACAGCTACAGACTGTGTAAGGGTGAATGTCCCAAAATAAAATTTTAACTGGCAGATATTGTAAGTTTTGGTGCTGAGCCGCCAGGCCTGCAGCAGCCGCAGGTCCACTGGCAGTCTTGTCACATCTGATTTGTAGCATTTTTGGTACAGACAGAATTCACGGGACATTTGACTGCTAAATTACAAGATTCATGGAGCAGCTACAACATCCTCACTCCTCCTGTCTCCTCTCCTTCCCCCCCATTTCCCAGGACATTTTCCCCCCTGCATCAAAGGCGAGTGGACCCTCATAGATGTAAAGAGAAATCAGATTATGCACTGAAGCATGGAGATGCTAATGATTTTAAATCAGGAATTGTTAATTTTAATGGAAGTTGCCAAACTGTGTAGACATTTTTGATTAAAAATGAAGCAAGGAAAAAGCCTGGGAAAAACCTGAAGTGTTTAGGCTAAAACTTTAAAACAGGGGTCCTCAAACCTTTAACCAGGGGGCCGGCGCGGATGCAGTGGCAGGCAGTCATCTGCGGCTGCTTGGTTTCCCCCCCCCAACCCCTGGCGGGGGGGGTTTCTGTAAATACGGGCGGGCGGATTGAGGACCCTGGGGGGCCGTATCGGGCCCATGGGCCGTAGTTTGAGGACCCCTGCTTTAAAATAAAGGGGATGGGGGCAGCGGGGGGAGTTCAGATTGAGGAAATGATGTTCATGAAAGTTCTCGGCCCAAACAGTTAATGTTTGTAAAATAGAAGCACCAACTAACTATTCCTGTCTTTGGGACTGTGAACCTTTTGAACTGTATTGTTGGAATTATCAGTTTTTACTTATTGGTCTTTGACTTCTGTGATGGGAAGAAACAAGGGAAGTGATAGAGAAGTAGAGACAGAGGGGAAGAAAACGCAACAGTTTTTAATTCGTAGCCTTACTGGTGACTTGGAAAAGCAGAAGAAAAAATATTTTTATTAGGTGAGATGCTGACTGGAAGCGCCATGTTGTTTTGCTCGTAAGATCTGTTTCTTGTGTAATTTCTTCTTTTCCGTATCATACAGGGATTTGCACATCTTCCCTTATTAACAGGATTATCTTGAGTGTACCATATCCCATTATCACTTTTTCATCTAATGACAACAGTAGAAGTTCTCAGAAAAAAGAGATACTGCTTTTTGTTGGTAGCAAGTTGCTTTCAGCTCTTCAAGCTCTTATTATAGCACTTGACTTTCAAAATTTCTCTGTCAAAGGTTGTCTTACTTCTCGTGAATAAAAATGTGTTTCAAAGCGCCAGGTGAAAAGAATGATGCCTAACCGAGCATGTTGCTTCTAACAAAGGAGGGGCAATATTGATTTCAGGAAATTTTGCATCAGAATTGTGTAAAAACCAAATGTTAAATATTAACTTAGTGCTTGCAGAGCCCTAGTTAAGTACCAGAGATGTTTTTGTTCCAACATGGAATCTTTTGCTTTTTGTGTTTCATCAAGGGCTACAGAGCTAAGCCTGGAACTCAGAGTCAGGAAGAATTGCTGGTTTTAGCTGATTGCCTTCTGATGTCCTTCACTATATTCCACTGTACTCTGAACCAGCCTCTGTGTTTTTTGTTGTGGACTTCAGTACTGCTTTCCTATTTTTCAGCACTTTTGAATGAACAATGACACAACTTGAGTTAAAGGAAGGTCACCTTCTTAAGAGATAGCTGAAAGTCATTTATCAGTCTTAAAAGTTTTACAAGTATTGTTCTGATAACCTTTCTGTGTTCATTTCTTCCCACAGCCTGGTTTTGTGGTATCATCTCTATCACCGTCATTAGCCTGCTTTCCTTGCTAGGTGTGATCTTGATTCCCATCATTAACCAATGGTGCTTCAAATTTCTTCTAACTTTCTTGGTAGCTCTGGCTGTAGGAACAATGAGTGGAGATGCACTACTCCATCTGTTGCCACATGTAAGTACAGTCTCTTTACCTTTTATTCTTAACTGTAATTTCATGGAGTATAGAATTTTCAAAGAACTGTTTGACAAGTATCAACAAATAAATGTTCAGTGATGCAGAGGTATCTTGACTTGAATATGAGGGGCATCCCGAAACAGAGTCTTGAGACTTTCTGTTAACTAAAAGAAAGGAAATGTGTGTTTCTGAAAGGAAAAGGAAAAAAGAAGTTGCGTATTCATAGTTTAACGTCTGCCACAGTATTTTAAAACACCTAATGAGACCAACAAGAGTATTTTAAAGTTAGCAGTATTATTGTCCTGTGTCCACTGGTACTTGTGTCCGTACCACTTAGAACTAGGTCAGAAGGCTTAACCTTTGTGGTTACTAGCTTTTGGGGAGAAAGTAACCTCTAACTTACTGAATCGAGATACTATCCAAGTTCCTAGGAAGGTAAGCAGTTTTTAATTTGTGATGGTGTACCATAATTTTTAGAAGGGGAAATGTTTCCTAAAATTTTGTTAACCTTGATTCTTTCATCAAACAGACTGATGTTTACAGGTTTTCTTTGTGTAAATTTTAATACAAATCTTTGTTCATGCTGTTTTGGTTTTTTGAATATTTCAGATCAGAATTGAGGTTGTAATTGACTGTAATAGTTTTAAAAAATCATGAGTTTTAAAAAAAACATGAGGTTTGGTTGCTAACGGGAGTATAGGATGGTAATTCCTTGTGACGTTTCTGAGTGTTAGTCTCATTATCTTCAGCATTATGACAGAAAAAAGCTGAAGCTAGATTATCTCACACACACACACACCCCGCCAAAATTTCCCAGAAGAATGTTTTTTTATTTGTTAAGGTAATGAATAGTCTTAATGAAAAATATCTACGGTAAATTGTGTTTGTAGTAAACAAACAAACAAACAAACAGAAGAAAACCCCTAAAAAACCCCACCACAAACCAAACTACAAGACCAAACAAATCCCCCCCCCAAATGAACCCACAACCCAACTTTTCAAGTCTTTCTACGCTGCATTCCTGGCAGGGGTACCTGTTGTTTCTTCTGAGCTTGGAGCCATTTCAGTCTCCTGATTGCACCATGCTGTGTTGTTATTTTCTCACCCAATAGTCCCATGGAGGCCACAACCACAGTCACCACCATGGCCAAGGTCATGTTCATGAACATAAGCGTTCTCATCGACATGCCCACGGACACGGAGCACGGGCTGAAGGCTTTCTAGAAGAGAATGATCCAGTGCTGAAAGGTCTTGTGGCACTCGGAGGCATTTATGTTTTGTTCATCATTGAGCACTGTATAAGAATGTACAAGCATTACAATAAACAAAAGGTACGCACTAAAACTGCATGCTATTTTAAAATGTGTCCCTGAAGTTACCTTCTGAGCGCTGAGGGGTTGGCTGTGGGAAGAGGCATCATTCTGTGACTGTGAGCAGTGCCGCTGCTCTGCGTTCTGTTTGGTTTTTGAGGAAACCCTTTTCTAGAAGGGCTTGCCTCTCTTAACAAGGTCATTTGGTAAGTCAGAGTAGAGATCTGACAGGGGAGGGAGCAGCTTTTTGGCCAGCTGTATTTGGAGGTATCTTGGTAAAAGAGATTACAGCTCTTTCTCTAAAGCACCATGATTTTTTTCAAAAGCGTGAAAGGCTGTATGTAAGAAAGAACTGGTAATGGAGCCAGACAATTGTCAGACAATTTTCAAGAAATTTAACTGTACTGTTAGTTAATGATGTCAGTGCAACAGAGGTATTCAGGTTTTCCACAGGAGAAAATACTAAAATTTGCAGACCTCCTGCTTTCTGTAAATTGCCAGTCAAATGTAAACTCGTCTCCCTGAAAACGGTTGGATTTTGAGGGCTGGGAGCATGCTGTATTCATGGTGGTGGCATAAAAGGAGAGCGAGTGCCTCGGGAGAGGGGGCACGGGATAGAAATTCAAGCTGCCGAAGAGACATATGCTTTCAACAGTCAATATAAATCCACTCTTAACTGTTGCCTCCGTCATTTGACTTTGAGGAGAAAATGATGTTGGTGAAAGCTAAAGCGGCTTCTCCCCAAATGAGGGTGGAAAACACTAAAGTTCTCTGTTTCCGCATCAGACTTGCAGCCTCAGCTGGGCAGGCAGCAGCAGATTTTCGGTGTTGGGGGAGGCATTTCTTAGACCTTTTGATAAAGAGATAAAAGCTGTCACACTGGCCATATCTTCTTTGAGATTGATTAAGTAATTAAATCCCTTAGGCTGCTTTCGCAGATCTGCGATCTCTGTTGTACAGGCTGCAGACAGGAAAGTGGCGTGCTTTTCTCTAAAGGAAAATACAAGGAAGTCATAGGAGTATAAAAAAAAAATTAAAAGTAGAACAAAATAGAGGAGCCGTTCTTGCTGCATGCTTGCTTTCTTGACCAAAATAAGCAAATACAGTAACTGCACAGATGTGTTTCTGGCTGTTGGCGCAATCCATGTCATAATGTGCTGCCACTGGAGCGAAGCAGCGCCGGGGTGAGAGCGAGGGCCTGTGGTAGGTGGCGACCAGTTTCCACTGGGATAGGCATCCTTGGTGAACCTTAAAAAGCTTAATATTCTGTAGTCACATGCTTCTGTTAGATGTATTAAGAGAGAGCAACTTAGTCTACTTTGAAGAGGTTTTTGGACGGTATTTCAGTGTCTTTTATTTCCATCGGTGTCCCCTCACAAACCAGATGTTACCTGTTTGCTGTTGCAGAGTAAGCAGAAATGGTGCAAGAAAAAGCAGACTGAAGAGTCACCAATTGGAAGGAAACTTTCTGATCACAAATTAAATAACAGACCAGATGCTGACTGGCTTCAGCTCAAACCCCTTGCAGGTAGGCATTTATTTTCGGAATTTTCTCTGATTATGAGATTCAAAGTAATGGCATGTTACCTATGGCATGTAGCGTGTAACCTCTTGTACAGTTTTGCTGCTATTATGCAAATAATTGTTAATAAGACTTAATAGGCTTTCCCTATTAAAACTTTTTTTTTTTATTTTGTTTTCCTTAGATCTGAGTGCACTCAGAACACTTCCTAATATGCCATAGAAATGGTTCTCAGACTTCTGAAGCAGTCAGGTTTTGGGTGGCTTGGTTCTTTGGTTGCTTTTTTTTTTATTATTTCTTTGGGTTTTGGGGTGTTTTTTCGTTAAGCTGTGGCTGACTAGCTCAGCCCTGGCAAAGCTTAGATCAAAACTGAACACACACTACCTGAAATTCCAGCCTCTGGCCAGTTATGAGAAGGCTAAACAAAATGAAATTTCTTTCCATAAATATAACCAAGAGTCCTGAATATTCCTCAGATATCCAAAATGACTTGCATGTATGTTCCTCCGTGACAGTCCGAGTGCGCGCGCAGTGCGTACCCTGAGGGAACGCCACATCACCCTTCTCAAGGGGGCGAGGGGAGGGGAGGCCCTTTGCTTCATAAAATTCCCTCTCTGTTGCCTGCATGGCTGCTGAACTAATCTGTTGATGAAGAATCCGTAGGCATAAACAAATGCAATTTTGTTAATTGGGATGGTTTGTAGAAGGGAGAGTTAGGGCTGTAGCCTTCTCCACTCAAACAACTGAAAATGGGATTTGGGGCAGTGGCGCAGAAGGCGGGAAGGCTTCCAGCGGTGAGGGTGGTGGCACATCTCTTTGAAATGGCTTCCTCTTTTAACGGGCAATCAGGGGAATTTTGCTGCTGCTAACATGGAGCCCGCCCCGGTGCTCTAACACGGCCCCCCTGAAAGGGCACTCTGCCGGGCAGTACAGGAACCCAGTGCTGGATTTGAATGTTGACCTGCAGTGCCACTGCCGCTGACCTGAATGGCCGTTCCGTTTCTTTTTAAACAGCTTCCAAGTGGTGTTTAAGAGCTTGTTTACCTAGACCTCTTTGCTGCTTCGGTACTCTGTGCCTGGGTTTTAATTCCACTTACTGTTTGCTTGGTTTTGACTCTGGAATGTATTTGTTGAATTACTGTGAGCTAATAACTTCATTGGCCAGAACCGGGTATTTTTCTGCCACTGATTTTGCTTCCTGGAGTGTAGATTGCCAGTTTCATTTATTTATTAATACTTCAGTAATATTAGTGGACTTGCGTGTCTTCTGCACTGTTTTCACTTTGTGTTTCTTTGTCAAAATGGCTTGGACTGCTAGCAGGGCAGTGAGCTCACTGTGACACACGTGTCCGACACAAAGCTGCACACAATGCAGAAACTATTTGAAGATCAGTTGTATCGGTGGCAGACCCTGGTACGCCTCAGGGAAGGTGACGCTGTGACCCGTATGGGCGTGCATCGAGAGCAGCCAGTTAAGGTTCCCCGAGCCACTGTGGTTCCACCTGCAGCACATAAGACATTTTTATCATTCTGGCAACTGTCCTTTTCAATGTTGAACCATAAATTTTGTCAGTAGCGAAAATACAGATGCAAGCCAAGGTCGGGCTACGACTGACGTTGTGTGCTGTGGATACAGTGCCGTTGCCTTGTAGTAGAGACTTCTATATGCTGGACGTGCAAATTAATGAAAAAATGGGGCAGTGAGAGAGTTATTTCTTTGGCTGAACATTGACAGCAAGTTTACTAGATTGGGATGTGTTAAAATACTCTTTCTGCTTTTGCAAAGCAGTTAAATTCTCAGCTGCATGATGCGGTGGTGGCTGGTGATGCAGTAAGGATTAATGCAGTGTCTCTCTCAACCGGCTTCGATGCAGGAGCAGATGACTCTGTTTTATCTGAAGATCGACTCAATGAAACTGAACTGACTGATTTAGACGGACAGCTGGAATCCCCTCCCAAAAACTTCTTGTCTGTCGAAGAGGACAACAATATGCACCATTCTCACAACGACGTTTCACGTGCTGCTCAAGAGCGTGACCTTCACGATTCAGAGTACGACAGCCATGGCGAAGATAAAATGATAGCTAGAAAACACAGTCACCACTGGCATCACAAACATTCCCATCATTCCCATGGCCACTGTCATTCTGGAAAAGACCTGAAAGATACTGGCATAGCTAATATTGCTTGGATGGTAATTATGGGAGATGGCATTCACAACTTTAGTGATGGCTTAGCAATCGGTAAGCAAAAGCACTGAGTGTTTCTCAACACTTTCTTCTTACCTTTAGTAACTTCGGTAATATTTTACTTGGCAGTGATCACGGGTAAGGCTTCCAGCTACCTCCTGTGGTTACTGGCATGGTTTACTCTCCTTGGGAGCACAAATGAAAAGGCCATCGGTCGTAGTAGTCTTCCCCTTGTTAATAGGCTGTGACTGTGGCCACCGAGGTTACTGTATGGGTAGCAGTGCCAGCAGCAATCTGCCAGCTCACGAGAGGTGCAGGCAAACCTCCGTATGAGCCACGGAGCCTGTGCAATGCACGTCTGCTCTCTGGGTCCTAGTATTTGCCTTTGAGTAACGACAAAGTGCCTTTCAGTCTTAGTTATAATACTATTACTATTTCTGTTATTATTTATGCATAGAGTTATAAGGTATTTGTAAATAATAAATGTACTATGAGTCAGGTTACCGAAATAATAAGAGTACTACTTAGGACAATTTAATTTTTGGTTGAGCAAAGTATTGTTTCGGCTTATGGTCAGTATAGATTTATTTCTAGCCAAATGTAGAAGAAATTGAAGTACCAAACAGATTTCATTAGATTTATTAAATCACCTTTGGTTCACATAGCCCTCTAAATGTGATTCGAACTGTAAAAGATGTGAATTTGAATATATGCCATAAGCCGTCCAAGTGATGGTGAGAGTGCTGAAGTGTACCCTTCTAATTTCTTACTGAAGTAGCTCCTAGGAGTGGAGCACACAGGGTTCTGAACTACTAGCAGAAGGAACGTACCCATTCTGAAGGATGGGGGATAAGCTACTTACGTAGGGTCTAGAGTTAACAGTGCAATCTACTACAGTTTCTCCACTTTCTGCGGACAATTTCTAAAGAAACTAAACTCCATAAAAATTAACATTGTGCTTCATTTTCACATTAAACAGGTAAGACATTTAGACAGTGGCTTCTAAGGCCAAAAAGGATCACTGCGCCATCTGTTGAGAGCTTCACTGTATTGACACTCCATTTCTAAATATTCCTGTGTCAAGCCCAAACAGCTGATTCTTTGGGAAAATGTAGGTTTTAGAAAAGCATGTTCGTCTTTTTAATATATCACCTTATGAGGAATCCAGAGGAAAGTTAAATTTCCTCTCTGTCTTCAGATTGTGTCTTCTCTTTCTGCTTTATTTTGCCTGTTCTGACTGCTCACTGTAGGCTCTTCTTGTGCCTCTCTCTGCTACAGTACAGAAACTTAATACCAGTTTTCTCATCTCAGAATTATTTAAGGTATGATCTTAAAGCTGATAAAATTAAATTAGCTTACGGAAAAGTTACTGAAAGAGGTTTATGCTGATGTTTTTCTCCTCGTTATTTTCCAAGTCTGGCTTATTAATGTTGCTGATATGCTCTCTCCAAATAAGCATAAAGGAAATAGAGAGGTTACGGGTTAGACAGTAGTTTGGAATTCCAGCCTGGAAAGGAGAGAGCTAGGCTGCTGCTCATGTGCATTCTTAACTGTCCTGATGTACTTGAGAGTTCGTAAAAGTAGTGCTGTTTATTAGTTTGTTGCCTTTTATGTCTTTGTTTTGCTCAGTTGTGTTCTCCTCTCCCAGGATTTGTTTTTCAGGTAAACTAAGAAATAAAGTATGCAGTAGTAATGCACATCCAAGATATTTCCAGTATTTTCAGTTTATACACAGACAGGACACGGATGTAATGAAAAGTGTTAGAGTGTGCATTCTAACAGAAGGCTGTCATCTCTGGAAAGTCTGTTGATAATAGTAAAATATCATTCAAATTTTCTTTTTTCCTTTCCTCTAGGAGCAGCTTTTAGTGCTGGACTGACAGGAGGAATTAGTACATCTATAGCAGTATTTTGTCATGAGCTTCCCCATGAATTAGGTAACTAATTCTATAATCTCAATGTGTTCAGTGTCTTCATCTGTACAAAATATTTATCTGAAAGCCGCTGATAAGCACAAAGCAATGCAGATGCTGCAAGGGTGGCCAGAACTTCAGAAAGTAACAGCAGTATTGCCTCGGACTACATAATGAGAACATTAATACAGGATTATATTGGCCGGTACCTAGTTACAGCAGTTCTGTGAAGCTTTTTGAATATGGTTTTAAAAAAGTTTTTAGGAGCATACAGTTTACATTTTGGTGTTATACCTCTGCATTTTACAGAGGGTGTTTCACATGAGACTGTGTGGCATTTCCTTGAACAGAGTCAAGTCATTAAGTAAACACGAGCTTCCCTAAGTAAAATTCTTCATGGAGGTCTTCGGAAGATGCTTTATGCCAGTCGTTGCCGAGTCCCGCAGGTGTGGATGACAATTTAGGGTACAGCCCGTAGGCGTTGTTGCCAGTGCCAGTGATCCTTGCCCCCACACTGCACCACCTCTTCTTGGGGTTGGCTAACCGTGATGAAACCTCTTGTTTTCCTGGGAGCCATAAGGCACACGGCATGAGGTGTTAGTGCACCCTGGGACTTACAAAAGAGCACCTGGAGGGAGGAGCTGTGTCTTCTTTGCCAGTAACATGAAACTGTGCTAGCTGGAACTGTGTATGTACTCACAGCTCGCTTAGCTGACGAGCTGCTAGTTCTGATGGAGCAAAAGTAAGGTAAAACAGGTAAAAAAAAAGCCTTGGAGATGATGAGCGAAAGCATTTTATATAGGCAGATACTAAGTATAAGGTAAGTCCTGGGCACCAATGGGACGTAGTACAGCAGAGGTTCGTGGTTTGCCAAGGGTGCTGTACACTCACTAGGTAAGAGGAGCTGTGCAGTACAGAAAGGATTGCAGTATACATTGGCGTGCTTATAACTTGCTAGGTTAACATGAGTAGATTAACCTTGTGTAAGGGAATAGTTCGCTGTCCATATTTTTAATGTTGATTCTAGGTTTTGATTCTAGATTGAGCAATCAATTTCTAGCATATTGGACATGGGAATACTGTATTAATTGCCCTCAGGACTGCAGCTCATTTTCTGCTCCTCATATTTACAAGAGTTCAGTCTGAAGGGAGTAAAACTATCTGGGCTGATGACAAGATGAAAATTTAGATCTTTATAGAACGTCTGCCTCTATCAGGACCTTCAGCAGAGCTGTCCTGAATTAAAAATAGAACAGGTTAACCTCGCATGTCTTAAACCAGAGACCTGACTCGGCATGGACATGAAGTCATTCTTTCTGAATGTAACTCTTCCTTGCCTAGTGCTCTGTTTCTCAAATTCATTGTCACCTTCCGTGGGGACTGATGCACGCTGTCCTCCTTTTGAATTTGCAGAACGAGGCGTATATAGCTAAGAGGAATTTTCACAGGTGTTGACTGAAACTAAGCCTCTGTGTTTATGTGCCATGAAGAGCTTCTGTGAAGTCTGTAGGCACAGATGGATTCTGTGGGAGGACCAGATCTAGACTCCTCCACTGACCTTTAACCATTGATCGCTGTTACCTTTCTGACTACCAGCACAGTGAATACGCACCCTTAAATCACACTTTAATCAAGAGATTGCCACACATAAGTGCAGTTCCTACAAGAGTTGTCATAGCCTGTTGCCCAGTCTTCCTTTGAGCCTCCGTAGCAGCATTTTTACTTTGGCAGTGCCTTGGATTGGTGTCACAGTAAATGCGCGCTCATTTCTCTGCCTACTCTTCTGAGAAGCGTCGATACTAAACCCCCCCTGTGTTCTGTCCTCATTTTAGGTGACTTTGCTGTGCTTCTTAAAGCCGGTATGACAGTAAAGCAAGCTATTGTGTACAACCTCCTGTCTGCCATGATGGCTTACATAGGGATGCTGATTGGCACAGCGGTGGGACAGTACGCTAATAACATCACCTTGTGGATCTTTGCAGTCACCGCAGGCATGTTCCTCTACGTGGCACTGGTTGACATGGTAAGGTGGTTAGATTCTCTGTCACTTTTGCATTCCACACATACACCCAAGGACCCGAAATGGCACCTACGACAGAACTGGTTTTGTTACAGCACATAAAATATCTGTAGACAGTAGGTGGCTGTTTCTGTTCTATGGCTTCTTAAAATGTTGCAGATGCTTTGAAAGATGTAGTGAAGTCTTATAGTCGCTTGCCTGTTTAGGTTTCTGCTGCCGAAGTCTGCCAGTGACTTCTGTTAAAATACAGAAACTACAGGGGCGATGGGAAAGACGCTCACACTTCCCACTAATAAGCTAATAAAAATAGTAACTTCTCACTACAAAAATAGGATGATTCCCTGGTTTTGTGGATGGGCCATCAGATGCTGGAGTTCAATCAAGTACTTAAATTGTTCTCTAAAATTTAACCTTCATGTATTTGATTCTGGAAAGGTTAGTCTGAACCCTTAGCATGAGCAGCCAGTCATCCATAGCTCTTGCGGTGATTAGCTTTTTAAAAAGTTACCTGGTAGATAACTGCTGCTGCTTCAAGAACACAAAGGTACACTGTATTTAGTGTGTGTGCGCCGCAGATGCAGGTCTTTCAGGCAGTAAAGCACTTTAGCACATGCTACCAGTCCAAACTCAGTCCTGATTTTTCGCCTAAGCAGCTTGAGAGCTGCATTTAAATAAGCCGGTTTTCTCACTTCTTGTCTTTCCCAAGCCCAGCGATAATGAGATCAGTTTTCTTTTTTGGGGTATTTTGTAATGCTCAGCTCACTTCCCTGGATTTTTAAGGACAGATCCGGTAGCCAGTTAGATAGAAACTGCAGCCCAGCTAAAGCTTTAATTCACAAGGGTTCAGACAGCTTCTTGTGGGGTGGCTCCCTGGACTGCCGGCGCCTCGTTCGCAAACTGCTTTTCCCTAGTACAGACACCCAAGGCAGAGGCCAGCTTCCTCCCAGCTGTTACTTTGCTCCTCAAACAGACTAAGAAGCCACCTACCTATTGCCAGTAGATTGCTACCTGGATCGCCTGGTGCGGCTACACACTGCTTGTAGAAAAATACTGAACTGGAACTGGAGTTCTGGCTTTGAGGGATGCTCCAGCAGAGAGACCGTGGTGGGGAGTGTGCCCATGGTACTGGTTACGGTTAAATAACCTTTTTTTCTATCTCGAAGGGGTCTTTTACACGCTGTTCAGTGCCACACATGACAGCTGTCACTAGCCGTAGCTAAGCCTTCCACCTCTGCTCGTCACAGCACTGTGCTCTTCCTACGTTTTGAAACAGATGACAGAATATTCTTCGATTATTCTTAAGAGCATCTTAGCAATGTTATGTCTCTGTAGAAGCTGATTACAAAACTTGAATTAGGTGCAGATCTTCCATTCAGAAAACATGGAGGTGAGAACTGCAATGCTAGCACAACTCTCTGACCAGGTTTTGTATTACTTGGTGAATACAACTTTTGGTTTCTGGTTTATTAAAAAAGAAAACAATTTTGCAGCAAATCTTGCCTGCCAACATGAGAGCTATAGCAATCTTCAGTGAAGTCTGTGATTAGTTCATTTATTCTTAACGACTCAACAGTACTTTGTAGTTTGGTGTAGTGCTTGCTGTTAAACTGTCTGGCCTACTCTATAGGTGATAAACATTTTTCACACCAGTATATTTTTCATATATAAAATACTCAGTGGGTCAGCTTGAGCTGTGAGCTTTACGAACCTTTCTGAAATACAGCAATACAAGACCAGATGGGTAATGTATTTGGGGTTTTTAGCAGCTCTGCTGCACGGATGATTTGTCATTGTTGTGCCGTATTCAGGTCCTGGGAATAACCAGAACTATTCTAGCCTATCTAACAAGGAGCAGGAAATAGAGTTTACTCTACATGAAGTTTCCATTTTTGTTCTGTATTGTTTTCCTGTACCAAGTGTGTCTTGAAGGAATTCCTTTCTTTGTAAAACATTTTAAGTTACTTCTCTTCTGCATGGGTGGCTTCGTAAGACAGTTCATAAGATCTATTTTTTACAATTTTAAAGTCTGCTGTTATTTATTTGTTACTTTCATCAGTACTTTTGGACTTCTTTTCAAAGATGAGGAATATAAGGAATATTCAGAGCTTTCAGAATTTTTTTATAGCTTCACATAGATTTTTGCTTGAATTACTTGTAGGAATTATTCCCATATTTAAGAGGGACATGTATGTGAATATGTGTAAGCATGTAACGTGACAAATGACTGGCTAAGTTAATCAGCAGTTATTGTAAAGGGTAGATCTATACCAATGTAATTACTGTAGAAATAGCAAATTCTTTTTTATGTTTATTTGAGCATGACAATTTTAATTGGGTAAAAGACCCCGAAAGAGCAAAGACTGACAGACCGGTCTTTATCCTGGGGAACTTAAAAGTTCAAGCAGATATGTGATCTGGTAAAAGCTTAAGGGGTGGGGGGGGAGTCCAAAGGAAAGGCATCTCCAGGGTTTTTTGTAAATACATGACGTGCTCGTGTTTTGTCAGATGTTTTTGTGGTGAGGCAGAGTTTAAGCTGTCTCGGTGTATTGTTTTTATAACTGAATCCTGGAGTATTTATTCTTGATGATATATCATCCTGTAAACTTGTCTGTGTGTAAATGGAACAGAGATGACTTTAATCTGTTTTTTCCTTTTAGCTTCCAGAAATGCTTCACGGAGATGGCGATAATGAAGAGCACGGTTATTGTCCTGTGGGGCAGTTCATTCTTCAGAATCTAGGCCTGCTGCTTGGATTTGCCATCATGCTGGTGATTGCCCTCTATGAAGATAAAATTGTGCTTGACATCCAGTTTTGACCTAATTCTGGTAATCACTGTGGTTACAATAATGTTACTGTATGGCTTTGAGTCTGCACTGTTTCACTGTACGCACATTGCTCAGAGGAAAAGCGGTGGCTTGCACTACTTACACAAGTACAGTATATTCATTTCTGTGTAGATTAACTTCTGCTTTTTTTCTAATTCAAATCAGATGAAATATTGCCCAGTGCATCTTGTGAACTCAAGTGATCGACCATTAGGAGATGCTAAATGCGAGAAATAAATGCCAAGTTCAGTGTACTGTACAGGAAGCACTGCTTGCTTAAGAAAGAAGAAAATACAGTGAATGGTGTACTCCTCTGGGAAAATACCATTTCATTAGCACATCTGAAACGTTACAGCTGAAATTCATACCTCTGCAAGGAACCCGAGTAAGCCTTTAGTGCCACATAAGTCTTAAGTAGCGTATATATGTATCTCTCTATGTATGTGTAGAGATACATATATACACGCACAGATATGCATGCATATATATACGCGTGTGTTTGCGTAGAGATATACATTCATTCTGTGCTGATTCTTCTGCACAGTGGTGACTTGAAGTATTAAATCTTGGAACAGCACACAATTGGAAACCACTGTGCTGGTTTAAATTTTAGAAAAGAAACCCCCAAACCTTAAACACTGTTAAAATTCTTAGAATATGCATTAAGCTGCACTCCAGCGTTATAAACTTCGTGTGTAAGAAGGCAGGCTGTTGAATCTACTCTGCAAAGTGCTATGTTCTGTCGAGGATCCGTTTGACGATGTTTTTCCTGACTAAGATTTATTTGATGTTTGTTCCTTGATATTAGTAGGAAAATGCAAAATGCAGTAGAATTAGTGTTAGCTTGGGGAAGTCCCTGATGTTGGAGTTATTGAGCTATTTCTGGTTCTTTTTTACAGATGCTAAACATGTATTGTGTGCCACTTGCAGCATAAACTACTGAAGAATTGTGGCTGTGAATTTGTGCAAACTCTTTTACAGAGAATCCGTATGGGAATTTCTCCATTTTTTAAACTATTATTTTTGGACTGTTGTCTCCTCTTCATGTTAAAGCAATCCAAAGTGCGAGATGCTAGTTAGTTACAGAACCGGGGCACCAAGGTTAAATTATGCTCTGTGTATGTAGTACTGGTAGGTTATTTACAATACTGTAATTTCAGCTCAAAATCTGTTTCTACAATGCCTCGATAGCGGATGTTGTAGCACCAGCCGTTTCTGGCAGTACAGAGAGTATGTAAGATTTCTACTTCCAGCATAAAGGAGTTCATTTCTATGATATTTTTTTACAATTATGGTATTTAAATTAGATTATTAAAAAGCAGATGTGATAGATCCGTGGTATGTGTAATTTGGAAGGATAGACTGAAAATCTGGGCCTTAACTCGCTGGGATCAGCTGTCCTAGATCGCATTGTGCTGATACGCTTATATTGCCAGACAGGAGTTAGCTCTTTTTGTACCCCATCTCCTTAAAAAAACTGTGGGTTTGTGAGGAGTGCAAGTTGATTCTGCAGTACCAGTCCTAAGCATGGTAGTAGCCTTTTTTAAAACATACAGGTCGTCTTCTTTTACGCGTATGCCAGGTAAAAGCTGTATTTTGACTACGTGCCGCAAGTTTTGTTTCGGTCCGCTTGGTGCCAGTGTAGCTGCTAAACCCACCGATCCTAACGCCTTTACTGAGAGCCAGTCGGTATCTTCATGCCATTTCAAGTTCATGTGTCTCCTGTGGCCCTTATTTTGAAGCCGCATTAGTCAACGTCGTTTTTACCGAGAGCAGCTCGTGATTTTTAAAGCTGTCGGTTGGTCCTTGCCAGTATTTCTGCCTGACGCAGTACCAAGACGCAGTATTAAGGGGCCATCTCAAGGAGGGGCGCGGCTTCTTCAGTGAAGGAGCCAAAAGCCCGGCGTTCAGGCTGCAGCCGTTCCGCGCCCTGAACTCAGGTTTTCTTTTTGCTTCTTTAAACACGTCTGCTGTTGGACCTTAATTAGCAAACATGCCGTTGTTAGCTTCAGATTACTGAATTGCTGCAGTCTAAAGATCCCGGGTGCCATTTGTTTCAGAGTGCCCGTGTGAGGTCACTGAGCACCATTTTCGAAGAGACTTAACTGACTGGATACCTTCTGAGGATCTACGTTTAAACAACCTATGTTTCCTGTAAATTAAACTGACCCTTATCTCTCCTTTTCCTGTTCATTCTGTCGAGTATAAGGGGGTCTTTATGTGGTTGAACTGGTATTTTGTCAAACCATTTTTTAAAGTTTATTTCTTTAAATCCTTTTACAAATGAAGATTTCTATATTTCAGGTAGTCTATTTACTTTCGTATTAGTTGGACTAGGGTTATAGCTTAATACACTGCCTCTGTAGGAAGATAGTTAACTTCCTTCCAAGACCATCTTCAGACAAGGGAAAAAAGTGGTCCTTGAAGGTAGGTACTGTATTTTTCATTAAATATGGGTTGTTTCCTTTTATTTTCTAGTATTTATTACAAGTTACGAAGAGCAGTGTAAGAGCTGTGACTTCTGTATGTTTCCACCAGTATTGAATTCCAAATGATTCTAACGTACACTTCTGAGTCATGTTACAGACAATCTGAATTCCACTACATTTCTACTTGGCTTCAACATTCCATTCTGCTTGAATCCAGAGTCTCATTTAACTTGTATTTGTTGGAGGGCATAAATGTTACTTGTATATTACAATGCTGTCACTGTGTGACATCCCATATGAATTTTGATGTAGATCACATTGCACTCAATCCGCTGTGATTATGCTTAGAAAATAATGTAGTTGCTAGATGCAGTGTGATTATTTTTTTTTAAAACTTTTTTTTTTCTTTCCCCTCCCTATTAACAATTGAGTCTATGGTTTAAAATGTGATTATGGTCCTATAAGATAACTTGCTGAGCTATCAGTCTTTTTGTTATAACTAAATCATTTTTTTAAAATTTTATAAAGCTGGAAATGATCAAATGCTGTTTTGTTCATTGTCAACAGTGTTGTGTTCATTTTATGTATGTTCCTTATAAATAAGGAGCCTTCAGAAAATAAAATTATTCAAGGAGCAGATTATTTTTGTTGGCTTTTATAAGGTTTTATTGCGCACCTTTGTATTTTAGTATTCTATTTCAAATCTCATGAAAGGCACGAATGAAACATCGTAAGCAAACCCATTTTGATTTCTCTTTATGTGGCATTCCAGGACTGACATGCATCCCTTACAAGTGATCTGGAGAATGCACCGACCTCCATAAACTGTGGTTATGAGTTTATGTGTTTATTGTGTTTATGAGTTAAGCTGGCACAGTAACGCCACACCCCGCCTGATCCAGTGTTCTTGCGGTTTGTCTGAAGGGAGGGCCACTGCGGTGACGAAGTTGGTGGAATGGCCTGTAGTTGACAGGATCCCTCTTCTCTCGCTGGTTTTGTACACGGGGGCCAGGTAACTTGGTCGCTGTGGAATGTCTGCTCTCTTACATGGCTTTAGCCATATCTGCAGTAAAGAATAAAATAATACTTTCCATTTCAGGTAAAAAAAAAAAAAAAGGAAACAGTTTTGGCTTGGCCAAAGTATTCTGACATTGTTGGGTTTTTGGTTGGTTTGTTTTTTAAGCCCTGGAAACTTGTTTCTTGTTTCCTCTTTCTTAGCAGATTGTCTCCCTCTCCCAAAACATGCAACACCAAACTTCCTGTCACTGTCATTAACAGGGTCTCAGCTCCTCTCAGACACTTTATTTCTATTTCAAAGCAAAACATTTCTATTAAATTATCTTCTTTTTTAATAATTATCCTGTTACTTCCTTGAAGACTTAGAACTGAGTAGTAATTCTACAGTATTTGTGGGCATATGCCACTATAAAATGTCACCAAACAAAAGATACTGACCACAGGTACTGTATCATAGAGGATTTTTGGATGAGATTCTCCTAGCTTCTTAGTTTGCCTGTTCCAGCGTGCTCCATCCAGGAACAGTCCGTGAACGTAGACCCCTGAATCAGTTGGAAAGATACCGCATTATGCAAAAACTGGAAACGTCCTCCAGCCAAGAGCAGCAGCTAGCGCAGCACACGTGGCTGTCGGCTCAGAGTGCGCGGGACTTTTTGTCAATCTTGTGTGTTCTAAGTGATGATAAAATAACTTCAAGACAATCTTGTCCTTTATTACAATCTACTATGATTACAGTTCTGTAAAGTTTTATAAAGTCATAATGTCTAGTGATACCCTAAGGTAGCCAGCCTTTTCTGAATGTTGAGTGACAGAGCTTAAAAATTATCCACAGTGCGGGACACTGTTTCTACAGTTGTCATTATTACAGTCTTCTGTATGTACTACCTCTGTCAGCTTTAATGCTTCCAAACCTGGAAGATTCGACCGTACAAACGGTCTTTCACTAGTTAGTTCACGCTGTTTCATTGCTTACGTTTCAAATTGCTTAAACCTTTCTAAAGTGGTTCACTAAAGCAGTAAAGAAAAAAGAGTATTTAAATGTTTCAAAAACGTAACTGTCTTTACTTTGATCTCATAATGACATGATAGAATGACAGCTGTCATTCCATCAGCTCTCCAGAAGCAAAAAAACCCTCTGTAGACTGAAAACTGTAACTCCTAAAACAAAAAATAAAGATGCCCAACAGAAAATGCCTCAAAACTTGACTGGACGTGCGTCTCCCAGGCAACTGCCAAGGCCGCCTCCTTCCACAACTTCCAGTCAAACCGCTCCTCAGGAAAGAGTACGAGGAACCGTTCCATCTGCCCGCCCTTCTGAGGAAGGGTAAGCTAACAAACGCACCTGCAACCGGAACCTAAGGGAAGTAATATATAATAAAGGGGTTTGATAAAAAATCCCCACTGGGAGCGCTCCTCTGTTACACATTGTGATCATATCCGCAAGGTATTTTCCTAGGGACAGTAAAGTAGTATACCCGCCTTCTCTACTTAACTGTTTGGTTTTCCTTGGCTTAGGAAATCGGGCGTCTTCAGCCATACCTGCCAACGGAGTCAAATAAAGGGGGGAGGGGAAAAGGGCAGGCTAGGTATCGCCGCAAAAGCCTGATCTGGTGTAGGCAGCTGGTGTTCCGTTGAACTCGCGTGCTACTCCTGTTGTATTTGCCTGCTGCTCCCAGGTGAGCTGAGCTCAGCAGTTCTTAAGGACTCTCAGCTGTCTTTGCCTCTTCACTTCTGGGGCATCTCATGGGAGCAGTGCATTGTGTGTGTTTTCTAGCCGAATTCATTAACTTAATTGCATAACTCTGAGCCTGCAAATTAATGCTATCCCTGAACGCATCAGCAAAGGCAGGTAATTTTGTCATGTATTTACTTACCATCTTCAGGAGCAATTTCATATTCCTTATCTTCCAGCACTTCATAGTCAAATTCCAGTAGGTCTATCGGAATGCTGTATTTTCTGGCATAGTTCTGCTGGGCACCTGTTAAGAACGCTTGAGGGAAGAAGAGTCCCGAGATCCAGAAGACTGGTGGAGTTCCATTTTCATACCACAGCTTCAGCAGCAAAAGAGAGAGGAGGAGAAAAGAAAAGAAAAACGCTTGGTTTTGTTTAGTTGATTTTGGGTTTTGTTTTAGTACTTAGGAAAGCAAGTATCTTCTAAATTAACAGCAGAAGTAATTTCTGCCTTTGTGAATCTGAAAGCAGAGGGACTCTGGCTGCTGCCGTCTCTTTAAAGTGTCACTAGCTTCTGTGAGAATCCTTGCCTGGAGATCCTTAGCTTGTATGAAGGACTTTGTCTGAGGATGTCTGTTAAAACACGCATCACCCTTGTCAGCTCATCAAACCCCCTTCCTCCCTCGTTAGTGAGGGCCCAGCGCCCACCTTTATTCTCTGCGCAAACGACAGTTGGTTGCAGGCTGTTTGCTCGTTGGAAGGAGCGTATTTCCCTTCCAGGGCCAAGTCGCCTGTTGTGCGTCCAGCACAGTGAAGGGGAGGAGGCTATGCGGCCTGAGTAAACTTCTGTTGATGCTGGGGTGTGTGCAAGGGGGGTTTGGGGTTGGTTTGGGGATATTATTTTTTTTGTTGTTCTGTTAATAGCTTTACACTGTGGAGGCCTCCATATAAATACGATTTCTAAAATGACAGAACTAATTGGATTTGGTCATAATATATGTGAGGTGTGTTGCAATGGCGAACATTTACTGCATGCAAGGACCTTTTTCTGATTGTTGCAAACATCAGTTTTGAATAACGTCTGAAAAAATTTTGCTACAATTATCTGTTGTTACACTGAATTACAGTGAAGACAACTAAAGTAGCTGTCTCTACTAGTAAGCAGTTTTCCTCCCAAGAAATCAAAAAAATAATCCTCCTAGCTAGTGGCAGTTTCCCATTTGTACAAGCTTAATTTCTGCCCTGGATCCTGTTCAAGAAACGGGGCTTTTGTTCTTACACCGACCGCTGGCAGGCTCGCTGCGGCTGCGAGTGGGACTTCCCGAGCTGTGCCTGTTGGGTGACGCGTGTCCAGAAATACAAAATAGAAGCTGAAATACAGAGAATGTCACGCAGAGTGGCTGTCCTGATAGACCTGAAACCAGATGCTGCTTTTGATTTTTTTATTTTTGTTCCTAGAGCTTTTGGCTATCCTGGGACCTGTTCTTACAACAGGCATGGAGTAGGCAACCTGCCATGAGATTGGTTTTCTTCAGTGGATTGAGTTTACTGAGCCACAGAACGGTGCCCAGACTCTAGACGTTGCTCGTTTAAAGTCGGTTTGGGGAATCTGCACTCTTAGAGGTGACAGAACCCCACCGATTCTCCCCAACTTGCCCAGCTTTCTTCCCCAGCACTCTACTGAAAGCTTGGTACTTGAATGTAAGATTTTATGTTAAAACGTTTTACTGATATAATTTTGCACACTAGAAAAGAAACTCTACGCTATTTTCCTTAGTTCTGTTTTACTTAACTTCATTACCACCAGATCTGTATGCAGTTTAGGTAAATCCCCTTCAGACGGCCAGTCTCATGCAGTATTACTGACGTGCTGGAGCTCTGCGGGGCGCAGGGTACGCGGCACAATGCCGGGGAACGGCCGGACGGGACGGGGGTGCCCATGAACTGCACTCACCTGTCAGCGGCTCAGTGGAAGAGGGGGAGGGGAGGGGGTGTGGGGATGTGTGTGCACGCACGCGTGTGTGTCCGTCCCCTTGTGGAGACGTCGCCTGACATCAATAGGCAAAAATAATACGTGGCATTGAACAAATCCGTGCAAATAGGGCGTGCTCACCTGTAAGAACTTCAGTCGGTTAAGGAAGTCGGTCACATAGCTGCCCAGAGGCTTGAGGCTTGGGTAAGACTTACTCATCCACAGTCCTGGAATTTTGCCTTTCAGAATGCTGTTAACCACTTCTTCCAGTTCAGCAGACATCACTACTAGCCCCTAAAAGAAATTTTGGAAAGGAAGATGTCGAAATACTTTGTGCAACAGGCTTGCTTTAATGATTAAAAATCAACGTAGCGCTCTGTCCAACAGACGTTATAAACTTTTTGGCAGGAGCAACACTGAAAACAAGAATAACGGCCACAATGGATTTCCTAACGAGTTACTGGGCTCTTCTGCCTGATCGGTAGGCAGGCACTAGACTGGTCAGGGAAAGGTCCGTGGCCTCTTTGGGAGAAAACTGCCCATAAGGAAAATTCTGCCTTGCCCCCCTTCCTCAGAAACACGGTCTTCCCGGAGCGCTTGTGAGCTGCGCTAACTAACTGCAAGTGCTCGCTCTTACTTAGAGTTCCCTCAAAAATCTGTGACATCGCTGCAGGTGCCTCATTCTAAACTGGCAGACCGTTCAGCTTGCAATGTGGCTTTAATGGGGAGAGGAGTGATGTTCGTGGGGTTTTTTGGTAGTTGGTTTTTTTTGTTGTTGTTGTTAATTTTTTTAAAATACCTTGTCATCCTTAAGCTGCAATAGAGAGAAATTAAAAACGGCCAAACCTGAGTTTTTTTCCTGCTTTTTTCTGTGCAGCTGTACCTTTTGATCCCTACCATGAACAAACACTGACTTGAGACTGTGATACCTGAACGGGAATCCTCACTGGCAGGAACGTGCTGTTTGAGGTGTGAGGGGGACCTGCTCTCACCCGTAAACTGTGTCGGGTGCTTCAGGCTTTCACGCCAGTGAGGCACAAACCAACCTAGTTACGCTCGTCTTCCTTGCTAGCAAATCTGCGGTTATAAACTTTCTGGTGTGGTTTCCCTGCAGTAGGCACAGCAGTACCTTTATATTCCATTGTACTCCTGTGAGTTTTAAGATGCAGATCAATAAATCAGTTTGGAATCTGGATTCTCTGAAGTGTCTGGCTGACCTGAATCAGACTTCAGGAACTTGCACTGACAGCTCAGAGACTTGAGTCCAGGTTCTAGGTACGTGATTTAAATAAAGGTTACCTCAGCTCACCTTTGTTGCTTTCTGGATGTTAACACAGGAGTCCCGTATTGTCTGCAGGAGCTTGTTAAAGCGTCCCATCTCCTGGACAAGCACGGTATTCATGCTTTGAGTATAAATGGTTGGGTATCTTCTCATTGCTGCTTCAATGTCAAAATCTGGAGGAAGTTTGCTCAGGATGTCACTTGTGACTTCATGGACAACTTCATCAGTGGATTTTACACCACCACCAGATGCCTGAGACTAGAGAGAGCCAAAAAAGAAAGAGGCCTTAGGAGAGTGAGTAGTTAAAATGCAGGACATCAGAGCTGTTCTAAAGCTGTTGGTTAGAAGATCATTACAGTTCCAACACCTACCCTGTGACAAACTGATTTGTTTCCAAATTTCCTGCATTAATGCAAGAAGTTATTAGCTTAGCATTAACAAGATCTGGTTTCCTACAGATTTGTGTCCTCAATGTTTTTTGCTGAAACCCTGCTTCCACAGTAAACTAGTCTTTCTCCCCCACCCCTGATGTACCCGTCAGTGCCACTGGCTGGCCAGGTGCTGGGAAATGGCACAGAGCAGTGCCGAGTTCTGTCTCACTGTCCCTCCATGTCCCTCTTGTTCTCTATATTCAGCTCTTCATTTTCCCCACGAAGTTTACAGGAACTCTGGTATCCCTGGATTGTACCTGGCTTACAGACTGGACTCAGACTGGTCCGGAAGTTGAAAACTGTTAAAAGCTGGGGTGGAGTGAAGATACACAAACTGACTATAGGATCACAGGAGCTGTTTCCTTAGGAAGCCAGTCAGGAAAAATACAAACCCCAAAGAGCCTTTTAAGATTCTTACGTGGAAGAGTCGTTTCACCAGAATGGACATATAACAAAATAAGGTACAGTAAAAACCTGGACATACTAAAGCAGGGATAGAGTAGAAAGTTATGGTAAGACGGTGTGTAACTTTTACTCTTTACATACCTGTGTAAGAAGAATGGTATCAAATAACAGTTGCGTTTCTGACTGATCCTTGGTAATATCAGCATTTGCGTTCATTCCAAATATCTCCGGGGAAGGATGCAGTGGAAGTGTCTTTGTATATTCAATATAGCTTTGGTACTGAAAAGAAGAAAAAATAATACTCTAGACTTCAAAGGAGATGCAGGAACGGCCAAAGAGCGCATCCCGGCTGCAAGCTGTGTCCCAAAGCCACCACAAACTTTCCTCAGGTGACAAATACGGTGTGACACTGAGGTATGGCAGGAAATACAGGGGCGGACTGTGCCTCACCAGTTCCTTTGGTCCATCCTCTTACCTCAAATTGGGATTGGCTTTGTTTAAATAATTTATGACAAAAATTCTGACAGCTGTTGAAAATTCTCTTACAAAATAAGATACCCAGGGGCTGCAGCCCCTTTCTAGGCCCACCGCCTGCCAGGTGCCTGAAGGCGCACTGCTGGCAGAACTCTCCTTGCGTAACTCTCCCGTATGATAAATTAAGCTGATCACTATGGCATTTCTGCCTCCCTCAGGATGATCTTCAACTAACCCTGCTATGCCTATTTATAATGCTTTGGATTTCGGCAGGCGGTTTCTCCTTTATTGTCCCCTAATGTGCTGACTCACCCAGCAAAGTCAATGTAGTTAGTGGCATTTGGGGTGGGTTTTTTACATCATTTCCATTTCGTAGGAGTCACTGAAACAAGTCCTAATAGAACGTGAGATTGAGCCACAAAAGCGAGCAGTGACAGCAGTAAGCGCTGAGGCACATAGCAATGCCAGTAAAGATAGAACTATTTTTAAAAACCTAAGCCATGGTAACTCTGTTGTTCTGGGATACTTACATCTCCTTCAGGAGGAGCAAAATAAAGGCCACTTGGATCAAATTTATAATCTACATTTGTAATGATTTCCGAGGAAAAGAACATGTTTAGAACACTACGGAGCGTACGCCGATCCCAGTCATCAGTGACTCTGCCACCGTAATTGCATTCTCCAATCATGTAGCAAAGAGCATCATACGGCACCTCCTGAAAAAAAGCAAGAGAACGACCTGAGCGGCAGCCCAGCACGCCTCTGGCCAGCCATGGTGGCTACCATTGTCACTTAGTCATCCAGAATTCTCACTGCAAAGTTCAAAAGCTGTTATTTATTTCTGCTACTTCGTGCTTCTATCACTGATCTCCTGATCTTCAAACACTTTAATGATTAATCAAGCCACCCAGCATTGCTTCTTTTGAAGAATAATAGTACCAAAAATTTCCCTAGTAATGCAGCTGGAGCTCCCTGAGCACAAGCTTTTTCAAAAGTATGTCTACTTGTTTGGCTATACATATTTCTAAAATAAAAGTATGCTGATACAGGGCCATAACTGTGCTCATATATATATTTTTTTTTTAGACAATTAAATAAAAAATGCTTAAACTCTTGCAGTTGGGAGAAGCTGGACTCCTCTTAGGTGCACAAATGGAACAAATTCTAATGAGTGAGAAGAGATAAATTATTTACAGGAAGTCAGGGCAAGAGTGGGTGATACACTGCAAACTGGGACAAAGCAAACCAGTTGAAACAAGTACCAAGAAAGCTGTTTACGATGCACAAGATAATATCTTTTAGTAAAAAAAAAAAAAAAAATGCTTCCCTGCCTGCTAGGCACTACCTTTAGCTCATAAGCTCTGGTCATACAATGGGAGGGCATCCCCCTCACCCCCCGCTTCACTCTCCAGCAGAGAAAGAAACCCCCCAGCTTCATGATGTTGCTTTCTCATGCTGAATGACAATTTACGATTAACCACAGCGATAACCACAACCACTCCAGGCTGGCAGTGGTCTGAAGACACCCTCTTCCTGCCCCCAGCCGTAACTTTTAACAGATTCTGGCTCCAGTGGGTTGCTTAGGAAGCTGGAACACGAAGAAGCGGTGTGTACTGCCAGCAGCTCCAGAGGCTGCAATGAAGCACTGCCCAGCTCTGCTAACAGGGAAGGGAACATCACCTGCCCGTCTACTCAAACAGATCCAGGTTGTTACTAATCTGCAGCAGTGCAGGTCTAGCGTTGCCCCTGTCGCTGGGTAACTCACAGTGAGCACTCAGGGGTTTAGTACTGGTTTGTACAGCTTGCAGTAACAGCCCCAAGAGCTGAATCCACAGCTCCCGCCTAGAGACAGGGTAAGACTCCAACAAAAAGGCGACTATATGGAACTAACGCTGCTCTGTTTGGCACGGCAGCACTTTGAAATTTTGATTTGAAAGTTCCCACATTAGTTATATACTGTTCTATGTATCCACACACACGCACACATTACATATACATGGTATATTAACTACTTAAAATGAATGTGGTTAGCAGTATTGCAAGTAGATCTTGGTTTCTAATTCACTGGCCCCAGTGGCAGCACTCGGCCTGCGTTGGCACACGCACTGTCCTGGAACAGGACTGGTGAGCACTGAGAGGCTGCTGTACCTCGTATTGATCAAGGAAGATGTGCAGCTGCTGCACGCTGATGCGCAGGTCGGTCTCATTGAACTGGTACGGAATGTTCCACCCCAAGGGCCCAAAATTCCGCCTCTCTTGCACCAGCGCGTGGAAGAAGCAGAGGCCGTACAGCAATGCCTTGAACTCAGCCTTCAACGTAAATGCAACACCATTAATAACTCATGGCTACCTTAAACCATTTCACTTTTTCTCACATCCTGCACAGCAGCTCTGTCTTTGAGTCACTCAACACCCAGCACCTCCTGCTCTACTGGTTATGAGTCAGGGGCAGCTGCTTGATACAGAAAAGCCTTCAGCAGCCAGTCATCAGATTGTCATAAGCATCACTTCTAGTCTCTTAAACCCATGTGAACCCTCAAAACAATTCCATTTTTGAAGTTATATACTCATTTATATGTGACTAATATGCATGACACACAAAACTGTGTTGTATGAGACCGTGTACCTATGAATATTTTTTTACACTATTGTATTATAAAACATTGTTCACACAATGTTTCTGTTTTGGAGGTTTTGTTTAGGTGTCGTCCCCCCCCCCCCCCCCCCCCCCCCCATTATCAAGATGGATTTCAGGTATTTAAAAAAAACCCTTCAGGTGGTAGGAATTTTTGTTTTTCGATTGAGACCATTTAGCAAAGTACTAAGTATATGACCTCATTTAGAAAAACTACATTAATTATAGAAAAATAAAGTAAAATATGCTTGCAAACAGACATCTAACTATGAAAAGAGTAGCTTTAAAAATAAAAGTTTTTCCCAGTCTTACTTCTTTTTTAAACTAGAGAACTGTAGTATTAATGCCATATCACAAAATCTCAATTGAGAAGTA